>NC_134403.1:67484418-67791760 GCF_038048845.1 Mixophyes fleayi | reverse complement strand
GGGGGTGTAGCTCTCAGTCGAACCTCCCGTTGGTGGACACTGGCCAGAACTTTGGCCTGGAGAGCCTGTTCTGGGTCCTCCACTGGATGATTTGGTTTGTTTACATTCGGCAACCCCTGCACCGATTGGGATGAAACCACCGCGAGTTGGTCCAGTTGGATCCTGGACAGGTTTTAAGAGAGTTAGGATCCAAGTCGGACCTCCCGTTGGTGTACGATAGGCAGACCTTTGACTCGGTAAGCCTGTTCTGAGGCTTCCACTGGATGGATTTGGATGAAAACTGACCGGTAACATTGGATCCCAGAAGACATACCAGGGGGTTGAGGTCCCAGTCAGACCTCCCGTTGTTCTACGAGGGCCAGAGCTTTGACTCGGGGAGCCTGTTCTTTGCCTCTTACTGGATGGATTTGGTTTGTCTGTCTGTCCGGTTGTGCATTCAGACTCCCCTGCACCGATTGGGATAAAGCCAATGCGAGATGGCCCGGTTGGATCCTGGCCAGGTTTTAAGGGGGTTAGGGTCCAGGTCGGACCTCCCGTTGGTGCATGCTCGGCAGAACTTTGATCCAGGGAGCCTGTTCTGAGTCTTTCACTGGAGGGATTTGGACAAAAACTTCACAGACTGGTAATATTGGATCCAGAAGACATATTAGGGGGTTAAGGGCCCAGTCGGACCTCCCGTTGGTGTATGCGGGCAGAACTTTGACCCGGGGAGCCTGTTCTGGGCCCTCCACTGGATGGATTTGGTTTGTTTGCATTTGGAAACCCCTGCACAGATTGGGATTAAACATGAGGTGGTCCAGTAGGATCCTGGACATGTTTTAAGGGGATGAGGGATGAGTCGGACCTCCTTTTGGTGTATGCTGGGCAGAACTTTGACCCAGGGAGCCTGTTCTGAGCCTTCCACTTGATGGATATGGAATAAAACTTCACAAACTGGTAACCTTGGATCCTAGAAGACATACCAATGGGTTGAGGTCCTGGTCCGATCTCACGTTCATGTATGCTGGCCAGAACTTAGACCCGGGGAGCCTGTACTGGGCCTTCCACTGGATAAATTAGGTTTCTTCGTCTGTCCGGTTATGCATTTGGATTCCCCTGCACCGATTGGGATGAAAGCAATGCAAGGTGGTCCAGTCGGATCCTGGCCAGGTATGTTGACACTTACATCCAACTCATTATTAACTTAATAACTAGAAGAATCAAACATGGGCAGCGCCGGGTACTTCAGCTAGTATATATATATATATATATATATATATATATATATATATATATATATATATATATATATATGTCATTTTGTGGGTAGCCTAAAGGTCACATAATAATTACAGACATTTGTGGGTGTGTTTTTATTTTTTCTAAGCAATATGTACTCATGAGACATATTTGTTGTTAAAGTATGTTTTAAAGGGTGTTTCGTTATCATGGAATAATGCAGGTTCATGTTGTCATGCATATAAAGGGTTAATATGCTATAATTGTCATGAAACACAGGTGTTTAGGAGTAGTAAGATAAATTAGGTTAATGAAAGAATTGCACGCATGTGCGTTCATCTGTGAATTAGGTTAATGAAAGAATTGCACGCATGTCCGTTCATCTGTGAATTAGGAGGAAAGAAGCATGTAGTGCAATAAGGTGCATTTACTCCCAAATCAATATAAACGCAATGACCCGTGTGTTAGATTTTAGGGCAAGTAAGTGAGTTACTACCATATTCATCTACTAACATATTGCAAATGTGCACTCATCCTTGAATATAGACGTACGTATGCATGAGTTATGTGTTTTGTTTTTTAAAAAAATGCAAATTATGTTTATATTGCGTTCCTTAATGAATCAGCCCCTTTATTGTTTAATTTGTATTACTTCCAATTGTCAGTGATGGATCGAGAAGTGGTGCAGTCAGGGGTGTAATTAGAGAATTGTTGGCCCCATAGCAAAATTTTGAAAGGGCTCCCATGTACCATCAAAGGATGGAGAAAAAACGTATACATATGGGCCCTATGTAATAACATGTGCAGGGCACCAATGCTCTGTTTTGTAACAGAACGGCTGCAAATGTAATGCTGAATTATTACATAAAACGCAGCATTTATTGCATGGGGTGGTGTACGGCATACTTGCCAACTCTCCCAGAATGTCCGGGAGACTCCCGCATTTTGCGAGAGTCTCCCGGACTCCCGGGAGAGTGTGGCAATATCCCGGGTCTGCCCACTTCACTAGGAAGTGCCCACTTCCTAGTGAAGTGGGCAGAATTAGCTCCCAAACACTGCGATTCCCGGTGAATCGCGGCGTTTGGCCCTGCCCCTGTCACTCACCTGACTGTGAGTGCTTCTTCCCGGACATTTAGGAACCGTGGTCGTCCTCCATCCTGAGGGACTGCGCATGCGCAGCCCTTTCTAAACCTTCAGTGTATGTTCCTTTAACTTAATTGGCAGATCAGGCAACACTCCCTATATTAAGCACCTGTGGTCAATACCACGTTGCCTGATCTTGGAGTCTCATTCCCCATGAGTCTCTGAAGGTGTTCCTGTGTTTCCTCGTTTATTCAGCCCAGCTGATTCCTGTGGTTTCCAAACCACTTCTACCCCTGTGGTTTCCAAACCACTTCTACTACTGTGGTTCCCATACCACAGCTACCCTTCTGTGTATCATCGTGACTGTGAGCTGATTCCTATCCGCTGCCTCCGTGCACTACAGTCTTCTAACCACTTCAACTCTACCATGCATTATCGTGACTGTTAGCTGATGCCTATCCGCTGTCTCCGTGCACTACAGTCTTCCATCCACATCCACTCACCTGTTCATCATCGTGACTGTTAGCTTATTCCTATCCGCTGCCTCCGTGCACTACAGTCTTCAACCTGCAACTCGTCTGTGTTTCATCATCGTGACTGTTTGGCTGATTCCTATCCGCTGCCTCTGTGCGCTTCAGTCTTCAGTTCTTGTCAACTCTCCCGTGTTTCCTTGAGACTGCTGCCACTATTGCTATCTGCTACTCTCCGTGATCAACAGTTCCAGTTCAACTCTGCTCTCCCGTGTCCCATCGTTACTGCACCTGCTGGTTGCTATTGGCTACCTCCGTGTTTCCGCAGAGACCCGCTGCTGCTACTCCTCAGCGCTACTCATCCATCTACTGCTGATCCGCTCTCCACGTTTTCCTGTGTTCTCTGCTGGTCTACCAAACTGTGCGCTGCACCTACTAGACCACCGCTTCACCCATCCAGGAACTTTGCATCCTGCCGGCCTCCTGCCGTTCAGGTATCTTTGCACTCCTGTCTGACTGCCTGCTTCTGAACCACGGTATGCATACTTCTCATTGACTGTGCTGTGTATTGCATACCTTGCTGGACTGTGTTGGTTCTCCTCTGGAGTTTACTATCCGCTGAGTCTATTGCCATCATTGACTGTGTTATCTCGTGCTGGATTACTTCAAGAGACTTTCTATATTGGCAGTGCTGTTCAGTCATATATACATATATATTGTGCATATTACTGTGGATCAAAGTTAAGGTGCCCGTGTATATCTTGTGTTGCAGTCTCTCCCCGTGCACCTCCTCACATATATATTCAGTGGTACAACTTGCTAGTGGCAGACCACTGATCCCTGTTTCCAGTTTCACCTGTTCCAGTATCCTCTCACATAGCAGTGGTACAACTTGCTAACGCAGACCACTGACTCCCCGGATACCTCCACCTGGATTCCATTCCTTCACTCTGACAGCGGTACAACTTGCTATCCGCAGACCGCTGACTCTCATCACCTCCTCGTTTCTGTTGGACATTCCTCCTCACTATAGCAGTGGTACAACTTGCTACCGCAGACCACTGACTACCTTCACGTGTCCTTTGTCCATACAGTTCCTCGTGTATTATTACCATCATATTGCCAGTGCTGCTAGTCATAGACTTTCCTGAGCATCTCATCATCTGCTATTTCCTGTTCCGTGATCACCCTGCTACCAGAGTACCATATTACCACCTATACTGCTCTGGTAGGCCTATCACCTGGTGATCCCTGGGTAAAGACTCCTAGTGCCCGTGACAGCCCCCCGCTGTCAAATGACGCATTTGCGTCATTACGTCACGGGGGGCGGCTCCAAAATGACGCGCATTTTGGAGCCCCGCCCCCATCACGCCCACCTCTCCCGGAAACCAACTTTGTCAAGTTGGTAAGTATGGGGTACATTTTTCAGTTTTTCTGACACCCACTTCACCTACAAAAAACCCACAAAAGCGATGTTAATATTTATTAGAGATGGTCACTGACCCCCGTGTTTTGGTTTTGGATTCGGTTTTGGATCTGGATTACCGTCGTGTTTTGGTTTTGGTTTTGCAAAACCGCCATTGCGTGTTTTGGTTTTGGTTTTGGTTTTGTTTGGTTTTGTTTTGCTATTTTTTTGGAAAATCCATGTTTTTGGGCCTAAATTAACCCAATTTAGTGCTCCAACTGTTTTAGAGACAAGTAATCTAATTGTTGAGGTAATAAATCATCCAAAAAAACTGTTTAATTCTTCGTTGGTAGGCCTATTCTACACACAAAACAGATTGTCTTCCTCTCCATCTATGCATATTGGCAATGCAGCCATCGTCTTTGAATGTATATTACACCCTACACTTATAGTTAAATATGTAAAGAAATGGAAAAAGCCAGTTTGGTTTCTGTCTCTCAAGGCCCCCCTCCACTTGTATAAAATACCAAAAAATTCAGCCATTATAGACTGTACAATATTATGAAAAATGGAAAAAGCCAGTTTAGGGTCACTCTGTCTATGACACCCTACCCTTAAGGATAAATTGCCCTAACAGCAGCCTTTCAAGATGGTATGTGATATGGAAATGCCACAAGTCCCTTTCCTCTTTGGGGGTAGATTGCACCCTACACTTACATAGAAAGTTTTAAAAAGATGTTATCGGCATCATCTTCAGCTTAATCCTCACCCTCATCAGTGTGTACGTCATCATCACAGACTATCAATTCATCGCCGCTTGAATCCGCCATTAGAGAACAGTCAGTGCTTGGATGTCTTGGATGGTGAAGGCCTTCCTCGTGGAAGATGTAGTTCATTTTTATAAACATCATTTTCTCCACATTTTTGGGAAGTAACCTTCTACGGCGATCACTGACTAAGTTCCCTGCTGTGCTGAACACTCGTTCAGAGTACACACTGGAGGGTGGGCAGCTTAGGTATTGCAGAGCAAGTTTGTACATGGGTTTCCAAATGGCCTGCTTTTCTTCCCAGTAAGGAAAGGGACTGTCTGACATTTCCATATCAACTACCTCTTGAAAGTAATCCTCCACCATCCTTTGCATGTTTATACTCATATTGGATGGAGTTATGGGCAAAGTGACACATTTTTTTGAAAAATCCTTCAAACCAGCCCAGATGTTAAATTGTTCTGGTCTGCCCCCTGTGTCTTCCCTGCTTCTTTTTTGGAAATTTAATTTTTTACGAGCAACAGCTTGAGAAAGTGAAGGAGGACACGTCGTCAAGCCGAGGCCCAGTTCAGCGGCCAACTTGCTGAGCAATAGCTCCTTGCAAAAGTTCACATCTCGCTCATTTACAAGTAAAGACTCAATGTAGGTTTTAAACCTTGGATCAAGCACAGTGGCCAAAACGTACTGATCCGAGTTCAAGATCTTAATAACTCGAGGATCATTGTGAAGCGAATTAAGTACTTGATCGACAAGGCCAACATACTTTGCTGAATTGCTTGCTTTCAGCTCCTCCTTCATTTTCTCAAGCTGCTTTTCCAATAGTCTAATTAAAGGAATGACTTGGCTCAAACTAGCAGAGTCTGCACTGACCTCACATGTCACAACTTCAAATGGTTTCAGCACCTTGCACAGCACTGAAAGGATTCCCCACTGTGCAAGAGTGAAATACATCCCCCCTCCTTTCCCAATGTCATGACTTATGCAATATGCTTGGATGGCTTTGCGCTGTTCCTCCATCCTCTGAAGCATGTACAGGGTGGAATTCCACCGAGTTACCACCTCTTGCTTAAGTTGGTGGCAGGGCAAGTTAAACTGCTCTTGGAGCTGCTGTAATCTCCTACATGCTGTGGCTGAATGCCTGAAATGGCCTGAAATTTTACGGGCCACCGAAAGCATCTCCTGCACCTCACGGTTATTTCGTAGGAAGCTCTGCACCACCAAGTTGATGGTGTGAGCAAAACAGGGAATATGTTGGAAATCACCCAGCTGTAATGCTCGCACTATATTGTTGGCGTTATCTGAAATGACATACCCTGGGGAGAGTCCGAGTGGTATAAGCCATGCATCAATCACATCTCTCAGTTTGCGTAACAAATTGTCAGCCGTATGCCTGTTAGTGAAGCCGGTGATACAAAGAGTGGCCTGCCTGTGACAAATGTTACGTAGTGGTGTACATGCTGCTGCTGTTCCTGCTGGTAAAGGTGAATGACCAACCCAGTGGGCTGTCACAGTCATATAGTCTTTGGTTTGGCCACTTCCACTTGTCCACATATCTGTGGTTAAGTGAACAGTGGGCAGAATGGCATTTTTCAGCGCAATCTCTACATTTTTACACACTTTTTGGTATAGTTGTGGAATAGCTTTACGGGAGAAATGGTGTCGCGATGGAATTCTGTAACGCGGACACAAAACCTCAATTAACTGTGAAAAACCAGCTGCGTTTATTGTGGAGATTGGACGCAGATCTAACACTAACATTGCAGCCATGGCGTCTGTGATTCGCTTGGCGACTGGGTGACTGCTGTCATATTTGCTTCCCCTCGCAAATGATTGTTTCACAGTTAATTGCTGAAATGTAGGACTGCTCATTTTATTAACCTGCCTCTGGGATGACGATTCACCCCCAGCAGCAGCAACAGCAGCAGCAGGACTAACGCTTTCTTCATAGGAATCAATACTAGTGCCGGAGTCATCCAGCCTTAAGTGGGATGCCGGGCTAACTCCGAGCGCTACTGAGGATATTGATGAGGATGGTGTGGTGGGTGTATTTTGTAGCTGTCAGTATGTCGGTGAGCGGAGGGTCTTAGCTGATGAGGGAGTGCTTGTATTCTTTTGGGAAGAACTTTCAGCTTTTCCCAACACTTTGCCATGAACTCTCGTTAAATGGTGTAACATAGACGAGGTTCCAAGATGGTTAAGGTCCCTCCCTCGACTGACTGTGGCTTGACATACACTACAAATGGCTATACAATTGTTGTCTGGATTTGGGTAGAAATAATTCCACACATAAGAAGTGGATTTTTTTGTTTTATGCCCAGGCATGACAATGGCCTTTTTCTTGTCACGTGCCAGAACTGCTGCCACTGGTGCAGGACTTACACAAACAACCTCATCCTCATCAACATCCTCATTAGCGCCCTCGTCGCCTACACAAATCTCCCCCTCATTCTCTTCTAATTCCAAAGTGGCATCCTCAATTTGGGTATCACCGGCTACACTCGGGCTATTAAGGCACACATCAGCAGAATGCTCACGATTAGACATCCCACTGTTGGATGGACTCTCCACAGGGATTGTTGTCATTTGTGAATCAGAGCAAATATTCTCCTGTAATGCCTCACTGTTATCTTGCAGCTCGGCTTTGACGCGTAACAGTAGTAGTGCACCAATTGTAGGCTGGGTAACTTTTTGGGATCTGCCACTAATAGCCAAAGGTGAAGGCCTCATTCTCTCTTTGCCACTGCGTGTGTAGAATGGCATGCTTGCAATTTTTTTTTTATCGTCACTTAACTTTTGCTCAGTTACACTTCTTTTTCGCTTCAATACAGTAAATTTTTTTTGGGTTTTTGTTTTTTGCACTAATTTGAAAACACTCTGTTGTTTGACATCGCCTTGGCCAGATGACGTACTGGGAACACTAACATCAGGACTGGTGACAGAACCTGGTTGCTCATCCAGATCATATGTGGACTGCTTTGAATCCATTCTGAGCGCAAACCACTGGGGAGTGCTAAAAATTATTTAGTAGATACTGCTGACAGTTATGACTTTTGACAGCCAGAAATATTAATGCACAATTAGGGAGGACACCCCAAAAGCACTGAGGAGTGCTAAAAATTATTTAGTAGATACTGCTGACAGATATGACTTTTGACAGCCAGAAATATTAATGCACAATTAGGGAGGACACCCCAAAAGCACTGAGGAGTGCTAAAAATTATTTAGTAGATACTGCTGACAGATATGACTTTTGACAGCCAGAAATATTAATGCACAATTAGGGAGGACACCCCAAAAGCACTGAGGAGTGCTAAAAATTATTTAGTAGATACTGCTGACAGATATGACTTTTGACAGCCAGAAATATTAATGCACAATTAGGGAGGACACCCCAAAAGCACTGAGGAGTGCTAAAAATTATTTAGTAGATACTGTTGACAGATATGACTTTTGACAGCCAGAAATATTTATGCACAATTATGGGGGACACCCCAAAAGCGCTGGGGAGTGCCAAATATGAAGAAAAAATAATAAACCTCTATCCTCCTCTCTGCACTAGCGATTTTGGTTAGAGCAATTGCAAGAACAATATTGTATTCTCTGTCCCTGCTCTAATTAGCCTATGACTACACCCTGCTCTCTCCCTCTGTCAAATGGCGATGGATTGCTGTGGAGGCGTGTATTTATAAAGTTGAAGTATCGCGAGAACCGAGCCCCGAGATCCGACGACGTCACAATGACGTTCGGCCTCGATTTGGATTCGGAACGGGCGGGAGAGTACCGAGCTACTCAGCTCGGTACTCGGATACCCAAAGTTCGGGTGGGTTCGGTTCTCGGAGAAATGTTAATGCAGGTGCAGTTTTTATCTTAGTTATACTGTGAGAATTTTACCAGGAGAAGACTTTGACTACAGGCTTATTGCTTAATACTTCTACTAAGGGGTATATTTACTAAACTGCGGGTTTGGAAAAGTGGAGCTGTTGCCTATTGCAACCAATCAGATTCTAGCTGTCATTTTGTATAATGCACTAAATAAATGAAAGCTAGAATCTGATTGGTTGCTATAGGCAACATCTCCACCTTTTCAAACTCGCAGTTTAATAAATATACCCCTAAGTGTATTAACAAAGAGGGAACAAGACGTTCAGCTAGAGAATTGATATTAGAACTGTAAAGACTGGAAGGTGTATAGTTGAGAACAGACATATAGTAATTCCACGTGTTTTAAATGATTTACTTTATTTCTGTAGAAACCTTTGTTTCACTGCTAATATTTAGGTGCTGTGTAGGTCTGTGTATTACAACTGATTATATGATTGATGGGGGACTGAAATCCTGATAAAATACTGTTTGTATCAAGTAAAAATCCTTGAAAATAGCAATAAACTATAAGAAAACACAACTAAGCACTATGTGCTGACAGATGAAGCAAAGTTTATCATTTATTAATTGAAAGAAAGGGTGAAAGAACTGTAGATAACAGCAAACAGTGTGTGGGTGAAGGATTTCACAGTCAGCACTTGCAGGATATCTCTATGGAATTGAGATCTAAAGCTTTCTCTGCATTTCCACAGCTGTGCCATGTGACCTAGCCTGGCCTTGGAAAAATAACTTTATTTAGTCTTCTGAGTCCTGATCATTTTTTCCCTCCAATCTGGAAAGGTGAAATGAGGCAATAGGGCACAGTATAACTAAGATAAAAACTGCACCTGCATTAACATTTCTACAATTTTATTTCTTGTAATTCAATGGTGTGAGAATAAACAAGGGGCTAGATTTACTAAACTGCGGGTTTGAAAAAGTGGAGATGTTGCCTATAGCAACCAATCAGATTCTAGCTGTTAGTTTGTAGAATGTACAAAATAAATGATAACTAGAATCTGATTGGTTGCTCTAGGCAACATCTCCACTTTTTCAAATCTGCAGTTTAGTAAATATACCCCAAGGTGTTTTCAGCCAAAACTTTGTATCTGTATGTTACTATGTGTCTTATATTGGACATGACCGGGCTACTATCTTCCTCTCCATCCCGCAAAGAGGCAACCATCACTTATATGACAACAGAGCTCATTCATTAAGGCACACAAAATGAACGTAAATTGTGTTCCATTAAATCGCAAGTAAATCGGGCATACGCATGTCCATATTCAACAAGGCGCAGATCTAAAGAAACCTCTCTTGCTGAATATGGGTCTAGGACATACTTGGCAACTTTGAAGATCACCCCTCCAGGAGATCTCCAAAGTTGGCCATGCATTGGGGCGTGGCCACGCTATTCACATCATTAGGCCCCACCCCTCTGCTATACTATACCAATTTTGGCCTATTATAGCAGGGGGTGGGTTCAGGATGACGTGATTATCCCCGCCACCCACCCACTTCCCCAAAGAAGCGGGCAGGATGCAGGAGGTTTCCCTGCTCTCCCAGGAGTCTGGGAGAGCTCCCAAAAATTCGGGAGTCTCCCGGACAATCCTGGAGAGTAGGCAACTATGGTCTTGGTAAACTTTTCTCTGACAGACAATACACTGCAGGATACATCCAAAACATATGTGGATTATAAAGTCCCAGCAGAACGCACAGAATAGAAAAAAAAAAGTATTTCAATTAATGTCACTTGCTAATAAGTCATTCATTAAAAAAAAAAAAAAAAAAAATTGTTTTCATATTTTTTACTTTTTCCAGAAAATACATTAATTTAGGATGTTCAACTGGATGTTATTAATGTCTACTGTACATTAATTTTTATAGTTGCTGCTGATTGCAAACACATGTTCTAGCTGCATACATGTCCATCATCACTAGTAATCAGCATTTACACCAAACCTGATCCAGCCGTTGAATAATAGGTTGTTGTAAGGCTGGTTTGCACTCGAAGATGAATTGGATGTTGTTGCCTTTACTAGTTTATAGTCCGGTGTTGGGCATACGCAGAGCGATTTTACACAAAATACATCATGTATCAGCATTTACGTTCCTTATTGAATCAGGCACCAAGTCTTTTATTTAAAATCACAGATTGTAACCTTTAAGGCAAAGTGCAGATCAAGGCAAACCACTGCCTGCCAGGCTACATATGTCACAGACAGTTCAGTTCAATGGTCACGTTAACAAAGCCCATCCATTGGCCACCTGACATATTCATACCCGGGGTATAATAACTGTGGGCCTAGGTGAGAACCTCTCCAGGACTGCCACCCCAGCCAATCCCAGGGTTCCCCTAAACATCCATATATATTTATGTAATCATCCCCTCAACCGGGGACAGCCAATAGGCCCCCTCCCTTTAACAAACATCTAATTAGCAGTTCAATTATTTTGTAATGTAAAATTATTTATCATTCCTTTAATTAATATGTTTCACATTTTTACATATATTTTACTTCTCATTTATTTTTTCTTATTTTCTACATGTATCTATCTATATTATATAAAACATTAAAATTTTGTACATGAATCTACCGTACAGCCCACTCCCTCCCATCAATGAACTTATCCTGGGTGGGCTAGGCAGGGTGCTTCCTGTGTGGTTTTCTGGAAAGAAGTGGAGGTGAACATTCGATTTTAACTATTTGCTTGCCCCTGCCCTGCATGCGCTGCTCCCCTCCTCCCCTCCCACTTCTCACTTGTTCATATCCGACTCCAAATTTCATGGTATTTCTTCTGCCTGATCTTCCACTTAAATCTTGCAAATCCAACGGCTTTCTCAGCCCACTGACCCAGTCATTGCTTCCAGCTAACGCCATGGGGGGCTAGATTTCAGACCCATCTCTTCTTTTCTTGCAAACTTTGAGACGCTCACTCTCCTTTTCCTTTACACGTATGTGTGGAGTGATGTCACATTAGTATGTTTTGTACAGGTCACTGATTAATGTGTATGGTATTTAAGAGGTTTATGCAACTAACACTTAATTTACCAGTTTTAATAAAATTAAGCATTGTACACAGTTAACAACTCTTCATCCTCTAAAGGTTATGTCCATGCAGATTTTTCTTAGCATCATTTTGGATCAACTTATATAACAATGGGGTGATTTACAACAATGGCAATTGCGTGTAATGTACTTTATGACACAGTTAACCTGTTGATATGACAGGTTAACTGCCGGCATTGGTCTTTTAATGTCGGCATTTTCAACCTGTCCCCACAATGGAAGTGTCGGCAATTATCCTTATTTAGAAAAATAATATTTTTTTTTACTCTATTTTTCTGTTTTGCCTCCATAATTCCCATAAGAAATAAAGATATCTATTCTGCTTTGCTACCAAAAAGGAAGTAAATTGGCTACGACTGATACAAATATAAAACTCACTACACTAAGAAATAAAAAAAAAGTATTGTATGTGAAACAGGCAGGTGAACCCACCATGAAAATTGGGTGCTCCAGTTTCCACCCACTGTCCAAAGACATACCGATAGTTTAATTGGCTTAGGGCAAAATGGGTGTATGCTATGTAAATAAACAATAATAATCATTTGAATACAGCATGCACAGTTTTATAATAAGTAAGAATGAAATGATTCAACTAACCCTCATGTAGAATGTTGGTATGGAGGAAGGCCAGGCCTCTGGCTAAGGAAATGGCCAATCTGCAAGCTGTGTCCCAATCAGTGGTTTGACCAGTCAAGTAGTGCTTCAAAGAACCCTCAGGTTAAAAAGAAGGACAGAGAAGATTTATCTAATGGACATTTACACTTAAGTAGGTGATGAATCTAAGGTATAATATCAGAGTAAGGTACAGGAGTGGAACAGCGGAACACTACATTGTCAGGCATCACTACATAATATGAGGGGGGGGCTCTGAGCACGTGGGGGAGACAGAGCATCAGAGCATGTGCAGTGATGTGTTTGGAATTCCCTGTGCATGCTGTGTGCTGATAGGAAATTATACTTGGCGCAGGCAGTGGCAGAATGGCCACTGTTGCTGAGGCGGCACTGGCTATAGGCCCGCCCCCCTCCTCTCTGGGACATGTAGCACTATTCATTATAAAGGATACTAGAAGTTTCTTTAGGGTTTGTATAAAAGCACTCAGAATTCAGTCATGGACATCATCAGTACTATTCCACAAGAAATAGTAGTGATGATGACTTGGATGAGAATAAATAAATTATATTATAACAGAAAAATATAAATATGCTGCATCCTGAATTTTTCTTTTTGAGATACAAAATTAATCAATGGAAGTAAATTCCGTAACAAACCAGAGGCACACTGCAAAATAACTTGATATTGCAATTGTGAGCCTTGATGGTCTATCCAGCACATCTTATGTAACACACCTTCCTGCTGCACTTGGCCCTGGGGGGAGGGGGGAATGCTGCGATTCCCCAAGAATTGCGGCATTTTGGATCTAATTCTGCCCACTTCAATAGGGAGTGGCAGATTGGGGTGGCTGCTATACTCTCCCAGGAATCCGGGAGACCTACCCGGAATCTGGGCGTCTCCCGGACATTCCGGGAGAGTTGACAAGTATGCTGTACACTATAAAGAACACCCCTGAAAATTCTCCACCTCTATGTGATAACAATAATCTTGCTCTGCTAAAAAAAACTAATTTCTGCACTGCTCTGCAAAACTAGGCATACTGGTGCTCCTATTTCTGACTGCACTAGGAACGTCTGCCCTCTGTCCACCTCCTCACTTCCTGTGCAAACTGCGGCTCCTCTGCAAATGTGTCATATTGCTCCACAAACCTATGTGCCCTGCTGAAAATCTAGACTCTTTTGTGCAATTTGGGGAGCACAGTGATCCCACAGCTGTACCCACTGCGAAGCAGCCATTTTGTTCTTCCTAAATTACCTTCATGGAGTACCAATACTAGTCAAAATATTTGAGAATACAACCAATTGTTTTGTCTCAGTGAAGTCACAAGCTCCTTGCAAATTTATAGGCTGCATTTTCAGGAATAATGATTCAGACTACAAAATGACTACATCCCTTGTGTGTAGGCAACTAATGCAATTGTATATGTGGCTAATGTGCAGATTTTAGAAAGCTTACCTCAGGATATTGCTGAAGGACTAATAACTGGTGATGCTCCAGTGTCCCTGCAGTTCCAGTTCCAGCCGCCAGGAGGCAGACAATGTTCTCATGCTGCAGAGGAGTCAGAAGGCTGAGAATCCTCCACTCTTGGCTGTAAAGCTTTCTCAGTGGTGGTGGGAAACATTTTATGATAACACCCCTTCCATACAGAGCACCAAGCCAGAGATGTGCTGCCAAATCCTCTTCTTGAAGTGCCTGGGAACACAATGATGTGTCATTATATTGCTACTAATCACATGATAATGGTCTTACATATTTCTATCATGCTCTTATACACAGTATATAGTGCTGTAGATCAACATACTCAACAACATCTGAATACAAATTGAAGGGCAGGTTCTTCTCGTATTATTATCCCTATATTCAATAGAGCACTGTGGAATGTGTTATCCATATATTCAAAAGAGCGTTGTGGGATATGTTATCCCTATATTCAAAAGAGTGCTGCAGAATGTGCTGTCCCTATATCCAATAGAGCGCTGTGGAATGTGTTATCTATATATCCAATAAAGTGCTGTTGGATGTGTTATCTATATATCCGATAGAGTGCTGTGGCATTTGTTATTCCTCTATCCAATCGAGTGCAATTGGATATATTATTCCTCTATCCAATAGAGTGCTGCTGAATGTGTTATCCCTATATCCAATAGTGTGCTGTGTAATGTGTTATCCCTATATACAATCGAGGGCTGTGGGTTGTGTTATTCCTATATACAATCGAGTGCTGTGGGATGTGTTATTCCCAGGGCCCTCTTAAGAACATCTTGGGCCCCCGGGCACAGCAGTGCACCGGGGCCCCTATATATACAAAAAAAAAAAAAAGATTATATATATGGGCCCTGCAGCCCAGGGGTGCCCGTTGGAGGTAGGAAAAAAAAAAAAACAAACCTGAAAAAAAAGAAGAAAATACTTACCGTGCTGTCAGCTGGCGATCCGGCTCCCTCCATGGTCTCCTCCTCCGTCGCGCTCCGCAATGGATGTCGGGCGGGCGTGATGTCATCACGTCCGACATGCACCGCAAGCGCGACAGAGGAGGAGACCATGGAGGGAGCCGGATTGCCAGCTAACAGTACGGTAAGTATTTTCTTCTTTTTTTTCAGGTTTTTTTTTTTCCTTCCTCCGACGGGCCCCCCTGGGCTGCAGGGCCCCCGGGCACCTGCCCATTGTGCCCAATGGGAAAGACGGCCCTGGTTATTCCTATATACAATAGAATGCTGTGTATTGTGTCATCTCTATATCCAATAGAGTGCTGTGAAATGTGTTATTTATATATCCAATAGCCTCTGTGGAATGTGTTATCCCTATATCCAATAGAGTGCTGTGGAATGTGTTATCCCTATATCCAATAGAGTGCTGTGGAATGTGTTATCCCTGTATCCAATAGAGTGCTGTGGAATGTGTTATCCCTTTATCCATTTGAGTGCTGTGGGATGTGTTATTCATATAAACAATAGAGCGCTGAGGAATGTGTTATCCCTATATCCAATAGAGTGATGTGGAACTTGTTATTCCTATATACAATAGAGTGCTGTGGGATGTTTTATTCCTATATACAAGAGAGTGCTGAGAAATTTGCTATCCATATATACAATAGAGTGCAGTGGAATGTGTTATTTATATATCCAATCAAGTGCTGTGGGATGGTATTATTCCTATAAACAATAGGGCTTTGTGGTATCTGTTATTTATCTATGCAATAGAGTGCTGTGTAATATTTTGGCACTTTACAAATAAAATGTAATAATAATAGTAACAATCACCAGGAAGAGCTCAACAAAAACTGGAAACGAGATAAAATGATGTCTTGGAGTTATAAAGGTTGTATGCGTGTTTACAGCCCTAGCTAGTTAGATACACCCCATCTGATGTACCCT
This sequence comes from Mixophyes fleayi, assembly GCF_038048845.1. Taxonomy (NCBI): domain Eukaryota; kingdom Metazoa; phylum Chordata; class Amphibia; order Anura; family Limnodynastidae; genus Mixophyes; species Mixophyes fleayi. The sequence goes on along the minus strand of NC_134403.1, from coordinate 67,775,901 downwards.
TCACTAAGGTCCCCATCTCTGTGATCCACACAGTCACCTGATTGCAGTCACTCACTGACACAAGGGAGCGGAGGGTTCTGGTAGCATGAACCAGCCATGAAGTAAAAATGTCTGTTCAGTATGTAAATAATGGACATTGTTCCTAAATAGATGGGAGAAGACGATTCCCAGGAGCCAGGTTTGTTGCACATGTCCCATTCTAGCTAATACAGTCTACTAGTGCTGGTCGCTTTCGCCTCTCCCAGCTGTCAGCTCTGTGTGACACATGGCTGAATTACACTAATGGGGGAAGGATGCCTGACTGTCAGTGTACATGGAGGACGGTATGTCTAACTAACTAGAATTCTACAAATGTGTACAATTCCTTTAAAAAATAAAATGAATCAAACATCAGAAAAAGACATAATTGGTTTAACATGATCAAAAGGTTGTGGTCTACTAGTTTGTGGGCATAGACACAAAATTGATGTCTATGTGGTAGATTTAGCAAACCTTAGAAAGGAGAAGTGGAGGTGTTGCCCATAGCAACCAATCAGATTCTAGCCATCATTTCATAAATTATACTAGTTACATAATAGCTAGAATCTGATTGGTTGTTATTTATCTCCTTTTATCTCCTTTCCTTTTTAGAAGGTTTGATAAATCTACCCCTTGGTGAGTAAATTGTGGAAATGACTGGGCTGAGTGGACAAGGTGTGGGCTTTATTTTGTCCAGTCCTCTTTTTTTAATCTTGGCGTGTTGAGAGGTGTCACACTAGGGTAGGTAACATGTAGACACTTTAGTTTTACTGTCACTTGAAATGCATAGTCTGACTTGCTTACTCTGCAAAAATACAGACTCCTAATGTCTCCTGACACATAATACATAATTTACCAGTTCTACATGGAGTTTGTGGTGGGCAGCTTTCATAGACTCATTTTATGTCACATGGAAGCCTATGAATATATTGTGTAACTATAACTCCGGACGTTCTGTGAGTGCTATTCAGCCACTTTACGTCTTGATGTATCCATTCATATCGAGCTAACCTGGAGTAGGGTAAGTCCCTCCACTGGCAGTGTTGGGGGGATGTTCTCCTCTAGTGTAACAGATTCCTGATGGTCCAACAACTTCTTTCTTCTGACCAGCATTGACAGTCTCACTTTCCTCACTACACGGAGATTGAACATGGGGGGAATAGGGTGACTATGGGTATATTTCAATCATAGTTTATTTAGTCTATTTATTTATATTATGTTCTATTTATATTAAATACATATCAACTTACCTATGAGGATCCCAGAGATGCACAACACCAACAAAATGATAGCCACGTATACAGCCACATGATCACCTGAAATCACACATCAGAAGCTGGTCTAATTTTACATCAGAAGCAAGTAAATGGCGCTTTAAGGTGAAGTGACAAATGCTTACCCCAAAATTCCTCTATCCCTCTATACCTACTGTAACAAAAGGAGGCATTTAGCTGGCAATATGCAGAGAAAGCAGGGAAGTAGAGTAAAACATTTGTGCAGTAATGCACCTAGATTGAATGTAAAGACCTATGTATGAAAAGCAATAGTTTAAATTTGGTTTAACTTACATGACTTGAAATCCTTCCTCTCAGCAAACAGACAGGGTGTGTCTGTTTGAATTACAGAGCCAGTGATGGGCGTTTCCTTTTAAAGAGAAGGTGGGTGTGTCACCTGTCCATCAAGCTAAGGCTGGGGGAGGAGTATCAGGTATAAAAGCTTGTTTATATCATTTTGCACTGAGATCAACGCTGGGTAAGCTGGCTGGTATTGAGAGAGCTGAGCTATGTCTAGCTAGCGTTTAGGGTCTCCAAGTATTGCTGTGAAATCTGTACGGTGTCAAAACATTTACCATCCTGACAATAAAACTACATAAAAAGGAAGAAGTTGTTCGTGTGTGCTTCTGCAGTAGCGGGCTCTTGCCACAAATAGTGTCAGGAGTGGGATACTCCGGGAAGCAAGTTTCCGCTACCCAACCCGCGCAGACGTCAACATGGAGGAAGTACTGAGAACTCTCGTGAATGTGGCCACTGCGCAGCAACAGTAGCAAGCTCAGATGCTACGAGTTGCCGAGGCACATGTGGAAAACACAAGGCTCTTAAGAGAAGAGTTAAGCCAGGTCAGACATGACAGAAATGAACCACTTGGTCCTGTTCTCCAGAAAATGTCGCCAGGTGATGACATAGAAGCATATCTGGTGTCCTTTGAGAGACTTGCAAAAAGGGCAAAATGGCCTCCTAAAGATTGGGCTGAGAGGCTGGCGCCATATCTGACTGGTGAAGCTCAGCGAGCTTATATGGATCTAGATGAGGAACGGGCCTCTGACTATCTGTGCCTAAAGTCTGAGATATTGGCTCGCATTGGAGTTTCCGGGCCAGGCCGAGCCCAGCGCTATCACCAATGGCGCTATGTTAAAGAAAAATGGGTCAGAGCTTTCTAAAATTTTAAAGAAATGGCTGCAGCCTGAGGAGAATTCGCTTTCTCGGATTATTGAAGTTCTGGCGATAGATTACTGCATCCAGGGGCTGAACCGCGATTTGCAAAGGTGGGTTCTGCAATCAGACCCACAAACTTATGAAGAGCTTGCCACCGTGGTAGAAAGGTTTTGTGCATTACAGCAAATGACTAAAAAACCTGCATTTGTGCCAAAGCCGCTGCCACGCCAAAAGCCAGGTTTGACAATCCTTGCTACGGACAGAGGGCCAGGTGCAAAGCCATCTAATCTGAAGTGTTTTGAATGTGGTGAGCCAGGCCACTTTAAGGCAAAGTGTCCTAAACTACCGGAACCCATGGACTGTTCCGTGGCACATATTGGGCCTGCTTTTCCAAGCTGTTTTACCATGAGTCCCACATCAGGAAGTCCTTGTTTGTTCCGGGTGACTGTGCTAATCAACCAGAACCTTGTTCTGGCCTTGGTTGACTTGGGGAGTGAACTCTCATTGGTTTCCAGCTCTGCCTTACCCGAAACCATAACTTCTCGGTTGCCCAAGGTGAAGGTTCTTTGCGTACATGGCACGACAGAGGAGTATGAAAGAACAATACTACCAGTCACACTCAAAGACAAAACTGTTATGGTGGTAGCTGCCAAAGCACCTAAACTCCCATATCCACTCATTTTGGGGCGAGACTTCCCACTGTTTAATGATGTCCTCGGTGAGCGGATCCGGCCGGACATGTCGGCAACTGATGCAACGGTCGGAAGCCCGTTCTTGAAGGAACCGCCTAAAGATCCACAACATCTGGACATCAATCTTTGGAAACCTCCAAACCGGAATGCCATCCTGGGAGTCACAGCAGGAGTTCCACAAAAGCATTCACCTGCGGAGAAACATGGACAGTCCAAACTAGCATTGGTCGGTGATGTCGCAGATGAGCCCACCCCGCCTGTCAGTGAGGATACGGACTGGTCCGCAATACCAATTTTGTTCCCTCTGCAGGACTTTGCTCGAGACCAACTTAATGATGCCACTTTGGAACATGCCTTTAAAAGTGTGACTGAGGTAAATGGGGTAGCAAAAGCCGCCCAGCCTGCAGAAGGTATACCATATTTTATTGTTAAAAATAATTTCCTGTATAGAGTTGCTAATGTGCAGGGGGAAAAAGTAGAACAATTAATGGTTCCTCAGGTCCATGCATTCCTAGTGTTAAAAGTAGCACACACACATGTCTGTGGGGGACACCTAGGGGAGGATAAAACACGGGAACAAGTTCTGCTTAGGTTTTACTGGCCCGGTGTACACATGGCAGTGAAAAAGTATTGCCGGTCCTGTCCCATTTGTCAGAGAACCTGTCCCAAACCCATGTACAGGGCACCTCTCATTCCTATACCAATAGTATAAGTTCCCTTTGAACGGTTAGCCATGGACCTTGTGGGGCCACTGGAAAAATCCGCACATGGGCACCAATATATACTAGTGGTGCTTGACTATGCAACCAGGTATCCAGAGGCAATTCCCCTACGAAACATAAAGTCCAACACCATAGCTAGAGAACTTGTATTGATGTTTACACGATTGGGAATACCCAAAGAAATTCTCACAGATCAGGGTACTCCATTCATGTCTAAACTGATGAAGGACATGTGCCAGTTGCTAGGGGTTACGGCGCTTCACACCTCTGTATACCATCCACAAACAGATGGCTTGGTGGAACGCTTTAACCGCACATTAAAGTACATGCACAGTGCTGTTGTTCGATTTTTCAAGCCTGGGGACAAGGTCCTAGTCCTGGTTCCCACCCAGGAAAGCAAACATTTCACCCATTGGCAGGGTCCATATGAAATTCTAGAGGCTGTTGGTCCTGTCAATTATAGAGTCCGCCAGTTAGGTAGGAGAAGGGATTAGCAAATATATCATGTTAACCTCCTTAAACCTTGGCATGATGAGGAAACCTCTCCTCAGGTCGTGAGTACTGCCATTGAAAAGTCTGAAGTGCCCATAGAGCCAGCTTTGTCCGTTTAGCAAAGACAACAGACTGAAGAAATGATTCACCGGACCAGGGATGTCTTCTCTTCCATTCCTGGGCGCACTATCTTAATCGAACACGACATTGTCACTGCGCCAGGAGTCATTGTAAAGCAGAAGCTGTATCGTATTCCAGAAGCCAGACGGGTGGACATGAGAAAGGAGGTCGTGAAGATGCTCCAGTTAGATGTTATTGAAGAGTCCACTAGTGAGTGGAATAGTCCCATTGTGCTTGTCCCGAAACCCAATGGGACAATTAGGTTCTGCAATGACTTTAGGCGCCTAAACAGTATGTCGCAGTTTGATGCCTATCCAATACCACGTTTGGATGAACTAGTGGAAAATCTTGCTGGTAGCAATTATTTGACAACCCTTGATCTAACAAAGGGTTATTGGCAAGTTCCCCTGACTTTCACGGCCAAGCCAAAGACTGCATTTTCCACCCCTGATGGTCTCTATCAATATAAAGTCCTACCCTTTGAATTGCATGGGGCACCTGCCACCTTCCAAAGGGCCATGAATAAATTGCTACGACCTCACACAGCTTATGCAGCCGCTTACCTGGATGATATAGTGATTTATACCCCAGACTGGGGATCACATTTAGCCAAAGTTGAGGAGGTCTTAGCTTCATTAAGGTCAGCAGGGTTAACAGCTAACCCAGAGAAATGTGCCATAGCCATGAGAGAAGCCAAATATTTGGGGTACGTTGTTGGTCGAGGGCATGTCAAACCCCAGCTAGACAAAGTAGAGGCAGTCAAAAATTGGGCAAGACCAGAGAAAAAGTCACAGTTAAGAACCTTTTTAGGCTTAGTAGGTTACTATAGGCGGTTTGTAAGCCACATCGCCAATAGAGCTGCTCCACTAACGGACATGTTAAAAAAAGTTGTCCAGATAGATTAACCTGGTCTGACTCTGCAGAAACCGCCTGGTCTGATCTTCGGTTAGCTCTTTGTTCCTCCCCAGTTCTACAAGCACCGGATTTTAGCCGGAGGTTCTTCCTCCAAACTGATGCTTCTGGTGTTGGCTTAGGTGCAGTCCTGTCACAGGAGAAGAATGGAGTAGAAAATCCTGTCCTGTACCTAAGCCGTAAGTTGCTTCCAAAGGAACAAAAATATGCCACTGTGGCGAAAGAATGTCTCGCCATAAAATGGGCTACAGAAGCTCTGCGCTATTATCTCCTAGGCAGAGAGTTCACCTTAATAACAGACCATGCACCATTGAGATGAATGCAGAACAACCGGGAGGTAAATGCCAAGGTAACCCGCTGGTTCTTGGCACTGCAACCTTTCAAGTTCTCAGTAGAACATAGATCCGGGATTCTACACAAAAAGGCAGATGCGTTGTCACGAAAATATGCGCTCCTCGCGAAGTCCGCTTCCCTCTACTTGGAGACGCTAGGGGGAGGGATATGTAACAAAAGGAGGCATTTAGCTGGCAATATGCAGAGAAAGCAGGGAAGTAGAGTAAAACATTTGTGCAGTAATGCACCTAGATTCAATGTAAAGACCTATGTATGAAAAGCAATAGTTTAAATTTGGTTTAACTTACATGACTTGAAATCCTTCCTCTCAGCAAACAGACAGGGTGTGTCTGTTTGAATTACAGAGCCAGTGATGGGCGTTTCCTTTTAAAGAGAAGGTGGGTGTGTCACCTGTCCATCAAGCTAAGGCTGGGGGAGGAGTATCAGGTATAAAAGCTTGTTTATATCATTTGTGCACTGGGATCAACGCTGGGTAAGCTGGCTGATCCTGAGAGAGAGCTGAGCTATGTCTAGCTAGTGTTTAGGGTCTCCAAGTATTGCTGTGAAATCTTTACGGTGTCAAAACATTTACCATCCTGACAATAAAACTACATAAAAAGGAAGAAGATGTTCGCGTGTGCTTCTGCAGTAGCGGGCTCTTGCCACACTACGTATGTCATTAGTCCACAGTCTGTTATAGTGTATCTTTCATGTCCTCGTGTTGACAATATGTATGATAGAGGGTGCATGTGTATTGGTGTCTCCTTATATTTCATGAGCGATTATATGCACAATTGTCACTATAGGCAAAATACCAGTAACAGGTTCTGTTTTTTATGTTCACAGAACTCCTCTGTGGCTTCTCATCTTAATATATTTCACTGTAGGTAGTACTTATCCCCCCTCCACCACTCCAAATATATATAATACATACAGACCACTCTAGAATATGACTACTGGACATAATCATAAATCTGTTGTATTGTGTTTTTATTACTTCCATTCACAAGTCTGAATCTACTTCGACTAAAAACAGATCCCTCATCTGTGATCTATGACCAGGAACAAATTTTCCAAATGTGAAACTGTGTGTGGGCTATTGGCAATTACGCATATAGATTTCACACAATAATACAGTGACAATTAATGCCAGACATTAATGCCACACAAGTCAAAGAAAGTCTAAACACTCCCACACGTCACATTCTTCCCTGACAATCAGACATTAAAGTTTGTGGTCATTCTCTTACTGAAGCTGCTTGCATTCCATGGGTGCTCCCTCGCAGCTCTCATCCAATCACACGAGAGGTTCCAGTGTACACATCTCTCTAGTTCACTTGATAAGAAACCCAGTCAGAGAAATATGTTTCCTCCCCCAACACCACCTGTGTTTTCCAATTGATAAATGCCTCAGTCTATGTGGTCATACCCAGAACACAAGAAGAGTTTCATTCTGAAACTCTAACTTATGACGTTGACTGCAGTCATTATGTGGTTATTTGTTAACAGAAAATAAAAATACAGTATATCAATAACATGGTATACACAGGGACTTACCAAACACTGTGCAACATCTAACTCCTGTCACTAAACGCCAATGGGCTGATTCCTCAACACTGACCAAACCCAAAGTTACCATAAGATATACTTTGCATAATAAACTTGAATAAATGTTACGGACACAGGAATAAATTTAGCAAAATAATTTAATTCAGGTAGAAAATAGAAAATGGTGGCAACAAAAGCAGATGCAGGCAATATTGCAGTCAATACCAAAACCTTATCACAAACTTTAACAGGATGGCCAGCCGGCCCATAAATCCCGGCACAACTTTACGGCGTCATAAAGCCCCCACCCCTCTGGCCTCACGGGTACGCTTCCGGAAACGATACCCAGGGTACCTGCACAGGTGACCCCAATAAAGAGACAGGATTGAAGGGAGGAAGACTCCTGTGGCCAACAAAAAACACTTGCGCCCTGTATTAACTGCTGCCTGCACTGCTTTCCCGCCTACTGTGCCTCCACTGAATGCAAAAGGAAGAAGGGTTGTACGTAAATAATACCGTACCTGATACAGGTATATAACATATAACACACAGAGAAAAGGGGCAGGGCCACATCCTGGCACTTGCTTTTACTGCAACCTAGAAACCTCACCCCTCTATTCCTATAGGCTAGAAGAAAAAATACCAACACATAACCCATTAGGGTAAGATCAGTGTGGCTGCAACATCCCGGCATTTAATTACACTTATCCCTATACAGGTCTTTGCTCCCTCTAAACGCCAATGGGCTGATTCCTCAACTCCAGGGGCAGGCTGGGCAGGGGGGCATCTGCCCCCCAGGCCGGTCCCATAGTGAGCTACCTTGGACTGGGTGACTGGGCCACCTGTATTAACCGCTGCCTGCACCGCTTTCCCACCAATGCAAATAGGCAGCCCGCCACCATATGACCCTAGCAACTCCGCCAGACAAGTGTAAATTTGCCCAATAAACAAATTAAGACCCGTGTCCGTTAAGTGAACCCCATCCGACTTATGAAGGTGAGTGTCCCAAAACTTAATTGCTGGATGAGGAATTGAACAACCGCTCACCCCTCTCAGCAACTTTGAAACTGCCCGATTTACCCGCCGTCTCATTTATCCATTATCTAGCCACTACGTGCACGTCTCCAATTTAAGCGAGGAATAATGTGTGACCAACCTATTTTCATACGGGGCCAGCTATCACTAAGAAGCTTTAAGTCATCAATAATGCACCAAATTAGGCCAATGGTCTTCCCCTTACCCAAATCATTACCCCCAAGGTGTATAATCAATATACCAGGGGCTTGGCTATTTTATCTAAAATAACACTCTTAAAATTTAACCAGCACATTCCTCTCCTACCAATCCATTGCACATTTACCAAGATGGGGCACTTAGATGAATCCTGCCCCGATGGGTACTTGGCAGCCCAGTAAACATTAGAATGGCCAAAGACCCAAACTTGCAGTGGCGACATGTCAGGATCTGCAATCAAAACAATATCCCTATGTTCATTAAAAGCCTAATGCACAACATAAGATTACCAACTGCAACTCAGACAATCGCCACACACCCAACGACTCGACATATATGATGTATCCTGCTGGCAAGCAACAAAGTCGGCCATCTTGCCAAACAAGAACAATTATGAGGGGAAACCGTGAACTGGTATAGGGAAGAGCAACCCATATGAAGGTAAAAACCTTAAAAAACCTCAAAAGGTGCTCATGCTCCGAGGCCCTTCTTTTAGGAAAAATAAGGAAATTCCTTCATGCCCCCACTTCAAAAAGTGACAAGCGGACGAAACCTCGATTGCTATGATTGAATGGAAGATAAGCATTTAGTTGGTCTAATATATTTTTTATAAACGGCTGACTTCCAACCGCCGAGCCGCTTGATGCACTCCACGGAAGACCCTTCTACTGCCGCAGAGGTTGCAGCACCAATTCTGAATAAATGTGTGCCATAGCTAACTGGATCCAAACCTATTTCAAATGACACATTTCTTAAATATGAAATTAATTTGATATTTTGTAAGGGGCGAACCATCCACATGAACTAACCACATTCGGCCACTTGGAGGTCTGACCTCCGAGAATGCCTTGGGTAAGCTTCCGGACAAACTGCAGCACCTGGATGTGTTGCCATATTTATACAACGCCCCCCTACCCAATTGATGAGTTTTGGATTTATGTAGCTTGCACAGCACAGATGCGCCTGAAATACAAACATTCTTTGCTAACAAACCCAATTCAACTAAAGACTTAGCCTGTGCCACAAGCTCGCCTACTCTGAACGTGTCAAAGTAAGCCATGGAAAAAGCCAAACTAAAAAGCAAACCTTCATATTCGTAAAACTGTAACTGCCTGGGCTCTCCCTATCAATTCACACAGCATTCTAATATCAGTGAGGCGCCTAGTGTCCTCAGTTACTGGTCTCTTCTTAGCCCAACCCCTCAGAGGCTTCCTGATCAAAAAACTTTTTGGTGAGATCCTTTCCCCCACCCCGCAACTGTGCTACACGGTCAACGTGGATGACATCAACGCTTTGGAAATACCAAGTTTGTATTTATGTCAAACAAATTCCAACATGCATCTTTTTTGATCAAAATGCTGATTTTTCGCCCTACTGGCAAAAAGGACCCACTCACGCCATGCTGTTTTGTATGCCTTCAGGGTGGAGGGAGTCAATGATTCCTCTGCAAGCGCTTCCATGCCGACTCGACAATCTGCCAAACACGATAAGGACGGCGAGTACTATTAGCATCTGCATCTGGAGCCAACTCTCTAAACTTAATCCAGTTAAAACAGAAGAGTGAATCAGCTAATGCGTTGTCAATACCTGAAACGTGTCTGGTTCTTAACACAATATTCTGCTCCAAGCAACGCAAAACTAGGTGTCTAATGAGTCTAATTGCGGGGGCAGAAGTTGCGCTCTGCTTATTAATAGCCTGGACAGCTCCCAAATTATCACACCCAAAACCACACCGGTTCTGAAGACGGTGAGCCCACAGTTCCATTGCCACAATAATGGGAAATAGTTCCAGTACAAGTAATTTGGCAGTCAACGAAGATGAGACCCAACTTACAGGCCAGCGGGCAGCACACCAGAACCTTATCAGGAAAGCTCCGAATCCAACTGCACCTGTAAAAAGCTAAAGCTTCCTGTTAGATGTCGCTGGCTTAATCCAAATGCGGACACAAGTAAAATGAACCAAAAATTTATCCCAAATGATCATGTCCTCCTTAATTTCGCAAGAAAGTCTTATTCTCGCATGAAACCTGGTTATCCCGGCAATATCCCTTTACAACTTATGGCAAAAACCTTTACCATTGGGACAACTCGACAGGCGAAGTTCAGGGATCCCAATAACTATTGAAGTTGTTTTATTGAAATTTTAGATGCCCTTTTTATCGAATCAATACCATCTCTCAATTATCTAATTTTATCTGCAGGAAGGCAGCAACTACCCACTACTATATCAATTTTTTATACCAAGGAAAATTAAACACGTAGTAGGACCTTCAGTCTTTTCGTGGGCAATAGGAACGCCGAATACATGGAAAAGGACCTTAACATCTGACAAAACTCTAACACAAAGGGCAGAATTAGGAGGGGCCACGATAAGGAAATCATCCAGATAACGAGGAACGCCAATGTGTCCGGTACCCGCTGTCATGCACCAATGTAAGAACGAACTAAAAAGCTCAAAATAGGCACATGACACAGAACATCCCATAGGAAGCCATCCGTCCACAAAAAAAACCTCTGTGGTACGAAAACCCATATAACGGAAAGCTGATGGGTGTAAAGGCAAAAGACGGAAAGAAGACTCAATGTCTATCTTCACTATCAATGCTCCCGAGCCAAGCTGCCTCACGGAAAACGAAACTTACCCGTGTTTTTTTTGGGAACTACGCCTACTGGTGAAACTACCAAATCGGCTCAATGAGGTCAAGGGAATGGACCACAAATATGGCCTTATTGAATTTCTTTATTAATTTTCCAAATTAAAATGTCCAGGCACTGATAAGCTGAGTGTAAAACCCTCCTTAAAACCATGCATTAAGATATCAGCCATCTCCCTGTCTTGGTAAAGAAGGAGCCACCGCGACTAAAGAAACGGGAGTGGTAGCTTTACTTAGAAGAACCCGGTTGGAGTGCCCTTTTGGGGAGTTGAGGTCCAGTCCCTTGGCTGTATTCCTTAGTGGGGTGTCTTCCACCACAGCAAAGTCATGCATGCTTAAATCTACATTGTGTTCCTTTAGCGTACTGCATGTTGTTATATGCAAAGCATTTGTTTCCACCAGGAAAGGCCTAGCCTGACCTACCTGGAAAAGATTGCCTTTTCACTTGTCCTGTTGCTTGGCTAGCCATATAAGAGTGCTGAACAACTACGCAAAGCTACCATACCCTATTGCCACTTGACAACTACATCTCATGAATCATGTGCATGTATTTCAGCACTGATTGATGTTTTCCCAGTCTGGTCTCCAAATATATGCAGACGCAAAGACAATAAATTCAGTTAACCAGTTACTATATGATCTGAAACTCTCCTCACTATTTCCATCCTTAGCCTGTGCTAAAAAAAATTTTTCCACTTTCAGTCACCATGAAAATATTTACAAAAATTGCCTGTGTCACACACTAGGCTCCCAGGACCTGTCACTCACCTCTCCACTGTCTTTACAAGCTGTCTCTGTGGTCCTCAGGCTCTGCTGATTTCAGATCTCTCTGCAAGATGCTGCCCAGTCTGTCTCCACTCCTGCAGAATCAGGGTATGGGCACTGCCATCTTGGATTCGATCACATGATTTCTCTCAGCCAATCAAGGGATAGCAGCCTCCATTACAGGTTTCCCTCCAAAACCAGTTCCTGGCAGCTGCTATCTTGGAAATAGTCACCTGATTCATCTCAGCAACTCAGAGTGTTGCTTCAGCCCAGCTGACCGCAGTCTCCAATCAGGGAACAACAACTACTACAAAAGAACTTCCTGGAGCCCTTACCAATTGCCAATGCAATGTTGTATTTCAAAACGCCAACCTGGTTCCCAGCAGTCTTTCTATCTTTCCAGCTCAGACAGTGCAGTCTACATTCTTGCTCCATTCTGGTTCCATTCCAGTTTCCAGTATTCCGGTTCCATCCCGGTTCCAGTCCAGTTCAGCAATCCAGTTCTGCCTGTTTTTTTCTGCTAACAATATATTAGGAATCTCCGGCGCTAATAGGTAGCACAATAGACATGCAATTTATAAATAGAACATCAGATGCATCAAATAGAGGGAGTGCAAATCCTCTAATAAGCACATGAATTTGCGGTGTCTCTTCCCTGAATTTGCGGAATCATCTTCTGAACTGAAAGTGTCAGAATTGGTTGAAAAGTCATCAACAATATCTTGTCCCGCATACTCACCAGACGATCTTTCATCGGCAACCCCAAAAACTATTCTTGCTTCATTCTGCTCCAGAGGGTCCTCAAAAACTTCTGCTCCTTGCCCAGCGGCCTCTCCCCCGACAGTAACAGCTCTCGCGACCTGCGATTCTAAAATATAAGCAACGTAAGAGACTGCTTGCAATCCACTACTACTGCTCACTTCCTCGCTACCCCTGCCGCAGTGAGGGCGCTTGTGCTTACTGGCTTTAGATGCAACCTATAGAGGCAGCAAAACTGACTCAACTGCTCCCTGAGATGTTGTGGAAGCAGTCTATGGGATAGGAGGAGGGAAGGTGCCTACAGTGGCTGATGAAAAACTTTTACCTTGTAATGACCCTGTTTCGGTACATGTTTGCTGCTGCCAATAATTCAAAGGCATAAGGCTCAGGAATGTAATGGGATTACCAAGTAAGGAGACTGGAGTCGAAAATTGATTATTCTCCAAACGGGAAAAAACTGAAACTACTTTTCCCCCAAATTAATACTGAAGGAAAGGAGAAGAATATATGAGACTACATGCCTACTATCAAAAAGTGTCTTATAATATAAGATATTTTTTTTATTTGGATCATGTGACCGCTTTACAGACTGAGCACATACTGAATGCACCAATGAGTTCTCTGTAAGAAGAGTATGTTTCATCTTTGACGTTCCTCGCTGCAGGATAATTGAGACACTGCTTTATTTGTTTCAGACAGGTACATATTGGTCACTAGCGCCATACCTCCGTTTATATTTGTATTTCATCATCATCATCACCATTTATTTATATAGCGCCACCGATACCGCAGCGCTGTACAGAGAACACATTCACATCAGTCCCTGCCCCATTGGAGCTTACAGTCTAAATTCGCTAACATACACACAGACAGAGAGAGAGAGACTAGGGTCAATTTTGAAAGCAGCCAATTAACCTACTAGTATGTTTTTGGAATGTGGGAGGAAACCAGAGCACCCGGAGGAAACCCACGCAAACATGGGGAGAGCATACAAACTCCACGCAGATAAGGCCATGGTCGGGAATTGAACTCATGACCACAGCGCTGTGAGGCAGAAGTGCTAACCACTTAGTCACCGTGTTGTCTTAAAATGTCTGCCTAGACTTGTGGGGCAGAGATAGGTCGCGCAGGAACGACAGTTGGTGAGTTCCCCGGCTCTGACATGGAAGAATACATGGGAATTGTAGGGAAGTAAAATCGCCTCTCCCCTCCTTGATTAACAGTTGATGTGGCACCAGGGGAAGCAGAAGGGATCCTATATCCCCACGCTGCCCGAGTTTGACTGCTAACAGAGCGTCCGCGCTGTCTCCCGTGAGCCTGCAGTGGAAGTGACAGCAGAGAGGGGATAGGAGGAGGATTCCCCTCTCTCAGGTGAGCGGGCAGCTTGGTTTGGCTCTGCGGTTGGGGCATTGCGTGGTAAAGAACTTGTTAGAGGACTAGGAAATCGGAGAAGAGAGAAACAAAAAGCAGGTATGAGGTAAAAGTTATGAAGGAAAAAGAATATAGTACAAGGATAGAAGAGCCAGGAAAAATATTGAAATTAAAGAAGGAAAAACAAAGAAACAGAAATAGAGACAGCAAATTGAATAACAAGATTAAACAGAAATAAAGACAGCTAAGTCATACTTGCCAACTCTCTCAGAATGTCCCGGAGACTCCCCAAATCTGAATAGGTCTCCTGGACTCCCGGGAGAGCAGGCAAATCTCCCGCATACTGCAATTTGCTAGCCAAAATTACGCTATTTGCGGTGAATCGCGTCATTTTGGCACCACCCCCTGCGACAAAATGACGGTCCCGTCCAGGGGGCGGGGCCAAAGTGATGCGAATCACCATGCCTCGCCCCCTCCCACCCACTAACCACGCCCCCTGTCCGGGATCTCCCGGACACCACTATGTAAAAGTTGGCAAGTATGAGCTAAGTTGAATAACAAGGTTTATGATATATTTATCTACGCTCTGCTCTGATCCTTCCAGAGCTGTTCCACAGAGACAAGGGGCAGGACCACATCCTGACACTTGCTTTTGACTACAATCTATCAACCCCACCCCCATCCTCCTATAGGCTAGAAGAAAAATACCAACACTTCCCAACAGGGTAAGATCAGTGTGGCTACAACATCCATGCGCTTAATTACGCTTATCCCTATACAGGTCTTCGCTCCCTCTAATTCAACATTTAATGTTTTGTTTTTTTGGGAAAAAATATGTGAATGCTTATGGAGCTGTTTTGCAGCTTTCGAATATAGATGGATAGCAGTCATTGAGTTAACTGTAAATTATGGATTGCGTCAGCAATTAGTAAAGGAGCTTAGCATGGATTCTGCCTGCTTGTTTGCAGAATGTGGGAAATACCCCAGAATAACAATTCTTTACATACAAGCAAGTCAACAAGGCGGCTGAAGCAGGGGCAAAATAGCACTTTGGAAAAGCCAAGACATAATCCACACAAACATGGGGAGAACATACAAACTCCTCACAGATAAGGCCATGGTCAGGAATCAAACTCATGACCCCAGTACTAAGAGGCAGAACTCCATAGAGTTTACAAAGTCACAATCTTTTCAGTCAATGGTTATGACAGATGAGGAGCACAGATCTGAATGTAAATTTTGTAAAACTTGTATAGTGTGTACACATGAATCAGCATGCTGATTGGGACTTTTTTTTTTTCAGTCGTAGGTAAAATCGTTGTAAATAACACATTGGGAGAAAATTTATGTAGTGTGTACCCAGCTTAACTCCCAAAAGTCCCTGTTTGGGTTGGGACTGTCCTGATTTGCATCTATTACTATTCCTAGAGGGCTGCTGTAAGGATATATGCTACTCATAATGGTCTTTACTGTGTATTAAACAATGTAAGTAAATTTGAAAAAGTATGACGCCCTAATCTACAATAAATTCCTGCTAAAGCAGGGGGACAATGAGCATGGGGTACCCTGCAAAAGCTGGGAAGATCATGTTATAACAGGCAGAATTACAGTTACTATCCTGAATAGCACTGGGGATCCTCTTGGCACCCTGCGTGCCAAGAGGATCCCCAGTGCTACCCTGCGGGTAATGGTTTAAATCACTTAAATCATTAAGTGCTTTTGTGGAGCCGCAATGGGAATGAATGAAAGGGGTCATTATGCAAATAGAGAATCAGAGCAGATTGCTTCTGATTGGCTATTCTCATATTGACTGCTCATGGTCAATAAATGGACTTCTTAACTGACCAAGAGGGATCAATACATGAACAGCCATAAAAGTGGGAGGCACATATAGAAACCGTTGTACTTCCTACACCTTTCACCTGATTTGGATGTAAATACCCTCAAATTAAAGCTGAAAGCCTGCAGTTAAAGCACATCTTGTTAGTTTCATTTCAAATCCTTTGTGGTGGTGTATAGAGCCCAAAATATGAGAATTGTGTCGATGTCCCAATATTTATGGACTTGACTGTAGTAATACATCCTGCTGACTTACTGTTTTTCTGCCTCGGGTCCTTAAGACTTTGCATTACAAAGGTAGATCAGGTTTTTAGGGATAGACTTATTAAAAGGCTAGCGCCATTCACATGAGTCCTGTGTGCCGTCTGCTTCCTGCTGGTCTCCCCAATAAAAATTCTAATTATAATATAAGGATGAAGCATTTCCACATGCTTTTAGCTAGCCGTATAGTGGACTAATACTGTACTACATATGTAAAATCCAATTCATTATTTAGATTAAAGATACAAAACATTAAATTATTTTGAATTGCATTAAAAATAATTTCCATTGACACTTTGCTGTTGTGAAAGTGCATATGATCCGGGTACACGTTATGCAGTCTGAAAGGACTACAAACTCCAACAGAACACATTCCCTGAACATAGTTATAATCTCATTGCTTTACGTTTCGCATGCACTCACAAAGCCTGTAGAATGTACATATACTCACGAGAGATGTGTTGGTGAGACACGCTGACGTTGGCATTACACATGTCTGAAGAACATAAGCAGTGGTATTTGGCTTGTCTGTACACAGGGACACAGAGCTTAGACCTGCACACAGCGTGTGATGGAAAACAACCTGAACATGAGAGAAAATCAAGGCAGAGGTGTCAATATGAAAGAGAATTCATAAAAGTACTTTACAATAGTGGTACATCCTGGTCCTGCAGTACTGGGTCCTAACAGTGTGGGGTGATATAAATAAAGCAGAATACAAAGGGATTCATTCTTCCTATATATAGTTCCACTAACTCTGCAGCGCTGTTCAGAGAACTCACATCAGTTCCTGCCCCGTTGGAGCTTACAGTCTAAATTCCTTAACATACACACACACACACACACACACACACACACACACACACACACACACACACACACACACACACAAAGAGTGAGAGAGAGACTATGGTCTATTTGATAACCTACTAGTATGTTTTTGGAGTGTGAGAGGATAATGGAGCACCCAGAGGAAACCCACGCAGAAATCGGGAGAACATACAAACGCCACACAGCTAAGGCCATGGTCAGGAATCAAACTCATGACCCCAGTGCTGTGAGGCAGAAGTGCTAACCACTATGCTGCCCCAGCTATGAAGAACACTCTGCTATTGAAGCTGGATTTATTTTCACACAACTGCTCTTAATATGACGCATTTCCCATTTTTTACATACAAGGAAACAATGTTTGTAGCAATATTACTTATACTTGCCAACTTTTGGAAAGTGAATTCCGGGAGATCCCGGGCAGGGGGCATGGTTGGAGGGCGGGAGGGGTTGGTGAGTGGTGAATTGGGGGGCATAGCCAAAATGACGCGATTCACAGCGAATCGCGCCATTTTGACGAGTGATTCGCCGTATGCGGGATACTTGCCTGCTCTCCCGGGAGTCCGGGAAACGTACCCGAATTTCGGGAGTCTCCCGGACATTCCGGGAGAGTTGGCAAGTATGATATTACTTGACATGGAAGATAATGTAGTGGGTGTAAATGTATGCTCTTTTTACTCACTTTTACTCCTCTAACTCCCTTCTGTATTCCATGATTTAAATGGTTCTCCGGTAAATAGGTCTCAGCAACTCATTATTATAATATTTTTGATCATGTATCCCCTACTGTAAATTACAGGGACCTTATAAGTAAGCTTAGAGTTCCCTGACAATATAAAGTCACAAGATTGCTATCTGACTGCAGTTCTACATGTCATGGAAGTCTGAAGTAACTTATACCACCCATAATAATGTACAGTAGGTGGTGTGTAATTCTTTATAATGCATACGGTTTCCTAATGAAAAAATATAATTAATAAAGGCGCAAATCTCTTGTAGCAAGTAAATCATACCATCACAAATATATCTTATCGATGTAAATTGATTTTAATAGATGCCCACATAAAATCTAAAAACATGCAAAACAATATCTACCTAAATTGCATCTAAAAATGCACAGAGAGAAAAAGTCCAATGTATTGCAGTGTCAAGAGCACAGCGTGATAAAAACATTCAATTGTCACTTTACCTACAGTGCACTTGTAGGGAATTAATAATTTAAATAGTCCAAGTGAATCACACTATGATAATATTGGCAATTGCAAATGAGAAGACATTTCACAGGATAAATGTTGACATTCGGATCCACTTTGTGTCTCAGCCCGGAACTGAAAATTGCTGGAACTAGACATTCTCCATATAACAAAGCGATTTTGTTTTACTCACATATAGTTGATAGTTCCGAAGTGGAGAACATACATTGAATTTTTTTTCTCTGTATATTTTTAGATACAATTTAGGTAGATATTGTATTCCATGGTTTTAGATTTTATGTGTGCATCTATTAAAATCAATTTATATTGATCAGATATATTTGTGATGGTATAATTTACTTGCTACAAGAGATTTGCGCCTTTCTTTACTGGGCATTGCTCACAATAATCCCATAGAAGGGCTGCGATCACTGTTATCAAGTTTATTACCAAGTGGTTTTTTTATTTATTGGTTTTATCAATTGTTTTATATCAAATTCTATTGAGGTTTTACAGAAGCACCCAATTTCTTATCCCTTCTGAGGAGAAGTTGTATTAAATAGCTTGTAGAGGTTTCCTAATGAGCAGTAAGTTCTGCTGCCATTATATGTAATGGCATCATAGTGCATACAAGTTCATACATATATTAGCGTGACTTGTGCATTATACTATTGTTATATCTATACTCTACCGGATAATATTGCATAAACCATTAGTTTCAGCTTTGAAAGTGGCACAATGTAGGGAATACCGTGACTATAGTGACAAATGGACCCTCGTAATTTGAATATATTCTAGAAATGTTCTTTTGAGGGTTCTTTACAATTGATGGTGAAAAGAACAAAAATATTACCATTATAGTATAATAACATCATTAGAATTCTCATGCTTGAAAACTATTTTTGGTGCATGTCTCTATTTTTGGTGCATGTCTCTATGTAGATGAGCACCCCAGCACACAGGTGCATCATTATACCACATACTTATGCAGTTATGGCATGATTTACAGTAATGATTATGAAGCATATTCTTACCTAATACAACAGGCTGAAACTCTCCATTGCTGACAATCCACATTCCCATACAACAGTTGCTTTTATTGCAGTGTATCATTCCTGGCTCCTTTATGTCCCCAATCGTAGCCATAGGTAACCCAACAGGATAAGAGGCATTCTCATGCACGGCGCAGGTTATTCCTTTAGGACGGACGTCTAAGGGAGAGCAGGAGTCATGTTATATAGAAGTTCATTCACTACATCCTTCCATTCCCGATAGTTATTCTCACCTGGCAGGAGAATTGTAAAGATGATCAAGTAAACGTTGAAATTAAATCCTTTATGAGACATTCCTATCAGCTGCAGAGGTAATGTGTACTTAACTAGTTGTGCCTGTATTTCCCAGGATCCAATGCATGTATACCTACTTTTCTTGACCTGAATTTATTAGATATATATTCTATGGGTCTATTATAAATATTAATGCATTATTTCACATACATGTTCTCCTGGCTGATTCCTATAGACTCTGTCCTTCACTTGTACTACTGATCTCCTTTCTAACCCTATCCGGCAGGCCTAATGAGAGGACAGAGAATCTCAAGGATACAAGACACAGGACGTATCTTGCCTATTACGATATGCTGGGGGAGTGTTGTTCTCGAAAGCTTCAGGACTGAGGATGTGTTTGTGTTTTTATTTTATGAACTTTGTTTTTTGTTTTTTTTAGGTTTCAAGCTGCCAGATCCCAGGATAGAATTTTATTTTATTCTATGGGCGACATGGACTACAGATGATGAATCGGTGAGTATACAGGGGTGTATTTTATTTACATTTTGTCTTGGCGCACTACAGGTTCCAGCAGCAATCTAGCCTGGCACCAACCAGCCTGTAGTTGGTTGTCATTATGGCAGGGGACCCAGCGCTGTGGGTTCCCTGCTATAGTGCTACCTGCTCCGGCTGGAAAGCTTAGCGCTGGTACTAGTAAAGTGTAGAGGGGTGCATTTTATTTTTGTTTACTGTGTTATGTACTGTATTGTGCCGGCCTGTACGGTGTGTATTAAGTACTGTATGGTACTGGAGGGTCCAGTTTGTGTATTATGTACTGTATTGTGCCGGCAGGTCCAGTGTGTATTATGTACTGCATTATACTAGTGGGTCCGGTGTGTGTATTATGTACTGTACTATGCTGGAGGGTCCGGTGTGTGTATTATGTACTGTACTGTGCTGGAGGGTCTGGTGTGTATTATGTACTGTACTGTGCTGGAGGGTCCGGTGTGTATTATGCACTGTGCTGGAGGGTCCGGTGTGTATTATGCATTGTGCTGGAGGGTCCGGTGTGTATTATGCATTGTGCTGGAGGGTCCGGTGTGTATTATGCACTGTACTGTGCTGGAGGGTCCAGTGTGTATTATGTACTGTACTGTGCTGGAGGGTCCAGTGTGTATTATGTACTGTACTGTGCTGGAGGGTCCGGTGTGTATTATGTACTGTACTGTGCTGGTGGGTCCGGTGTGTGTATTATGTACAGTACTGTGCTGGAGGGTCCAGTGTGTATTATGTACTGTACTGTGCTGGAGGGTCCGATGTGTATTATGTACTGTATTGTGCTAGAGGGTCTGATGTGTATTATGTACTGTATTGTGCTGGAGAGTCCAGTGTGTATTATATACTGTACTGTGCTGGAGGGTCCGGTGTGTATTATGTACTGTACTGTGCTGGAGGGTCCAGTGTGTATTATGTACTGTATTGTGCCGGCAGGTCCAGTGTGTATTATGTACTGCATTATACTAGTGGGTCCGGTGTGTGTATTATGTACTGTACTGTGCTGGAGGGTCCGGTGTGCATTTGTGGTGGTCGAGTACTGATCGGAATCCTTCCCTTACCTTGTCCTCCAGACACGAGTCAGGTTCTTTTCTGTTCGGATATCCGGTGGTCAGGAGATAAATACTTCAATGAAAGGGACAAGGATTGGTCAAACAACTTGGGTTTATTGAGAATGCGGTAAGGATAGTTTCGGTAAGACACCGCGCCACTGACCCCTTCAGCTCAATAGTAATGACAAAATAATGCGTCTGATCAGCATAGAGCACAATAGCATTTAACATATGACATACACCTGGTGAGTATAAGGCAGAATAACGATAACATCTTTAATGCACATTGTCTAATAAGGCACACTGGTAATCACAGTTACTACTTTCACGTTAACAATATCTGACTGGTGATGATGCAATAACCATCAATAATAACCCATCAAGACTCTTACGGTCACTACCGCGCCCACTAGAGGGCTACTTCTTATTCAGGTGTTTGGGGTACCGTGCTATTCCCTATGGGTCAGGCGCCCCACTTTTAGCATCTACTGCTGAGTTAACTTAAATTGCAGCGGTACCACTAACACTGAATGTCACACCTTCAATATTAATAAATCAATTCTTAGGTAAATCACATAACATTAACATCCATCTCAACATTTGGTGCACCAATATTATCCCTGGTAACGTTACCATATTTTCCACTCAGTCCTGGGCTGACCTGTGCACAGGAATTTGGTAGTGTTCCAATGTCCTGCAGAGGTTTCCATCAAGGGTTAAGTATTATAGTAGAAAGCAGGGCTGTTGCTCATTTTAGCCACAAGATGGCGCTGTTCTCTCAACAGTCAATGAATCTCTATCAGCACATGTGCTCTGCAACAGGGTATAATGTCCAGATATCAGCACACACACAGGATATAGCTGAAACGACTGTCTCAATTGTTCCCTGCAGCATGTGTAAAGGTATGATCTGGGAGAAAAGCTCTCACAATCCTTCCTTGTACAAGAATGCAATGTCAGTTTTGGATAGATTCTCTCATCACTCTTCCCTCTGACACTGGGGTGTGTGCAGTACAGTGCAGGCTAGGGTTTTACCTTGAGACGGTTCTGCAGTTAGTGGAGACTGTCTTTGGCGCCCCGCTGCGTGTCCCCAGCTGTTCTCCGTCCGCTTTGCTGGCAATGTCACAGTTCTGGTAGCAGCTTATCTTCTCTCTGCTCGGCTGCACGTCCTCCCCCTTGTTCCTTCTACCATGCTGCTCTCTCTCTCTCCTCCTTCCTGCACATCCTCTTCCTGTTACTCCCCCAGCCAATCAGGGCTTTCATCCTCCTCCTGTCAATCACTCCTGGGCACAAGTTTTCAGGAGCACAATTAACCCCTTGTTGCCCTGCGTTTTAAAAGCGTTTATGCACTCCTCTGTGCTGTTCAACGGGGCTTTGGGGTACCACATATTATGTACAGTACTGTGCTGGAGGGTCTGGTTTGTATTATGTACAGTACTGTGCTGGAGGGTCCAGTGTGTATTATGTTCTGTACTGTGCTGGAGGGTCCGGTGTGTATTATGTACTGTACTGTGCTAGAGGGTCCAGTGTGTATTATGTACTGACTGTGTTAGAGGGTCCGGTGTGTATTATGTACTGTACTGTGCTGGAGGGTCCGGTGTGTATTATGTTCTGTACTGTGCTGGATGGTCCGGTGTGTATTATGTACTGTACTGTGCTGGAGGTTCCAGTGTGTATTATGTACTGTACTGTGCTGGAGGGTCTGGTGTGTATTATGTACTGTACTGTGCTGGAGGGTCCGGTGTGTATTATGTTCTGTACTGTGCTGGAGGGTCTGGTGTGTATTATGTACTGTACTGTGCTGGAGGGTCCAGTGTGTATTATGTACTGACTGTGCTAGAGGGTCCGGTGTGTATTATGTACTGTACTGTGCAGGAGGGTCCGGTGTGTATTATGTACTGTACTGTGCTGGAGGGTCCGGTGTGTATTATGTACTGTACTGTGCTGGAGGGTCCGGTGTGTATTATGTACTGTACTGTGCGGGAGGGTCCGGTGTGTATTATGTACTGTACTGTGCTGGAGGGTCCGGTGTGTATTATGTACTGTGCTGGAGGGTCCGGTGTGTATTATGTACTGTACTGTGCTGGAGGGTCCGGTGTGTATTATGTACTGTACTGTGCTGGAGGGTCCGGTGTGTATTATGTTCTGTACTGTGCTGGAGGGTCCGGTGTGTATTATGTACTGTACTGTGCTGGAGGGTCCGATGTGTATTATGTACTGTACTAGAGGGTCCGGTGTGTATTATGTACTGTACTGTGCTGGAGGGTGCAGTGTGTATTATGTACTGTACTGTGCTGGAGGGTCCGGTGTGTATTATGTACTGTACTGTGCTAGAGGGTCCGGTGTGTATTATGTACTGTACTGTGCTGGAGGGTCCGGTGTGTATTATGTACTGTACTGTGCTGGAGGGTCCGGTGTGTATTATGTACTGTACTGTGCTGGAGGGTCCGGTGTGTATTATGTACTGTACTGTGCTGGAGGGTTTGGTGTGTATTATGTACTGTACTGTGCTGGAGGGTTTGGTGTTTATTATGCACTGTACTGTGCTGGAGGGTCCGGTGTGTATTATGTACTGTACTGTGCTGGAGGGTCCGGTGTGTATTATGTACTGTACTGTGCTGGAGGGTCCGGTGTGTATTTTGTACTGTACTGTGCTGGAGGGTCCGGTGTGTATTATGTACTGTACTGTGCTGGAGGGTCCGGTGTGTATTATGTACTGTACTGTGCTGGAGGGTCCGGTGTGTATTATGTTCTGTACTGTGCTGGAGGGTCTGGTGTGTATTATGTTCTGTACTGTGCTGGAGGGTCTGGTGTGTATTATGTACTGTACTGTGCTGGAGGGTCCAGTGTGTATTATGTACTGACTGTGCTAGAGGGTCCGGTGTGTATTATGTACTGTACTGTGCAGGAGGGTCCGGTGTGTATTATGTACTGTACTGTGCTGGAGGGTCCGGTGTGTATTATGTACTGTACTGTGCTGGAGGGTCCGGTGTGTATTATGTACTGTACTGTGCGGGAGGGTCCGGTGTGTATTATGTACTGTACTGTGCTGGAGGGTCCGGTGTGTATTATGTACTGTGCTGGAGGGTCCGGTGTGTATTATGTACTGTACTGTGCTGGAGGGTCCGGTGTGTATTATGTACTGTACTGGAGGGTCCGGTGTGTATTATGTTCTGTACTGTGCTGGAGGGTCCAGTGTGTATTATGTACTGTACTGTGCTGGAGGGTCCGATGTGTATTATGTACTGTACTAGAGGGTCCGGTGTGTATTATGTACTGTACTGTGCTGGAGGGTGCAGTGTGTATTATGTACTGTACTGTGCTGGAGGGTCCGGTGTGTATTATGTACTGTACTGTGCTAGAGGGTCCGGTGTGTATTATGTACTGTACTGTGCTGGAGGGTCCGGTGTGTATTATGTACTGTACTGTGCTGGAGGGTCCGGTGTGTATTATGTACTGTACTGTGCTGGAGGGTCCGGTGTGTATTATGTACTGTACTGTGCTGGAGGGTTTGGTGTGTATTATGCACTGTACTGTGCTGGAGGGTCCGGTGTGTATTATGTACTGTACTGTGCTGGAGGGTCCGGTGTGTATTCTGTACTGTGCTGGAGGGTCCGGTGTGTATTATGTACTGTACTGTGCTGGAGGGTCCGGTGTGTATTATGTACTGTACTGTGCTGGAGGGTCCGGTGTGTATTATGTACTGTACTGTGCTGGAGGGTCCGGTGTGTATTATGTTCTGTACTGTGCTGGAGGGTCTGGTGTGTATTATGTACTGTACTGTGCTGGAGGGTCCAGTGTGTATTATGTACTGACTGTGCTAGAGGGTCCGGTGTGTATTATGTACTGTACTGTGCAGGAGGGTCCGGTGTGTATTATGTACTGTACTGTGCTGGAGGGTCCGGTGTGTATTATGTACTGTACTGTGCTGGAGGGTCCGGTGTGTATTATGTACTGTACTGTGCGGGAGGGTCCGGTGTGTATTATGTACTGTACTGTGCTGGAGGGTCCGGTGTGTATTATGTACTGTGCTGGAGGGTCCGGTGTGTATTATGTACTGTACTGTGCTGGAGGGTCCGGTGTGTATTATGTACTGTACTGTGCTGGAGGGTCCGGTGTGTATTATGTTCTGTACTGTGCTGGAGGGTCCGGTGTGTATTATGTACTGTACTGTGCTGGAGGGTCCGATGTGTATTATGTACTGTACTAGAGGGTCCGGTGTGTATTATGTACTGTACTGTGCTGGAGGGTGCAGTGTGTATTATGTACTGTACTGTGCTGGAGGGTCCGGTGTGTATTATGTACTGTACTGTGCTCGAGGGTCCGGTGTGTATTATGTACTGTACTGTGCTGGAGGGTTTGGTGTGTATTATGTACTGTACTGTGCTGGAGGGTCCGGTGTGTATTATGTACTGTACTGTGCTGGAGGGTCCGGTGTGTATTATGTACTGTACTGTGCTGGAGGGTCCGGTGTGTATTATGTACTGTACTGTGCTGGAGGGTCCGGTGTGTATTATGTACTGTACTGTGCTGGAGGATCCGGTGTGTATTATGTACTGTACTGTGCTGGAGGGTCCGGTGTGTATTATGTACTGTACTGTGCTGGAGGGTCCGGTGTGTATTATGTACTGTCCTGTGCTGGAGGGTCCGGTGTGTATTATGTACTGTACTGTGCTGGAGGGTCCGGTGTGTATTATGTACTGTACTGTGCTGGAGGGTCCGGTGTGTATTATGTACTGTACTGTGCTGGAGGGTCCGGTGTGTATTATGTATTGTACTGTGCTGGAGGATCCGGTGTGTATTATGTACTGTACTGTGCTGGAGGGTCCGGTGTGTATTATGTACTGTACTGTGGTGGAGGATCCGGTGTGTATTATGTACTGTACTGTGCTGGAGGGTCCGGTGTGTATTATGTACTGTACTGTGGTGGAGGATCCGGTGTGTATTATGTACTGTACTGTGCTGGAGGGTCCGATGTGTATTATGTACTGTACTGTGCTGGAGGGTCCGGTGTGTTCTACCCCATGTCAAGATCTGTAACCCACGAAGACAGAACATGACTCAGGTGGAGACACAGTGTTAGAGACGAGGTGTGATGAAACTAATACCCCATTCACATGGCCTAAAAGATCCAGGTTTTTGCCAGGGAAAGCCCCGACGACCTGGGTCTAGGCTCAGTGTAAATGGGTCCCGGGTCATCTATCCGGGTCGGATGGCCCGGGCAGCTGCTAGTGTGAATGGTGAGTCCTGGGTTTTTCAATTTGCGTCTCACCGAACACCACTGAAAAGTAAAAATAAAATAAAAAAAATCATCATCACAAGAGAAGTCATTCAGAGCTCCTCTTCTGATGTTGCCAGGGAGACCCGGCTAGACCTGCGTTCCGTGTGAACACGGTCTACCTGGGTATATCCAAGGTTCATATACCCGGGATATTGCCGGGATGGAGATCTGAAAGTGGTATAACTGAAGTTTACCACCCCTTCAGGTACCCAGTGGCCAGAGGCTACATAATCACACATGAAGGAGAGTTTTTTAAGTAACTTTTTATATCAGATTTAAAAATACAGGTAAGCAGTATCCAACATGAAATCTATGTAATTTAACAGATGGCTTTCTTTCATGAAACACCTACTCACTGTTGACAATGACAAGGGAGAGGTAATAATGGCGCTAACAACCATGTAGCAGAATAGGGCTCTTTATTCAGTCCAGGTGATATAAATATATATGATATCTGCATCAGTGACATCACTGCTGACACCCATACAGGTAACACTGATGACATATGTATTGGCTACACAACTGATGACATCACATGGTGGTATAATCTATCCTCCAATGACATTAACAATAACATCACAATGGATGACATCACTACTTCCTTACAACAGGTACTATAAATGAGGATATCAAAATAAATGGCATCAAAATTCATGACCTAAAACAGAAAATAACAGAATAACAGACATCCCTGGGACATCAAGAAGGGAGTTATCAGTGATGACATCACAAATGGTGACATCACTGCTAATATTAGTGAGAATAATGATATCTTTACAAAGGATGACCTCAATGATTGATATCAAAATACGTGATATTAATGGTGAAGATGATGATGATGATGTAATGGTAACAAGTATTTACAGGACTATTTGTGACATTTTATGAAATCTCAATGGATACCAATACTGATACAAATAGTGATAGAAATGATGATAGTGTAATGGCTGACATGTCTAATGACATTGGAAAGGGTGATATCCTAGACGACATTACAACGGGTTACATAATTGATGTAGTCAGAATAAGTCACCAATGAAGTGAGGGATTTTATTATTGAAAGTCACCATGAAAGGTTTGACATAACAAAAGGAGACAGCATAGTAAGTGACAAGAGTCATTCTCACAGAACATCATTCATGACATCAGAATAGATCACACGACTGATGACATCGTAATTTGTGACATCACTGACAACATAATGGGTTACATCACAACAGTATTATTGATAGGGATGTGCACCGGCGACTTTTGAGGTCTCGTGTTTTGTGTTTTGGATCCGGATTTTCGTTATTTTTGGGGTTCGGATTTGTCTCGCAAAACACTTGACGAAAGGTCTCGGTTCGGATTTAAGGTTTTGGATTCGGATTTTTTTTTGAAAAAAACATAAAAAGTTTAAAAATCAAGTTTTTGGGCTTATTTTCACTCCTAGGCTATTATTAACCTCAATAACATTCAATAACAAGCATTTCCACTAATTTACAGTGTATTCTGAACACCTCACAATATAGTTATTAGTCCAAAACGTTGCAACAAGGTATCTTTCTGGACTGCGTAGAGGAGTGGGTCACCACAATATATATTAAAAACCCTGAACTTTTATGATTCGCACCAATAAATGTACCTGGACTGCGTAGAGGAGTGGGTCACCACAATATATATTAAAAACCCTGAACTTTTATGAATCGCACCAATAAATGTACCTGGACTGCGTAGAGGAGTGGGTCACCACAATATATTAAAAACCCTGAACTTTTATGAATCGCACCAATAAATGTACCTGGACTGCGTAGAGGAGTGGGTCACCACAATATATATAATAAGAAAACCATCAACTTGTTTGATTCGCACCAATAAATGTACCTGGACTGCGTAGAGGAGTGGGTCACCACAATATATTAAAAACCCTGAACTTTTATGAATCGCACCAATAAATGTACCTGGACTGCGTAGAGGAGTGGGTCACCACAATATATATAATAAAAAATTCATGTCTCATGTCTCTTCTTGTGGACGTTAGATTTCAGAAACAGGAGACATAAGTTAAAGTTGCACAACATCTCTCCTGTATATTTTGGAGAAGTGAATTGTAATGTAATAAATGTACCTGGACTGCGTAGAGGAGTGGGTCACCAATATATATATTAAAAACCCTGAACTTTTATGAATCGCACCAATAAATGTACCTGGACTGCGTAGAGGAGTGGGTCACCACAATATATTAAAAACCCTGAACTTTTATGAATCGCACCAATAAATGTACCTGGACTGCGTAGAGGAGTGGGTCACCACAATATATATAATAAGAAAACCATCAACTTGTTTGATTCGCACCAATAAATGTACCTGGACTGCGTAGAGGAGTGGGTCACCACAATATATTAAAAACCCTGAACTTTTATGAATCGCACCAATAAATGTACTTGGACTGCGTAGAGGAGTGGGTCACCACAATATATATAATAAGAAAACCATCAACTTGTTTGATTTGCACCAATAAATGTACCTGGACTGCGTAGAGGAGTGGGTCACCACAATATATTAAAAACCCTGAACTTTTATGAATCGCACCAATAAATGTACCTGGACTGCCTAGAGGAGTGGGTCACCACAATATATATAATAAGAAAACCATCAACTTGTTTGATTCGCACCAATAAATGTACCTGGACTGCGTAGAGGAGTGGGTCACCACAATATATTAAAAACCCTGAACTTTTATGAATCGCACCAATAAATGTACCTGGACTGCCTAGAGGAGTGGGTCACCACAATATATATAATAAGAAAACCATCAACTTGTTTGATTCGCACCAATAAATGTACCTGGACTGCGTAGAGGAGTGGGTCACCACAATATATATAATAAGAAAACCATCAACTAGTTTGATTCGCACCAATAAATGTACCTGGACTGCGTAGAGGAGTGGGTCACCACAATATATTAAAAACCCTGAACTTTTATGAATCGCACCAATAAATGTACCTGGACTGCGTAGAGGAGTGGGTCACCACAATATATATAATAAGAAAACCATCAACTTGTTTGATTCGCACCAATAAATGTACCTGGACTGCGTAGAGGAGTGGGTCACCACAATATATTAAAAACCCTGAACTTTTATGAATCGCACCAATAAATGTACCTGGACTGCGTAGAGGAGTGGGTCACCACAATATATATAATAAGAAAACCATCAACTTGTTTGATTCGCACCAATAAATGTACCTGGACTGCGTAGAGGAGTGGGTCACCACAATATATTAAAAACCCTGAACTTTTATGAATCGCACCAATAAATGTACCTGGACTGCCTAGAGGAGTGGGTCACCACAATATATATAATAAGAAAACCATCAACTTGTTTGATTCGCACCAATAAATGTACCTGGACTGCGTAGAGGAGTGGGTCACCACAATATATTAAAAACCCTGAACTTTGATGAATCGCACCAATAAATGTACCTGGACTGCCTAGAGGAGTGGGTCACCACAATATATATAATAAGAAAACCATCAACTTGTTTGATTCGCACCAATAAATGTACCTGGACTGCGTAGAGGAGTGGGTCACCACAATATATTAAAAACCCTGAACTTTTATGAATCGCACCAATAAATGTACCTGGACTGCCTAGAGGAGTGGGTCACCACAATATATATAATAAGAAAACCATCAACTTGTTTGATTCGCACCAATAAATGTACCTGGACTGCGTAAAGGAGTGGGTCACCACAATATATTAAAAACCCTGAACTTTTATGAATCGCACCAATAAATGTACCTGGACTGCCTAGAGGAGTGGGTCACCACAATATATATAATAAGAAAACCATCAACTTGTTTGATTCGCACCAATAAATGTACCTGGACTGCGTAGAGGAGTGGGTCACCACAATATATTAAAAACCCTGAACTTTTATGAATCGCACCAATAAATGTACCTGGACTGCCTAGAGGAGTGGGTCACCACAATATATATAATAAGAAAACCATCAACTTGTTTGATTCGCACCAATAAATGTACCTGGACTGCGTAGAGGAGTGGGTCACCACAATATATTAAAAACCCTGAACTTTTATGAATCGCACCAATAAATGTACCTGGACTGCCTAGAGGAGTGGGTCACCACAATATATATAATAAGAAAACCATCAACTTGTTTGATTCGCACCAATAAATGTACCTGGACTGCGTAGAGGAGTGGGTCACCACAATATATTAAAAACCCTGAACTTTTATGAATCGCACCAATAAATGTACTTGGACTGCGTAGAGGAGTGGGTCACCACAATATATATAATAAGAAAACCATCAACTTGTTTGATTTGCACCAATAAATGTACCTGGACTGCGTAGAGGAGTGGGTCACCACAATATATTAAAAACCCTGAACTTTTATGAATCGCACCAATAAATGTACCTGGACTGCCTAGAGGAGTGGGTCACCACAATATATATAATAAGAAAACCATCAACTTGTTTGATTCGCACCAATAAATGTACCTGGACTGCGTAGAGGAGTGGGTCACCACAATATATTAAAAACCCTGAACTTTTATGAATCGCACCAATAAATGTACCTGGACTGCCTAGAGGAGTGGGTCACCACAATATATATAATAAGAAAACCATCAACTTGTTTGATTCGCACCAATAAATGTACCTGGACTGCGTAGAGGAGTGGGTCACCACAATATATATAATAAGAAAACCATCAACTAGTTTGATTCGCACCAATAAATGTACCTGGACTGCGTAGAGGAGTGGGTCACCACAATATATTAAAAACCCTGAACTTTTATGAATCGCACCAATAAATGTACCTGGACTGCGTAGAGGAGTGGGTCACCACAATATATATAATAAGAAAACCATCAACTTGTTTGATTCGCACCAATAAATGTACCTGGACTGCGTAGAGGAGTGGGTCACCACAATATATTAAAAACCCTGAACTTTTATGAATCGCACCAATAAATGTACCTGGACTGCGTAGAGGAGTGGGTCACCACAATATATATAATAAGAAAACCATCAACTTGTTTGATTCGCACCAATAAATGTACCTGGACTGCGTAGAGGAGTGGGTCACCACAATATATTAAAAACCCTGAACTTTTATGAATCGCACCAATAAATGTACCTGGACTGCCTAGAGGAGTGGGTCACCACAATATATATAATAAGAAAACCATCAACTTGTTTGATTCGCACCAATAAATGTACCTGGACTGCGTAGAGGAGTGGGTCACCACAATATATTAAAAACCCTGAACTTTGATGAATCGCACCAATAAATGTACCTGGACTGCCTAGAGGAGTGGGTCACCACAATATATATAATAAGAAAACCATCAACTTGTTTGATTCGCACCAATAAATGTACCTGGACTGCGTAGAGGAGTGGGTCACCACAATATATTAAAAACCCTGAACTTTTATGAATCGCACCAATAAATGTACCTGGACTGCCTAGAGGAGTGGGTCACCACAATATATATAATAAGAAAACCATCAACTTGTTTGATTCGCACCAATAAATGTACCTGGACTGCGTAAAGGAGTGGGTCACCACAATATATTAAAAACCCTGAACTTTTATGAATCGCACCAATAAATGTACCTGGACTGCCTAGAGGAGTGGGTCACCACAATATATATAATAAGAAAACCATCAACTTGTTTGATTCGCACCAATAAATGTACCTGGACTGCGTAAAGGAGTGGGTCACCACAATATATTAAAAACCCTGAACTTTTATGAATCGCACCAATAAATGTACCTGGACTGCCTAGAGGAGTGGGTCACCACAATATATATAATAAGAAAACCATCAACTTGTTTGATTCGCACCAATAAATGTACCTGGACTGCGTAGAGGAGTGGGTCACCACAATATATATAATAAGAAAACCATCAACTAGTTTGATTCGCACCAATAAATGTACCTGGACTGCGTAGAGGAGTGGGTCACCACAATATATTAAAAACCCTGAACTTTTATGAATCGCACCAATAAATGTACCTGGACTGCGTAGAGGAGTGGGTCACCACAATATATATAATAAGAAAACCATCAACTTGTTTGATTCGCACCAATAAATGTACCTGGACTGCGTAGAGGAGTGGGTCACCACAATATATTAAAAACCCTGAACTTTTATGAATCGCACCAATAAATGTACCTGGACTGCGTAGAGGAGTGGGTCACCACAATATATATAATAAGAAAACCATCAACTTGTTTGATTCGCACCAATAAATGTACCTGGACTGCGTAGAGGAGTGGGTCACCACAATATATTAAAAACCCTGAACTTTAATGAATCGCACCAATAAATGTACCTGGACTGCCTAGAGGAGTGGGTCACCACAATATATATAATAAGAAAACCATCAACTTGTTTGATTCGCACCAATAAATGTACCTGGACTGCGTAGAGGAGTGGGTCACCACAATATATTAAAAACCCTGAACTTTGATGAATCGCACCAATAAATGTACCTGGACTGCCTAGAGGAGTGGGTCACCACAATATATATAATAAGAAAACCATCAACTTGTTTGATTCGCACCAATAAATGTACCTGGACTGCGTAGAGGAGTGGGTCACCACAATATATTAAAAACCCTGAACTTTTATGAATCGCACCAATAAATGTACCTGGACTGCCTAGAGGAGTGGGTCACCACAATATATATAATAAGAAAACCATCAACTTGTTTGATTCGCACCAATAAATGTACCTGGACTGCGTAAAGGAGTGGGTCACCACAATATATTAAAAACCCTGAACTTTTATGAATCGCACCAATAAATGTACCTGGACTGCCTAGAGGAGTGGGTCACCACAATATATATAATAAGAAAACCATCAACTTGTTTGATTCGCACCAATAAATGTACCTGGACTGCGTAGAGGAGTGGGTCACCACAATATATTAAAAACCCTGAACTTTTATGAATCGCACCAATAAATGTACCTGGACTGCCTAGAGGAGTGGGTCACCACAATATATATAATAAGAAAACCATCAACTTGTTTGATTCGCACCAATAAATGTACCTGGACTGCGTAGAGGAGTGGGTCACCACAATATATTAAAAACCCTGAACTTTTATGAATCGCACCAATAAATGTACCTGGACTGCCTAGAGGAGTGGGTCACCACAATATATATAATAAGAAAACCATCAACTTGTTTGATTCGCACCAATAAATGTACCTGGACTGCGTAGAGGAGTGGGTCACCACAATATATTAAAAACCCTGAACTTTTATGAATCGCACCAATAAATGTACTTGGACTGCGTAGAGGAGTGGGTCACCACAATATATATAATAAGAAAACCATCAACTTGTTTGATTTGCACCAATAAATGTACCTGGACTGCGTAGAGGAGTGGGTCACCACAATATATTAAAAACCCTGAACTTTTATGAATCGCACCAATAAATGTACCTGGACTGCCTAGAGGAGTGGGTCACCACAATATATATAATAAGAAAACCATCAACTTGTTTGATTCGCACCAATAAATGTACCTGGACTGCGTAGAGGAGTGGGTCACCACAATATATTAAAAACCCTGAACTTTTATGAATCGCACCAATAAATGTACCTGGACTGCCTAGAGGAGTGGGTCACCACAATATATATAATAAGAAAACCATCAACTTGTTTGATTCGCACCAATAAATGTACCTGGACTGCGTAGAGGAGTGGGTCACCACAATATATATAATAAGAAAACCATCAACTAGTTTGATTCGCACCAATAAATGTACCTGGACTGCGTAGAGGAGTGGGTCACCACAATATATTAAAAACCCTGAACTTTTATGAATCGCACCAATAAATGTACCTGGACTGCGTAGAGGAGTGGGTCACCACAATATATATAATAAGAAAACCATCAACTTGTTTGATTCGCACCAATAAATGTACCTGGACTGCGTAGAGGAGTGGGTCACCACAATATATTAAAAACCCTGAACTTTTATGAATCGCACCAATAAATGTACCTGGACTGCGTAGAGGAGTGGGTCACCACAATATATATAATAAGAAAACCATCAACTTGTTTGATTCGCACCAATAAATGTACCTGGACTGCGTAGAGGAGTGGGTCACCACAATATATTAAAAACCCTGAACTTTTATGAATCGCACCAATAAATGTACCTGGACTGCCTAGAGGAGTGGGTCACCACAATATATATAATAAGAAAACCATCAACTTGTTTGATTCGCACCAATAAATGTACCTGGACTGCGTAGAGGAGTGGGTCACCACAATATATTAAAAACCCTGAACTTTGATGAATCGCACCAATAAATGTACCTGGACTGCCTAGAGGAGTGGGTCACCACAATATATATAATAAGAAAACCATCAACTTGTTTGATTCGCACCAATAAATGTACCTGGACTGCGTAGAGGAGTGGGTCACCACAATATATTAAAAACCCTGAACTTTTATGAATCGCACCAATAAATGTACCTGGACTGCCTAGAGGAGTGGGTCACCACAATATATATAATAAGAAAACCATCAACTTGTTTGATTCGCACCAATAAATGTACCTGGACTGCGTAAAGGAGTGGGTCACCACAATATATTAAAAACCCTGAACTTTTATGAATCGCACCAATAAATGTACCTGGACTGCCTAGAGGAGTGGGTCACCACAATATATATAATAAGAAAACCATCAACTTGTTTGATTCGCACCAATAAATGTACCTGGACTGCGTAAAGGAGTGGGTCACCACAATATATTAAAAACCCTGAACTTTTATGAATCGCACCAATAAATGTACCTGGACTGCCTAGAGGAGTGGGTCACCACAATATATATAATAAGAAAACCATCAACTTGTTTGATTCGCACCAATAAATGTACCTGGACTGCGTAGAGGAGTGGGTCACCACAATATATATAATAAGAAAACCATCAACTAGTTTGATTCGCACCAATAAATGTACCTGGACTGCGTAGAGGAGTGGGTCACCACAATATATTAAAAACCCTGAACTTTTATGAATCGCACCAATAAATGTACCTGGACTGCGTAGAGGAGTGGGTCACCACAATATATATAATAAGAAAACCATCAACTTGTTTGATTCGCACCAATAAATGTACCTGGACTGCGTAGAGGAGTGGGTCACCACAATATATTAAAAACCCTGAACTTTTATGAATCGCACCAATAAATGTACCTGGACTGCGTAGAGGAGTGGGTCACCACAATATATATAATAAGAAAACCATCAACTTGTTTGATTCGCACCAATAAATGTACCTGGACTGCGTAGAGGAGTGGGTCACCACAATATATTAAAAACCCTGAACTTTAATGAATCGCACCAATAAATGTACCTGGACTGCCTAGAGGAGTGGGTCACCACAATATATATAATAAGAAAACCATCAACTTGTTTGATTCGCACCAATAAATGTACCTGGACTGCGTAGAGGAGTGGGTCACCACAATATATTAAAAACCCTGAACTTTGATGAATCGCACCAATAAATGTACCTGGACTGCCTAGAGGAGTGGGTCACCACAATATATATAATAAGAAAACCATCAACTTGTTTGATTCGCACCAATAA
Organism: Mixophyes fleayi; assembly: GCF_038048845.1. NCBI lineage: Eukaryota > Metazoa > Chordata > Amphibia > Anura > Limnodynastidae > Mixophyes > Mixophyes fleayi. Next base: position 67,739,941 of record NC_134403.1, on the reverse strand, counting down.
ATGTACCTGGACTGCGTAGAGGAGTGGGTCACCACAATATATTAAAAACCCTGAACTTTTATGAATCGCACCAATAAATGTACCTGGACTGCCTAGAGGAGTGGGTCACCACAATATATATAATAAGAAAACCATCAACTTGTTTGATTCGCACCAATAAATGTACCTGAACTGCGTAAAGGAGTGGGTCACCACAATATATTAAAAACCCTGAACTTTTATGAATCGCACCAATAAATGTACCTGGACTGCCTAGAGGAGTGGGTCACCACAATATATATAATAAGAAAACCATCAACTTGTTTGATTCGCACCAATAAATGTACCTGGACTGCGTAGAGGAGTGGGTCACCACAATATATTAAAAACCCTGAACTTTTATGAATCGCACCAATAAATGTACCTGGACTGCCTAGAGGAGTGGGCACTGGGCACCACAATAAAATATATAAAAAACCTTCAACAGGTCTGCATTACACTACACATACGGCTGCTCCTCCATCCTCTCCATCATATACATGTTGGAGTTTTAGCGTGTGACAACCTCTTGTTTTTGATAATGTCAGTGCATTTTGAATATTTTTCAATTTGCCCCACACCACTGAATGTACTTTATCTATGATATGCATCTATCTATCTTGACTGCGTAGTGTGGTGGCCCCGGTACACAATTTGGTACCGAGGCCACAATATAATTAAAAAACCCTTCACGTGTCAGAATTCCACCAAACAAGTATCTGGACTGCGTAGTGGGGTGGCCCCGGTACCCAATTTGATACCGGGGCCACAATACCCCCTTCAAACATGGTACAGACAATTCGTCATTGAGATCCCATCAAGTATGTTAAAGACAGACAGGGTCCAAGTGTTATTGGTTGACTTTGTAAACCAAAAAACTGTCCCTGTTACACATAGTCGTGCAATGAAGACTGACTTTTTCATTTAAAGGCACCATCTTTCAAGTGTAGTGTTTGTAAGTCTAAGTCATATTATACTTTTGGTAAAATTGGTTTATTTTGTTCCTCTTTATGGTAACTACTAATAGAATTAAAGTATTAAATAGAAGCGGCAGTTCCTCTTTATGGTAATTAGTAATAGAATTAAAGTATGAAATAGAATTAAAGTATGAAATAGAATTAAAGTATTAAATAGAATTAAAGTATGAAATAGAATTAAAGTATTAAATAGAATTAAAGTATGAAATAGAGTGGTATAGAGTTGTAGTGTGGTATAGATAGAGTGGTCCCCACAATATAATAATAAAACCCTCAACTGGTCTGAATTCCACCAAACAAGTATCTGGACTGCGTAGTGTGGTGGCCCCGGTACACAATTTGGTACCGAGGCCACAATATAATTAAAAAATTGGGCATCAACTGTCACCGTTGTTTAATATCTGATACACCTAAATATGGACTGCACAGTGGAGTGGCCCCGGTAGTAAATTTGGTGCCGGGGCCACAATACCTCCTCCAACTTCCAAGTGTAGTGTTTATAAAGACAGACAGCGTCGAAGTGTTATTAGTTGGCTTTCTTAACCCTAAAATTGTCCCTGTTGCAAATATTCGTGCAATGGACAGTTACTTTTTTATTGAAAGACTCAAGCTTTCAAGTGTAGTGTTTATAAAATATAAACAACAATACAGTAGTTTTAGAGCACGTCAAAAACTCTTGTTTTAAATTATGACACGGCATTTTACTTTTGGTTTAATTTCTTGAATTTTTTAAAATTTGGTTTTACTTTTTGAACATGGCAAACGACTGTTGATTGGTCATATGATGCCAAAAAAAAAGTTCCAAGATGGAATTGTCCTTGGGCCCTCACACCCACCCTTATGTTGTTGAAATAAGACATGCACACTTTAACAAACCAATCATTTCAGCGACAGGGCCTACCAAACAACTTTGGCTGAAATGATTGGTTTGTTTGGGCCCCCACACCAAAAAAGCTATTCATCTCTCCCTGTACAGACTAAACAGGCTCTACTGAGGCAAGATGTCGTCCTCATCCTCAACCTCTGATTCCTCTCCCCCTACAGTGTGTACTTCCTCCTCATCACACATTATCAATTCGTCCCCGCTGGACTCCACAACCACAGGTCCCTCTGTAGTATCTGGAGGGCAGTGCTGTACTTCATTGAGGAATTGATTATTCATTTTTATAAACATCATTTTTTCAACGTTGTGAGGAAGCAACCTCCTTCGCCGCTCACTGACCAGGTTCCCCGCTGCACTAAAAACTCTTTCCGAGTACACACTGGAGGGGGGACAACTCAGGTAAAATAGAGCCAGTTTGTACAGGGGCTTCCAAACTGCCTTTTTTTCCTGCCAGTAACAATATGGACTGTCTGACATGTCTACTTGGATGGTGTCAGCAAAGTAATCATCCACAATTTTTTCTATTGTGACAGCATCCAATGCAGCGAGAGTAGACATCAGTCCGGACCAGATGTTATCAGCATCCCCGCCAGTGCCTCTTTTGGGAAAACTGAGCTTTTTCCTCGCAGCCATAGATGTGGAAGAAAATGAGGGTGGAGCTGTTGGCATGTCACGGTCCTCTTCAGAGGACAATCTCCTGACCAGCAGGTCTTTGCACCGCTGTAGACTTGTGTCCGCCGGAAACAGAGACACAACATACGCTTTAAACCGAGGATCGAGCACGGTGGCCAGAATGTATTCCTCTGACTTTAAAAGAGTGACCACCCTCGGATCCTGGCAAAGCGTACGAAGGGCTACATCCACAAGAGCTACATGCTTGGTGTAATCGCAATGGCTTACCAGCTCCTCCCTCACTTTCTCCAGCTGCTTCTGCAACAGCCTGATCAGGGGAATGACCTGACTCAAGCTGGCAGTGTCGGAACTGACTTCTCGTGTGGCAAGTTCAAATGGCTGCAGAACCTTGCACAACACGGAAATCAGTCTCCACTGCGCTTGACTGAGGCGCATCCCCACTCCTTTGCCTATGTCGTAGGTGGCTGTGTAGGCCTGAATGGCCTTTTGCTGCTCCTCCATCCTCTGCAGCATATAGAGGGTGGAGTTCCAGCGCGTCACAACCTCTTGTTTGAGGTGATGGCAGGGCAGGTTCATGCTTTTTTGATGTGCCTCTAGTCTGCGGTAGGCACTGGCTGAATGCCGAAAGTGTCCAGCAATTTTGCGCGCCACCGCAAGCATCTCCTGCACACCCCTGTCACTCTTGAGGTAATGCTGCACCACCAAATTAATGGTGTGGGCAAAACATGGGACGTGCTGGAAATTGCCCATATTTAATGCCCACACAATGTTACTGGCATTGTCTGACACCACAAATCCCCATGAGAGTCTAAGTGGGGTAAGCCACTGGGAGATAATTTTCCTCATTTTCTCTAATATGTTGTCAGCGTTGTGCCTCTTATTAAAGCCTGTAATACACAATGTTGCCTGCCTTTGCATGAGCAGCCATTTTGTAGATGCTGCTACTGATGCAGCTGTTGCTGTTGCTGCGGAAGGGGATGCATCTACCCAGTGGGCTGTCACAGTCATATAGTCCTTCGTTTGCCCAGAACCACTTGTCCACATGTCCGTGGTTAAGTGGACAGTGGGTACAACCGCATTTTTAAGAGCACTGAGGACACTTGATCGTACTTCTCTGTACATTTTTGGTATCGCCTGCCTAGTGAAGTGGAATCTCGAGGGGATTTGGTACCGGGGACACAATACCTCCATCAACCCTCTAAATCCCACTCCACTGATGGCGGACACCGGGCGCACGTCTAACACCAACATTGCAGTTACAGCCGCAGTTATACGCTTTGCAATAGGGTGACTACTATCGTATTTTGTGGTCATGGCAAACGACTGTTGGACGGTCAATTGTTTTGTGAAAGACTTAGCGGTCTTACGACTTCCCCTCTGGGAAGATGACCGACTAACAGCAGCAACAGCAGCAGTGGCAGTAGTAGGCGTACCGCTGCAGGATTCCTCGGATGAATCCCGTATTGAGGAGGACTCAGTCTGGCTGCTGACTTGGGCTGCAGGACTGAATCTGATGGAGATTGTGGAGGAAGTTGACGAGGAGGGTGTTGCTGGTGTGTATCCAACTGGACCACGGGATTTAGGTGTCCCTGTACCGATGAGGGTCCTAGCCCCAGTTCCTGAACTAACCACTGAACTATGAAGGTTATTCAGGTGACGTATAAGGGAGGATGTTCCTAGGTGGGCAAGATCCTTACCCCTGCTTATTTGAGCTTTACATAAGCTACATATGGCCATACATTGGTTGTCTGGATTTGGATAAAAATAACTCCAGACCGAAGAGGTGCATTTTTTGGTCTTCTGACCAGGCATGACGATGGGCTTTTTCATCCCATGGACATCAGCTGTTTCCCCCCCTGGTGCCTCATTTACAATAACCACATCACCATCCTCATCATCAAGTTCCTCCACAGCGCCAGCTACATCATCAATAGCCTCCTCCCGAGCCACCTCTTCCCGTACAGTGATGGGAAGGTCAGGCTTGACAACCACCAACATCCTTGGACTCGCCTTGTGGATTTGTGATAATTTCTCTTTAGAAGGCAGAGTTGTTTGCTGTTTTGTTGCTGACAGCATAACTCTCTTCAATTTTTTGTAGGGGGGGGGGAGGAGGAGGAGGGCTAAGATCCGTGGGTGAAGCTGAACCACTAGTCATGAACACGGGCCAGGGCCTAAGCCGTTCCTTGCCACTCCGTGTCGTAAATGGCATATTGGCAACTTTACGTTTCTCCTCAGATGATTTTAAGTTTCTCTTTTTGCTACTTTTTCTTAACTTGGGCTTTTTGGATTTTACATGCCCGGTACTACGAGATTGGGCATCGGGCTTGGAAGACGACGTTGATGGCATTTCATCGTCTATGTCATGACTAGTGGCAGCAGCTTCAGCATTAGGAGGAAGTGGGTCTTGATCTTTCCCTACTTTATCCTCCAAATTTTTGGTCTCCATTATATGTAGCACAAGATACTGCAGAATGTGTGAACTTGGTAATATTGCAGTACCAATGGACTTATACTGCTGGATTGGTTTTGCAAATTTGGTTATAATTATTATATATTTTATTTTTTTTAAATTTTTTATTTTTTTTTACTTTTTTTTTATTTTTAAAAAACTTGGGAATAGTGGGGAAATAACTATGCCCTTAGAAGCACAGAGCACAGGACACAGCACCACTGGACTGAACAGGACACGGCACAGGACCCAGCAGCACTACGGAACTCAGCAGGACAGAGCACAGGACACAGCACCACTGGACTGATACTGCAGAATGTGTGAACTTTGTAATATTGCAGTACCAATGGACTTATACTGCTGGATTGGTTTTGCAAATTTGGTTATAATTATTATATTTATTTATTTATTTTTAAATTTTTTATTTTTTTTTACTTTTTTTTATTTTTTAAAAACTTGGGAATAATGGGGAAATAACTATGCCCTTAGAAGCACAGAGCACAGGACACAGCACCACTGGACTGAACAGGACACGGCACAGGACCCAGCAGCACTACGGACCTCAGCAGGACAGAGCACAGGACACAGCACCACTGGACTGATACTGCAGAATGTGTGAACTTTGTAATATTGCAGTACCAATGGACTTATACTGCTGGATTGGTTTTGCAAATTTGGTTATAATTATTATATATATTTTTTTTTTTTAAAATTTTTTATTTTTTTTTACTTTTTTTTAATTTTTTAAAAACTTGGGAATAATGGGGAAATAACTATGCCCTTAGAAGCACAGAGCACAGGACACAGCACCACTGGACTGAACAGGACACGGCACAGGACCCAGCAGCACTACGGAACTCAGCAGGACAGAGCACAGGACACAGCACCACTGGACTGATACTGCAGAATGTGTAAACTTTGTAATATTGCAGTACCAGTGGACTTTTACTGCTGAATGTGTGAACTTGGTAATATTGCAGTACCAATGGGCTTATACTGCTGGATTGGTTTTGCAAATTTGGTTATAATTATTATATATATTTTTTTTTTTTTAAATTTTTTATTTTTTTTTACTTTTTTTTAATTTTTTAAAAACTTGGGAATAATGGGGAAATAACTATGCCCTTAGAAGCACAGAGCACAGGACACAGCACCACTGGACTGAACAGGACACGGCACAGGACCCAGCAGCACTACGGAACTCAGCAGGACAGAGCACAGGACACAGCACCACTGGACTGATACTGCAGAATGTGTAAACTTTGTAATATTGCAGTACCAGTGGACTTTTACTGCTGAATGTGTGAACTTGGTAATATTGCAGTACCAATGGGCTTATACTGCAGGATTGGTTGTGCAAATTTTGTGGTAATTAAAAAAAATTAAAGTAGTTTTTGGTATTTTTTAAAAAAACTTTTTTTTATTTTTTTAAACACAGGGGAATATTGGGGAAATAACTATGCCCTTAGAAGCACAGAGCACAGGACACAGCACCACTGGACTGAACAGGACACAGCACAGGACCCAGCAGCACCACTGACCTCAGAAGGACAGAGCACAGCACACAGCACCACTGGACTGATACTGCAGAACACAGCACAGCACAGCACAGCACAGCACAGCACAGCACAGCACAGAACTAAACAGCACAGCACAGAACTAAACAGCACAGCACGAGATCTACCAGGACAGAGGACCACCTAACACACCCTCCCTCTACCCTGATCAATGCCCGAGTGAAGATGGCGGCGACTAGCGGGGAATTTATAGGATCCGAGTATCGCGAGATCCGACAATGGGATTATGAGTCAGAGCCTCAGTTTCACATTTGAATTTGGCGCCAATACCCGGATCTGTCTCGGATCCGACTCGGATCCGCAACGTTCGGGTGGGCTCGGATTTCATAAATCCGAGTGCGCTCATCCCTAATTATTGATGATGCTGAAGTGGATGAAATCACTCATGACAAAGGGGAAATTTTTATTTGAAACAATAAAGGAACATGTATCATACTTGCCAACTCTCGCGGAATGTTCGGGAGACTCCCAGATTCCGGGTAAGTCTCCCGGACTCCCGGGAGAGTATGGCAGCCTCCTACAACTGCCCACTTCCTTCCGCGATTCCCAGAGCATTGCCTCATTTGGCCGCACCCCTGCTGTAAAATGATGCGTCTTTCTGAGCCCTGCCCCCCGCACGCCCACCTCTCCCTGGCAGCTCCCGGGCGCCAACTGCCATAAGTTGACTAGTGTGACATGTATTGGTTCATGCCAAAAAATTATGTGAAAACTGAGGCATTTTCTGTATGCTGGGGTGTTTGGAATTTACGGCAACACATGTATTCATGTTTTCTTATAATTCCAGGCCAAGAAGTATGTGTCTTTGCATGTACAAATGAGTACACAAGCACAGCCTGAATATATGGTCATGTTCCAAAGTCTTGCAATATCAGTATAAACCACGAGATGGCTTCACACCAGCAATGTGAGAGGTTTGGTAAAAATAAAATAGAATGCACATATTCATCATTCCCGGATGGGTAACAAAACAAAGGGTTGGGCAATAATTAACGACAATGATTAACACGACAGCAAGTAAGCCAAGAACAAAACTCTGATTTCAATAATGCCGATAACATCTAAATGCAGACTTACCATAATAATGACTGTGTACGTCCCAGACATGCTTGCGATATATACCGAATGCTGGGAATGCCGTCACTTTATATTTACGTCACTTAGCATAGTATAGCAACTTGATTTTGTATGTATTTAAAGCGGCAATGGTAGCAACCAAACTGTTGATTAGTTAATTTTAAGGTTAGCGTTGGGGTTACGATTAGGGTTAGTATTAGGGTTAGGGCCTAACCCTAAGAGAAGAGGGGGAGGCACACAGGGGGGATAGACCTCTTAGGTCTATCCTCAATGCTGCTGCCCGCCTCATTTTTCTTTCCCACCACTTTATCTCTGCTGTCCCCCTCCACCAGTCCCTACATTGGCTCCCCATGGCCTACAGAATTAAATTAAACTCCTCCCCCAGACCTTCAAAGCTCTAAGTCAGTCCTTCCCTCCCTACATCTCCAATCTCATCTCTACCTACACTCCTCGCCGGTCCCTCCACTCTGCCTATGGCCGCTGCCTCACTGCTTCACCTCTTCTCACTCCCGCCTCTAGGACTTTGCCTGGGCTGCTCCCCAGCTGTGGATCGATTTCCCACGCTCCATCAGGTTAGCATCTACTCTCAAAGGCTTCAAGCGTGTTCTTAAGACTCATTTCTATATTCAAGTCTATCAGCCTTCCTCATAACTCCCTTGTCGCGGCTTTCACCCCCACTCCCCCAGTTAGTACCACCCTATTTGTACCACAAATAATTTGATCTGTATTACCATGTTACCTGTATTATTATGCATTCAGTATGTTTGGTCTTCCTGCCTTTACCCGACCGTTGCCAGGGCAACGGTCGGACACTAACTACAGGGGCGCTGCGTCCCGGCAGCCGGGAACAGCCGGGCGCATGCGCAGAAGCACCCACAAGCCTGTGGGCTGATTAATGTGGTAGGGTTGAGCCTGCCCATGTGATTTCAGAGCTAGGCTCTGATTGGCCACTACTGGTATTTAAGGCAGTGAGGTCTGCAGCCTCACTGCCGGTTATAGCGTTCTGTCCTCAGTCCTGCTGCCTGCTTGTGCTATCCGTTTGGTTCTTGCTACCTTGGATTTGACTACCCGTGTTTTGACCCCTGCTTGTTCTTGGACCTGTGACCCTTCTCTTCTGACCTCGACCTTTTGCCTGGATTTCGGATTTTGCTTCTCTGCCTGTGTGTCTCTGGATTTTGCATCTGTGCTTGTGACCCTTTGACCTAGGATTCTTCTTAACTGCAGCCCGCCAATCACTCCACTTCTGGGTTCTCCTTTAAGCCAGTATACGTTACTCGACCCTCGGTCGGCCCGCAGCCCAGTCTGTCCCCACCACTAGGGGCTCCAGCGAACACCGGGCCTTCAGAGTAGTCCCCGAGTTTCACTGTACTGGCTTGGGAGTTCCTAACACATGTATCATGTTATGTTATGGATCACTGCTTTCTGTATGTGTCATGTAGAGATGGTCACTGACCCCCGTGTTTTGGTTTTGGATTCGGTTTTGGATCTGGATTACCGTCATGTTTTGGTTTTGGTTTTGCAAAACCGCCATTGTGTGTTTTGGTTTTGGTTTTGTTTGGTTTTGTTTTGCTATTTTGTTGGAAAATCAATGTTTTTGGGCCTAAAATAACCCAATTTAGTGCTCCAACTGTTTTAGAGATAAGTAATCTAATTGTAGAGGTAATAAATCATCGAAAAAACAGTTTAATTCTTCGTTGGTTGGCCTTCATTTATTCTACACACAAAACAGATTGTCTTCCTCTCCATCTATGCATATTGGCAATGCAGCCATCGTCTTTGGATGTATATTACACCCTACACTTATAGTTAAATATGTAAAGAAATGGAAAAAGGCAGTTTGCTTTCTGTCTCTATAGGCCCCCCTCCACTTGTTGAAAAAAACAAAAAATTCAGCCGTTATAGACTGTACAATATTAATTGAAATGGACAAAGCCAGTTTGGTTTCTGGCTCTATAGGCCCCCCTCCACTTGTCGAAAATACAAGAAAATTCAGCCGTTATAGACTGTACAATATTAATTTAAAAGGAGAAAGCCAGTTTGGTTTCTGTCTCTCTAGGCTCCCCTCCACTTGTATAAAATACAAAAAAATTCAGCCATTATAGACTGTACAATATTAATTGACATGGAGAAAGCCAGTTTGGGGTCACTCTGTCTATGACACCCTACCCTTAAGGATAAATTGCCCAAACAGCAGTCTTTCAAGACGGTACGTGATATGGAAATGCCACAAGTCCCTTTCCTCTTTGGGGGTAGATTGCACCCTACACTTGCATAGAAAGTTTTAAAAAGATGTTATCGTCATCATCTTCAGCTTCATCTTCACTCTCATCAAGTGTGTACGTCATCATCACAGACTATCAATTCATCGCCGCTTGAATCCGCCATTAGAGAACAGTCAGTGCTTGGATGTCTTGGATGGTGAAGGCCAGTAAATACAGGTTACGCAAGTAGCGTAGCGCATGCGCAATGCACTACGTTAATTGCGTAAGCGCTAGATACAGTATTATGTGATTTCCCCACTAGCGTGGGAAAATACCATAATACAGTAGTTAGCTCTTACGCAAACAGCGTAAGAGCATTGCGGAACGGACCTCCTACTAGGTAGGAGGTGTTTGCGGCGGGTCCTGGTTTGTTTGTTTTTTAACTTCAATCAAGACTAAAGATTCGGGATATTACAAATATGTGCCCCTTCTGGGCAAAGAGTTCCTGTTGGCAAAGATTCCCTTATGGAGGTACAAATGGCTGGGACTGGGGCAAGCCGGCAAGATGGATTTACAAATAATAAGTGACATTGGAGCAAGAAAGAAGGCATCATTGGTAAGTATTTGTTTTTTTTATTTTTAATAAATACTTGTGGTTTAAAAGAGGGTGGTTAGTGTCTTTATTGTGGGTTTTATTATTTTTAATAAATGTATGTGGTTTATAAGAGGGTGTTGTGGCTTTGTAAACTTTTTTCTTTGTGGAACTACAGGACCCAGCAAGCCAGGGATGTCAGGGCATGTTGGCACTTGTGGTTCTCCAAGTGCCAACATGCCCCGGCTGCCGTGGGTATGCTGGTGCTTGTAGTTATACAAGCACCAGCATGGCCACACTGTTTTTGGCAACCTGGCTGGCTGGGACTTGTAGTTCCACAAACAAAATTGGTGTCAGTTTGTTTTTTTTACTACTTTACGCCATATTACCCTACTACCCACAGCCCAGGGGTAGTAGGAAGAGCCCTAGTGCTATCAGCACTGGGCTGGTTCTTTCTAGGGGGGGGGCCCGCTCGTTTTTTTCGGCGGACCCCACTCCCTAGGGAATCCAGCCCAGTGCTGAACAGTCTAGGGTTGGTTAGTCATTATGGCAGGGGGACCCCTGCCGCGCATCCCCCTGCTATAGTGCCGCCAACCCTGGCTGGTTTGCCTAGTGCTGGTAAAGTGAAAATTGGGGGAACCCCACGCAAAATTTTTCCCCGATTTTCATGGGACCAGCACTAGTCAGGCAGCACTAGGGTTAAGCATAAATAGTGGGGGGACCTCACGCTTTTTTTTTTTTCAACTTTTATCTGTTCTTTAGCATTTTAACACTGCCAGGGCAGTGTAACAGTGATGTGTTTGTACAACACGCTGCTATCAAGCAGCGTGTTGTATCTGGCGTGTTTTGAAGCAAACTCTCCTGAGTTTGCTAACTCGCAGCTTCATACATTTGAGAGCTGTATAGCTGCAGTGGCAAACAGTCGGGAGTTTGATCACTGGCGATTTTGCAAACAGCGATTTTGACAGAAGCACAACTCTGGCGATTTTGCATGAAATCTCAGCTTCATACATCGGCTAGTTTCAACTCTCCTGAGAAAATCGCTGGAATTGCAAACTCGCAGCTTGATACATTTACCCCCAGATGTTAAATTGCTCTGGTCTGCCCCCTGCGTCTTCCCTGCTTCTTTTTTGGAAATTACATTTTTTACGAGCAGCAGCAGCTTGAGAAAGTGAAGGAGGACGCGTTGTCAAGCCGAGGCCCAGTTCAGCGGACAACATGCTGAGCAATAGCTCCTTGCAAAAGTTCACATCTCGCTCATTTACAAGTAAAGACTCAATGTAGGTTTTAAACCTTGGATCAAGCACAGTGGCCAAAACGTACTGATCTGAGTTCAAGATCTTAATAACTTGAGGATCATTGTGAAGCGAATTAAGTACTTGATCGACAAGGCCAACATACTTTGCTGAATTGCTTGCTTTCAGCTCCTCCTTCATTTTCTCAAGCTGCTTTTCCAATAGTCTAATTAAAGGAATGACTTGGCTCAAACTAGCAGAGTCTGCACTCACCTCACACGTCACAACTTCAAATGGTTTCAGCACTTTGCACAGGACTGAAAGGATTCCCCACTGTGCAAGAGTGAAATACATCCCCCCTCCTTTCCCAATGTCATGGCTTGTGCAATATGCTTGGATGGCTTTGCGCTGTTCCTCCATCCTCTGAAGCATGTACAGGGTGGAATTCCACCTAGTTACCACCTCTTGCTTAAGTTGGTGGCGGGGCAAGTTAAACTGCTCTTGGAGCTGCTGTAACCTCCTACATGCTGTGGCTGAATGCCTGAAATGGCCTGAAATTTTACGGGCCACCAAATGTTACGTAGTGGTGTAAATGCTGCTGTTGTTCCTGCTGGTGAAGGTGAATGACCAACCCAGTGGGCTGTCACAGTCATATAGTCTTTGGTTTGGCCACTTCCACTTGTCCACATACCTGTGGTTAAGTGGACAGTGGGCAGAATGGCATTTTTCAGCGCAATCTCTACATTTTTACACACTTTTTGGTATAGTTGTGGAATTGCTTTACGGGAGAAATGGTGTCGTGATGGAATTCTGTAACGCGGATACAAAACCTCAATTAACTGTGAAAAACCAGCTGCGTTTATTGTGGAGATTGGACGCAGATCTAACACTAACATTGCAGCCATGGCGTCTGTGATTCGCTTGGCGACTGGGTGACTGCTGTCATATTTGCTTCCCCTCGCAAATGATTGTTTCACAGTTAATTGATGAAATGTAGGACTGCTCATTTTCTTGACCTGCCTCTGGGATGACGATTCACCCCCAGCAGCTGCAACAGCAGCAGCAGTGGGACTAACGCTTTCTTCAGAGGAATCAATAATAGTGCAGGAGTCATCCAGCCTTAAGTGGGATGCCGGGCTAACTCCGAGCGCTACTGAGGATATTGATGAGGATGGTGTGGTGGGTGTATTTTGTAGCCGTCGGGATGTCGGTGAGCGGAGGGTCTTAGCTGATGATGGAGTGCTTGTATTCTTTTGGGAAGAACTTTCAGCTTTTCACAACATTTTGCCATGACCTCTCGTTAAATGGCGTAACATAGACGAGGTTCCAAGATGGTTAAGGTCCCTCCCTCGACTGACTGTGGCTTGACATACACTACAAATGGCTATACAATTGTTGTCTGGATTTGGGTAGAAATAATTCCACACATAAGAAGTGGATTTTTTTGTTTTATGCCCAGGCATGACAATGGCCTTTTTCTTGTCACGTGCCAGAACTGCTGCCACTGGTGCAGGACTTACACAAACAACCTCATCCTCATCAACATCCTCATTAGCGCCCTCATCGCCTACACAAATCCCCCCTCATCCTCTTCTAATTCCAAAGTGGCATCCTCAATTTGGGTATCACCGGCTGCACTCGGGCTATTAAGGCACACATCAGCAGAATGCTCACAATTAGACATCCCACTGTTGGATGGACTCTCCACAGGGATTGTTGTCATTTGTGAATCAGAGCAAACATTCTCCTCTAATGCCTTACTGTTATCTTGCAGCTCGGCTTTGACGCGTAACAGTAGTTGTGCACCAATTGTAGGCTGGGTAAATTTTTGGGATCTGCCACTAATAGCCAAAGGTGAAGGCCTCATTCTCTCTTTGCCACTGCGTGTGTAGAATGGCATGTTTGCAATTTTTTTTTTATCGGCACTTAACTTTTGCTCAGTTACACTTCTTTTTCGCTTCAATACAGTAAAACTTTTTTGGGTTTTTGTTTTTTGCACTGATTTGGAAACACTCTGTTGTTTGACATCGCCTTGGCCAGATGACGTACTGGGAACACTAACATCAGGACTGGTGACAGAACCTGGTTGCTCATTCTGATCATATGTGGACTGCTTTGAATCCATTCTGAGCGCAAACCACTGGGGAGTGCTAAAAATTATTTGGTAGATACTGCTGACAGATATGACTTTTGACAGCCAGAAATATTTATGCACAATTAGGGAGGACACCCCAAAAGCACTGGGGAGTGCTAAAAATTAGTTGGTAGATACTGCTGACAGATATGACTTTTGACAGCCAGAAATATTTATGCACAATTATGGGGGACACCCCAAAAGCACTGAGGAGTGCTAAAAATTAGTTGGTAGATACTGCTGACAGATATGACTTTTGACAGCCAGGAATATTTATGCACAATTAGGCAGGACACCCCTAAAGCACTGGGGAGTGCTAAAAATTAATTGGTAGATACTGCTGACAGATATGACTTTTGACAGCCAGAAATATTTATGCACAATTAGGGAGGACACCCCAAAAGCACTGGTGAGTGCCAAATATTAACAAAAAATAATAAACCTCTATCCTCCTCTCTTCTCTAGTGATTTTTGTTAGAGCAATTGCAAGAAGAATATTGGATTCTCTGTCCCTGCTCTAATCAGCCTGTGACTACACCCTGCTCTCTCCCTCTGTCAAATGGCGATGGATTGCTGTAGAGGCGTGTATTTATAATGTTGAAGTATTGCGAGAACCGAGCGACGAGATCCGACGACATCACGATGATGTTCGGCCTCGATTTGGATTCGGAACGGGCGGGAGAGTACCGAGCTACTCAGCTCGGTACTCGGATACCCAAAGTTCGGGTGGGTTCGGTTCTCGGGGAACCGGACCCGCCCATCTCTAGTGTCATGTACGGTGCTGCTGACCGTTTGTAGTGCCTTATAATTAAAATATAATAATAATAACAAACAAATCTTCCAATAAAGCAGGAAGGAGTTGAGAGCCACTGGTGAAGGCCCGGAGGGGCTGCATGTGGCCCTAGGTCCGCCTGTTGCCCATCATTGTGCAAAGAGAACACAGACCTCTAGATCAGTATATCTCCAGCAGTGCTAAGTGTTTATTAAAAGGGAAACAGACAATCTCCAGGTCCTTGGCCCGACATTCTGTGGCCAGTTCCTCCTCCACGTATGAAGAGTCACTGACATGTTCCTGTAAACAAAGGACTTACCTATTCAAGCTGTGCCATAGGTGGTCAAATGACTCCCCTCAATAGTATCCTCTCACAAAAACAGAGTTTATAAATGTCTGCAGGGAAAACCTTGGTTCATCTTACTAGGGATGCGATACCTGAAGGATGTGCTTGTGGGTTGACTGTTAATCACTTGTAGAGGGAATAAAGACGTCTTGGAACACTGCCCCTCATTGAACCTTGAATTATAACCTGCAGTCTGTTCATGTCCTGTTTGAAACTGAGGTTCTCCTGTGCCCTATGGTAAACCTTCCACCTGCAACTGTCCTTGCATGTTCAACCAAGAAAAGCTTAAGACTACTTTCTTGCCACCTGTTCTCGTGAATTGACCTAATATCCCCATATTTTGACCACAGCTACTAGGATTACTGAATCAATTCACCAGAACTGTGTAGCTGTGAAGTGAGATCAGGAGCATAATAGGAGCATACGTGACGTGTGACATGATCATACACATTCTCAGCTCTTGATGTCTTTAATGCAGCTGATTCAGTGGGTAAGGCTTACCTCAGTAAGTGAAGACTGGAGGCAAAGGATTGAAAGCGGACATGATATGTATATATATATATATATATATATATATATATATATATATAGTGAGACACAGGACAGTTTTATTTTATAATTTTGTTAATTGCCATTTTGTTCCCTTGTAATGTATGTCCTGTACACAGTATATTATGGTACCAGTGCTTGTTTACTATAAAATAGCTTATGCATGTTTATTATTATTGGTCCCAGGTATATAGTGTTGTATGTTTTAAATATAATTTTAATGGTTTGGCCGCTTCTATTTTTCCCATGTGAATGATGTCTCTATGCACTAAGTGTGCTGTCAATATGGTCAAGTGGTCACCCCGAGCCTTAATCCCCCTCTGTTCAGGGGGTATCTCTGCAGCATCTTTGCTTCTGTTGCCAGCACCTTAGAGAAACGCTCTGCCACACAGAGACCTAACACTGTATTTTTGAAGCCTGGAGCCCCTGCTGAAAACTAGTTCAATCAAGTAACCTAAATAATAATTTATTTTTCAAAAGTTTATGTACATAGCGTTGTTTTCAACTGTTCAAGATAGCTGTAAATTGCAGCAGTGACCATTACCACGTACTTGTACACTGACAACTACAAAAACAAACAAACCCTGCACACAAAAACGTTTACGATTTGATCCGTGACGTTTGCCTGAGAATGGACTTCTTTAAATTAGTCCACTAAATTATAAGAGAACCTATCCTATTCTATTCAAACACAAGTTATTGCAAGATAAAACGCTTCCCAGGCCAGAAAGAAATCCAGCAAAGTGGGCTGGTGCTGCCACCTAGTGTATAATCTGCAAAATGCAAAGTGGAGATGGTTGATAATGAAAGATCCAGCTGTTGGCAATAACGAGCACTTCTCCTAAGTAGGTGGGTTCAGCTCTTCTGCATATAATTATCCTGGGAAGCTGCTATTTTGTTATGTTATTCCTGAAGACAAGGTGTTTGCAGAAATAATTGTGCGGCAGTTTACAGGAGCACATCTATTGTATGTACACATTTGTGTGTTGTATTATTTATTTTTACTTCATTTTACATAATTGCTATGCAGAGTCTCTGATGAGGGTAGTCTTATAGTGGTTGTGTTTTGGAATTTTATACAAACTGAAATACAACTATAGTTTCAGGACTGTGAGAAATGTATAACTATGTGGATCAGCAACTCTTATATGGGGTAATGCATGTATTATGCAACTTGGTACCCCTTCACAGCCTTGTTAATGTGGTTAGCTGCTGTACACCATGTTCCTTTCAAAGTATAGGGTAAGGTGACCAGACAAACCTCAGTCCTATCCATGTGGGGTTATGACTTTTTTTTTTTTTTTTTGTTTTGTGTTGTTTGGAGAACATGTACAGAGGCCAGGTATGAACTAATACTGAAATGCATGTTTTTGATCTGAACACCTGGTGATGAGACTGGCTTGTTTATACATACTCATTAGATGGTGTCTTTATCTTTGTCTAACAAGGATACCTGAGATGTTACATTGGGCTCTGGAACTATAAGTATCCTGCAGGTTGGCTGCTTTTGTAGAACTGTTTTATCCTTAAACACTTTAATAAAATCCACACAATGATTAAAATACATGTTGGGTCAGGTTGCCCATAAAATTGTTTATTTTGTATTCACTCTTCCCTAAGCAAGCTTGCATCTTCATTCACATAACTCCTAGAGTGCTGACCCATAGTAACACAGCCGGAATTATCTATGATTAGTTAAGTGAAATGTAGACTAATGGAAACAAGTCAGCCGCAGCCCAAAATAATCTTAAATAAACCATACACAAATTTGACATACATGTAAATAAACTGGAGAAATTCAAGCACTGTATATATATATATATATATATATATATATATATATATATATATATATATATATATATATATATATATATATATATATTCTATATCATCAAATCTAAAAATGTATACTTAAACTCAATCGTTTGCAGGTCTCCTGTTTCTCCACAGGATATTTCTCAGATTTGATGTATAAAGAAACTGAGAAAACCCATAATGGTGTAATACTTTTCATACAATTTAAATCCAATGTTACACCAAGTGAGCATAAATCGGTGTTGAAATTTCTGTACTAACTGTATTAATGCGCCCTACTATTGTAGGGGTTTTATTTTTTGTTCCCCGCTCCCCCCTTAGATTTGTTCGTTAGGGGTCAGATCCTTCTCTCATGTAGTATTTGTGAAGGAAAATAAAAAAATCTAGTGTAATAGTTTTAAAATCTTCATATTTCTTTAAACCATGTGATGAATACATTCAATAAGAGATATAAATTTGATATGTGCAGACACTCCTACTGGAAAAGATGGTAATACAAAGACTGTGTATGACTGGTCTCTTCACAATGGCCCTGAGTTTATACGTACACTGGGAAATGTTTGAAATCCTGAATGTTATAGGTAATCGGAAAGGTCGGTCCCAAGAAATAACACTCTGCTTCCCTCCTCCAACATGTTTTGACTGACAAGTCTTTGTCATGATGGATTCGCATATCCATTTTATGTCTTTTATATTTTAATAAAATAAGTGTATTAACACTAAAATGTTCAGATTTAAATGTGAATGTAAAATACGTTGTTTGGTGCTCATCTGACAGTTCACTGTGTCTTTGTTAGAGTATAATCTCCCAACTCCATTACAAGCCCTTTCCACATCTTTAATGGGATCTAATGCAAGTCAAAAAGCTAAAACTGTAGTCAGTTAAGCTGCTGTTCCATAACTGGCCCAGTACTGCACACAGGTTTGCCAAAGCTCAGTCTCTCTGTACATTGCTCCATCCAGTGTCCACTCTGAACAATTGCATGTACTTCTGCACTATCTTCATAGGGTTAAATGGACCGTCTGCAGTGTCAGTTGAACTGCATTGAACATGGCTCAGACTGAATGTACCATAGGCACATGGTTAGCACCTGTGTTTGAGCCCTTATGTATAACATGGCATTTATATATGTATTGTCAAATTCTGGCATCACG
Source organism: Mixophyes fleayi (assembly GCF_038048845.1). Taxonomy (NCBI): domain Eukaryota; kingdom Metazoa; phylum Chordata; class Amphibia; order Anura; family Limnodynastidae; genus Mixophyes; species Mixophyes fleayi. Next base: position 67,721,528 of record NC_134403.1, on the reverse strand, counting down.
GCGTACTATACTGTGTGTCATGTGCAGGGGTGGCTGGGACATGGGTCTTCCTGCTATTAACATTAAGTTTCACTCTTGTAGTTGACAATGCCCAGAACGTCATCCGATGCTTCAGTTCCTCAGAGAAACCACCGGTACTCCCTCAGGGTAGCACTGAAAAAGGCTGAGTATATAGCCGATACCAGTGAGGAGTCTGAAGAAAATCACAGCTCGTCTTCAGAGCCAGAGGTGCAGCCTGCAGTGGTGCCATCTAGTGACTCAGAGGATGAACCGCCAAATGAATTCTTGCAAAGGAGAGCCAAGAACATTAGGGATAACAAAGCCATGGTTTGTTCCAATGCTGGTAAACCTGTTTACATATGTATGAAATGTAGAACATGCCCCAGGTGACTGCAAATAATGTGCTGTACATGTGAACAATTTGGAACATGTTAAGGCTTGATGTCTTCTAACACTGTCTGTCCAGGAGATGTCTGTATTGCTGTTATTGTACTTTAGGCTCCTGAAATATACTAGACCAGTGTTTGTCAACTCGTAGAAATATCTTAAACTAAGCTGTATCTTGGGCAATTCTTTTGATTTCTAAACGTCCATATATCGAACATCTCCTCATTTCTTGATGTTTACTTGGCTTTTGACAGTCTCCTGTCGCAGCTAAACTCTTATGGCATACAAGTGCATTCTGACATGCTAGTTGGGGATAACAGTGGGCATCTGTTACAATACCCACTTCATCACCTCTAACAATTTATTATGTGAACTATGGAATATAAACTGTCTGTATTGCTTCTTAAGGGGCACTTCATGAGATTGCATTCTTCTCAGCACTTTTCATTAACCTAGATTCCTTATGTCATAAAACATGACAATAAAACTCCATGAAAATGTTAAGTCATGCCATCTTCTTTTACTTTTATATTTGTAATTCAAGCTAAGAAGTATTTTATATTTAACTTGACCAACTTATTTTCCTACTCATATAGTGTATACAATACTTACTCAGAGATACAGATGGGTCCTAAACTGATATGACTAGAATAGTCATGTTCTCTATCTCTGGAGACAAGATTCCATTCCTATTATATACCGTTAATACCCATATACCCTGTGTGCCATATGTTCAATGCCCTGTTCATGTCTGTGGCCTTATGAAATGTGTAAACCTTCTGTACAGAAACTATTTATAGTTCTATGATGATCCTCGATGCTGTGGTCACAATTGCTGTTTTTTGGTATTCCACAGTTGGCCAAGCTTATGGCGGACTTGGAGAAGCTCCCAGGAAACTTGGAGACAGAATCCAGTGAACAGTGCAGCAGTACCCAGGTAAGTACTGTGGTTTCTAGCTGTTGAACTACAGATGCCAACCACAGAGCCGTAACTTAGAATTCTAGCGCCTGGGGCGAGAAAGACAAATGCCGCCCCCCCTAGCCTTAAATTGTAACCAAATTAACCTAAAATATTCCTAAATTGCGCCCCTCCTACAGCGTTGCGCCCTGGGTGGTTGCCCCTGTCGCACAGCCCTAGTTACCGCCCTGGACAACCACCTCTACCATAGCTGTTGCTTTGTCAGTCAGCTACTGGTTACTGTGTTGGCATTAGTGTATGGTTTTTATATTTGAAGTTGTTTCATTACATTTTTAACATATTTGAGGTTGTAAGGAGTAGGTTGAGCTTGGCTATGGTGGCCTTCCTTGTCACTCCATGGGGGACTAGCTCCTGCACGCTGGAGGTGAGAGACCTTGAATTATTGGCTTTGAGCAGACTTTTTTTTTTTTTTTTGGTTTGTTTGTATAAAATCAGCTGGTATCACAGGTGGTCAGAGATGAAGAGTCCCTTCAGTACCTTGCTTCTGGTGCTCTCAGCTGGTATCCACACTACTGGCTTTTCCAGGCTTTGGTATTTACTTTTGAGGCTTACCCAACTTTACAAATGTTCAAGCCAGGTTGTGATGGTCGCTTCACCCCCTCCCCATGTTGAATCAGTGCGCTCTGTGACTCCTAGCTGAGGCTGGTGAGTTTATCTTCAGGGAGCCTCTTAGCTTAGACTGCCCTTGGCAATCTGCAACTAGTTGCTGTTTGTATTTCCAGCTAGATTGTTTTTTTTGTTTTTTTTTTTAAGCTGCATATTTTATCTTCATTTGGTGCAGCAGCAATTCTGGCTGGTTAATCAGATTCTGATAACTTTGGCACGTTCAGTGTTGAGTGACTATTACTGCTCAGTGCGGGTACCAGGCAACAGGCTCAATGTCCAATATGGCAACATGCATATGTGGCCATGCTAGAGTAATCCATTATTTCCTCCATTACCAGGACATTTAAGTGCACACTTAGGACATCATGTCCTTCCCACAGACATCTTCTGACTTAATTATCCAACATGCCAGATACTCTGGTCCGCACTTGCTCCACTCCTTTGTCTTATCTACTTGTTGACAATTTGTCTTGTGAAAATTTCCTAATCAGAAGTACAAGAGACGTTCCCGTGTTTCCATGGCAATGGAACCAAGGAGGAACCCAGAGCGTGCTAGTCGACGCCTGACCCGCTCCATGGGTGTAGCGCTGCCCTCCTCGCCGGATAAGGACAAAAGTCAGCATCTTCAGGATCATCTACTGGAAGTAAGTCTTATTGGATACTGACGAGATGTCTGTGGCTGCTAATACTCCTTCTGTTGCATGAACCTTGACATATAATAGGGTTGGATTGTCTAATGGGTGACTCTAGTTTCTCTGAGATTAATTAGATTGTATTTGGTTAATTTAAAATCCCACTTTGGCTCTGAACACACCATATGCAGACCGACCAGGTCAATTTCAACAATTGCACCAGAAACTTTTTGCATAATATTGGAATCTGGTACTAGGAGAGCTGAATTATAGATCCGGTGTTAAAAAGCTATAAATAAAGGGATAATCTTATGCTCAGTATATACATAAAGTAGATCCAGTAGCCTTAAAATGCACACTAGTTTTCAAGTCTAGGCTTGTCTCGGTTCATGAATAGTCTGTATATGCAGCTTCTGTGACAGTATAACAGGCACACCCCTCAAACACTATGGTGCATATATCCAAAATATTCATAAATGAAAACTACAAACTCAAAAAGTTCTTGTAACCCCTTACAGCTCATATAACTTGTGTTGTGTTTTAAATAGCGAGAGCCAATGCAGAGGCGGCGCTCCTCTCGGAACAGCATTCATAACATTCCCCATGTGGTGCGTCCAGTGCATGAGATAACAGAGGATGACCTGAGAAATGTTGCTGAGAATGTGAAGGAGAAAGTATACAACACCGTTCATGTGAGAGGACAAATACCTACACCGGTTGCTATTTATTCCTTAATAACCCCTGGTTATTGTTCTGAGCCTCTGCCCTATATTTCTACAACGCTGAACTATACTGTCTTGTGACTTCTGTGCTCGCTCATATCCTGGTTTTATTTCTGGCTTGTACTTAGGGTTCCACGTGCCATCAGTGCCGGCAGAAAACTATAGACACAAAGACAAACTGCCGCAATGTTGAGTGTCGGGGAATCCAAGGGCAGTTCTGCGGGCCGTGTCTGCGGAACAGATATGGAGAGGATGTGCGCAAAGCTCTACTAGATCCTGTGAGTAAGGGAAATAACTTGGGCAATATTGTGTTGTACCTCCTTAACTTTAATGGCTGGTATATATGGTCTGTCAAGATACTTTTATTCATTACCCTCCTATTTAGAAAGGGAAGGGGGTCACAACATCCATTTAAATGGGTAAATGCAAAAAAGTGGTCCAACCTGTAATCTTTTGTTGGCTTTCATTTTCTAAACTACCACTATGGGTTGTAGTATCTGTTTGCACAGTACTTGTACATCCACCTTCATGAATGTCCCCCGCTGTTGTGACTTGGAGTGAGTGTTGCCAGGATCAGGAACTGGATCTGACAGGAGGCCTAGGAAAGGTATTGGGTGTTCTTGCTTTGACAGGATGTTTTTTGGACACCAGTATCTTCCTATCACTGGTGGAAATCCACGGTAACCCAACTATAGCCTTGGAAAGATAGACAGCAGAGCTTGTTTGTTAAAATTAGCTTTTAGGTGCACATTTTGTTCTGAACGCCATCATGGTTTGGTGTAAAATCTGCATTGTAGTGTTGGTAAATGAGCCCTAATGTGTCACTTCTAACACTTATTGAAAGCCTAAAAAGGTCTTGCCCCTGACTAAATGTTTGGGAGGAATCCCCTTCCACAGTGCTGGAACACCTCACCTGCACATTAGACCACAACCTGTAAATTCCCAACTTCCCCTCCACATAATCTAGCCACTTCAGCCAACCAATGCAATGATGTAGTCTCAGTCCCAAAAGTAACCACACTGGAATGTGTGAGCATCATCCTCCCGAAGCTGCATTCTCACTGTAGAGGGCAGACCCAACTTGTTTTTTTTTTTTTTTGTTAACCCAAGATTAGTGCTCAAAATCTCCAATTGTATTTTGGCACTGTGCTGAGGACCTGGGACTTGTGAACGCTTCCCTAAAGGAAGCCAGAAGGCCCCAGAGAAGGAAAAAGGGTCTTCAGGCCCCCCCCCTTTACTGAAGCATGGCTCATGTAGGCCCCCCTTCCTATTCCAAAGCTTTCCCTAGGGGAACTGGTTCTCCATCTGATTCCTGAAGGGGGCACTTTTGACGACTTGGGGAGAACGGTTGGCAATAAGGGTCTATACACAAACCTCTTCAAAGTGCCACACAAAACAAACCAAACTAACTAAAAACATGATATAAGTGCCCACAGCCAAACGGCCAGTGGGTATTTAAAAAAAAAAAAAAAAAAGAATATGGTCTACCCGAAAGGCAAGGACCAAGAAATAATGTGATGCAGGAAGGTCAAAAAGTGCTTAGTGCTTGTCATACTCTGTCCATAGTGAGGGTGCAGACCAGTGAATATTTCGCCACCCCCAGTCCTATTCTAACTGGGGGCACATCAGCACCTCTGACTCCTAACACCGCAGGCCTCTCGGCTAGAGGGCACCTCTAACCCGGCTGTGTAATGGGCATCTTCATGACTAATAAAGATGGAAGTAAAGTTTATAAACAACGGTGCTTAAACCATGCAGGAAATCAGCCCTGTGATGGACTAGACCATCAAAATGGTCATATTGCACTGAACGCGCAGATGTTCTTGTATCCATGCTGAATTCAGGGTCCCTATGTTAAGCCATGGTGCTTTGTGGGTAATCTAGTTCTGCAGGGAAGGTTATTGGGATTTGTATCTTTTAAACAGGTGTCTTTTTATATTGAACTTCTCTAATTCCAGAACTGGATTTGCCCACCATGTAGAGAGATCTGTAACTGCAGCTTTTGTCGGCAACGGGACGGCCGCTGTGCCACTGGCATACTTTTCCCTCTGGCCCGTTATCATGGCTATAGTGACGTTCATGCCTATCTTAACAGGTAAGATTCAGTCCTTGAAGCCTTACTACTACCTTACTACTGACATTTTCCAGTAATTAAAGGTTTCCTAATTCCTTGAGCATTAAAAAAAAAAAAAAAAAAAAAAAAAAAAGATCCCGAAGCTTTAACTGCTTGTTACTCATTTGCTTTCCTCAATCTTTCACTTTGACTTGTTTCACTCTCTTGTTTAGCTTGCAGAAGACAAATGATGAAGAGAGTAGTGAAGAGGCCGGCAACTCATAAATGTTCCTTTTTATTTGTGTCTGTGAAATTGTTCTACTCTCCCACCCTTATGTTGTATATTTTAGACTCTTTAAAAAGTTAATAAAACTATTTTTATATTATCCTAATTTTGCAGTGACTTCTTCTAAACTATACTCTCAAAGGAAGTTTGTCAGCATTTGTGAGCTGGAATCAACGTCTGTCAGAGTAACCCACTATTGTAGACTGCACTTCAGACATGATTGCAGTGTGTAAAGAGGGGGGGGGGTGTTTATAGATGTGGGTATTCTACACATTGCGCTCCTTTCTGACTATAAATGCATAAATCCAATGTACTGTACAGTCCTCACGCTTTATACAGAGGGAACATTTTCAGGTTATTCATTTTATACTGCCCTGTTGTGTCTGAGCTCTAACATTTTAAGGAGGGCATGTAGAGCTGGAACCTATCCACCTGCAGTCAGGAGCGGCATCATTTATATGCTGGCTGCTTGGATGGTTTACTTGCAGTGATTTCCAGCGGGTCACTGGAATGTCCCCCTGACACACAGCGCCATATGTGATACGTTAAGGCAGCATGGTGGCACAGTGGTTAGTCATGCTTCCTGGTTGCATTGGACCATGTGTTCAATTCCAACCAGGGCACTCTCTGAGGGGAGTGTTTGTAGTTTGCATCGGGGTGGTCAGGTTTTACCAGTCAAATACTACTGGTATTTGCTTCTAACAAAATGGACCATATTGTGTTTGTGTGCCCAGGAACTGCCTGTAAGCTTCAATTGGGCTTGGACTGATATTCTCTGAAGCCCATTGCATAATATGGTGGCACCATACAAATAAACAATGGATAAATGTTACCCCCCCCCCCTTTTTTTTTTTTTTTTTTTTTTTTTTTTTTGCTGTGACATTCCTGAGTTTTTCCAACACACTACATATTTCTTGATGAAGTCAGCGATACAGAGTAGCTTGCATGTGAATGACCTGGCATTTTGTGCAAGCACTACTATGCTGAAAGGGTGATGCTACAGATGTTGCTACTGAACGACATACATCTACCCAGTGGGCTGTCAGTAATGCTGTCTTTTGTTTAATCAGCACCACTTGTCAACATATCCGTAGTTAAGTCGATAATCGATGCAATGGCATTTTCCATGTACTGAATGACTGTGTTTAACCTCTTGGTACAACTGTTCGGGAGAAATTGAATTAAGGTGGAATTTGGTAACATGGACACATGACCTAACTAATCTAAAACCTGATGCATCGATTGTGTAAATTGGATGCACATCCAATACTAACATAGCTTTTTATTTTGGGGTTGTACTGTCCAACATGGCAACCTGCTTTTATGTCCACTTGCTAGTACAGATATTATTGAATCTATAGGGTATTGTGTAAAGGGCAAACACTTGGACTTTTAAAAGCAAGAAATATTTTTATTTTTTTTGTCCACTCCTAATTAGTTTATTGTACTAGCAGTAGGCACTGATTTTTCCACTCTTTCCTCTTTGATCTTTAAATAAACTAAAGATTTATGCAGTAAAATCACTAGGCCAGTACACAATTCCAGCAATGGACCTCCCCACATGCTATGTAATGGCAGCTGAGAACAGGAGGGAGGACTATATATAGAAGACTTTGATCCAAAACACACAAGACCTGACATTTTCCTAGAAATTTAGTTTTGTTTCACTTTCAAATATGAACTTGTCAGGAGAAGCCAAGTCATAGCTTGGATCGACTCGGAATACCAAAACTTTGATATGTTTGATTAATCCAATTGCAAGTCTGTTATTTCTAATAAAAACATAACACTCATTAAAATTACAATTATCAGTTATCACCACTTTGTTTTATTTTATTTATCTAAAACTGCAGAATAACACCAAGCTATTCACACTCTGGGTTGTGCTATATACAGTTCACCTTCACAGCTGCACCATTTGAAATCCTTGTCCCCAAATTTGTGGATTTTAAACCCAATGAGTTTATGGAAAAGAGAGGGAAAAAACCACGCAATGCATCGCAGCTTATTGCGTATGGTGCTGCATAGCCACAGACCGGTCAGAGTGCCCACGCTGACCCCTGTCCACCGCCGAAAGTGCCTACAATAGGCACCAGAACTGGACCATACAGCAATGGAAGAAGGTGACCTGGTATGACGAATTGAGGTTTCTTTTATATCATGTGGACGGCCGGGTGCATGTGGTGAAGAGATGGCACCAGGATGCGCTATGGAAAGGAAAGCTTGTGGAGGCGTTATGATGCTCTGGGTAATGTTCTGCTGGGAAACCTTGGGTCCTGACCTTCATGTGGATGTTACTGTGACACGTACCACCTATACAAAAGAGGGAGTGATTATTGCACTAGTAGTAGAAATACCTCATTTGTGTACTAATAATTTACACATAACATTGAGGGGCTGCTCTTCCAATATAGGACCAAATATAAACAAAAGACCAAGATGCGGTGTAAGTATATAGACAGAAGGCACTCCAACCCACTAATATCAAAAAATAAATTGTTAAGGATAATCTTTAATCGCAATGTACACTTAAATTTTTTTTATTGATGGGCAAAATAAGCCTTTATTCCAGAAATGTCATGTAAGCAAAATATTAAAAACAAAGATAAGTGAAAAGCAGGAAAAAAGAGAATTAAAAATAAATCAGACCTTTTGTGTATAGACCTATGGGGATATATTTTAAAGATATACGAGACATCAAATAGCTGAATAATGAATTTGGATGAAAAAAATCATACTTAACAACAAATCTGAGTAGATAGGTCTCATATAAGGTACATAATCCCAATTAATTACTCAGGTGTAAAAAGAGCCAAGAATGACCTCTAAAGAGGTCTTTAAAATATATCCCCATCTGTCTATACACGAAAGGTCTGATTTATTTATTTTTAATGCCTCTTTCCTACTTTTCACTTATACTTATCTTTACTGGTTTTAATATTTTGCTTACATGACATTTTTGGAATAAAGCGGCGGTTCCCAAACTGGGTGCCGCGGGCCAGACCTATAAAGAAGAAAGAAAACAGGAACTTACCAATCCGCCGGGCACCGGGACCCAGCAGCCTCCTCTCTCCCACACCTGTCACTGAATATCAACGTCAGTGACAGCTGCGGGAGAGAGGAGGCTGCTGGGTCCCGGTGCCCGGCGGATTGGTAAGTTCCTGTTTTCTTTCTTCTTTCTGTGGCTGGCGCCTGGCGCGGGGAAGAGTGTGAGAGGGATCGTAGCAGAGGAGGGGGACAGAATGATGGCAGAGGAGGGGGACAGAATGACGGCAGAGGAGGGGGACAGAGGGCAGAGGAGGAGGGCAGAGGAGGGGGACAGCGTGAGAGAGGGCATAGGAGGGGGACAGCGTGAGAGAGGGCAGAGGGGGCAACATGAGAGAGGACAGTGTGCCTGGATGCAGAGGGGGCAGTGTGCCTGGATGCAGAGGGGGCAGTGTCCCTGGATGCAGAGGGGCATTTTTGCATACAACTAAATAAGTATTTCTGTCGTGACCTAAATACTTATTACAATTTTTTGACCCAACTACTTCTAAAACAGGACTGCTCAGTAATTATTTTGGAGGGGTGCCTTGAAAAAATTTGGAGACTCTAAGGGTGCCGCGAACTGAAAAAGTTTGGGAACCACTGGAATAAAGGCTTATTTTGTCCATCAATAAAAAAAAATTTTTTTTTTCAAATATACATTGAGATTAAAGATTATACCTATGACAATTCTTTTTATTTAATTTTCGATTTTAGTGGACTGGAGTGCCTTCTGTCTATATACTTACACCATATCTTGATCTTTTGTTTACACATACCACCTATTCAAACATTGTTGCAAACCAAGTACAACACTTTGTGGCAATGGTATTCACTGATGTCAGTGGCCTTTTTCAGCAAGATAATGTGCCCTGCCACACTGCAAAAATTGTTCAGGAATGGTTCAAGGAACATGACAAAGAGTTCAAGGTGTTGTGTTGGCCTCCAAATTCCCCAGATCTCAATCTGATTGACCATCTGTGGGATGTGCTGGGAAAAAAAGTCTGAGCCATGGAGACCCCACCTCACAATTTACACGACTTAAAGGAGGGGGACCTACAAGAGAGGGAGAGATTGTATTTTTTTTTTTTTAACTAGATATGCGCTGAACCCTGTGCTTTGTATCTGGTTTTGCCAAAAAAATCGCAAAAGGTTTTGGTATGTTTTTGGATCTGGAGTTAATTAAAAATTGTGAAAAATAGGTAAAATATCATTTTGAGCTGTCTTTGCTCCTATATTACTATTTACAGCATTACTATTCTTTTCCAGTCATTTACAGTCTATTTTCTGATGATCCCTTCACAACTGTCCCAATTGTCACCAATTTTGGCCAAGGTCTGCAGCAGGGGCAGGCTGGGCTGGGGGGCATATGCACCCTGGAGCGGTCCTATAGTGGGCTACCTTGGGCTGGGTCCCAGGGTCACCTGCATTTTTTTCCTTTGAACTGTTCCTAATAGGCTGCTGATTCGAGTCTAGCCCCTAGGCCCCTGGCTGCCCTCCCCTGGTCTGCAACTGCCTTAAGGAAGGATTTTCTCATTTTGCCATCATTGCATTTGCTTTCTTCCATTTAATTACAAAAATAATTAATCTGTCTATATGGTTCTCTAACTCCATCACTTAAAGTAAATCATAAGCCATCATATCTCCATCTCTAGATGTATTTGCCAGGGCCAAAATCTGTCCTCTTAATTTCTCAGAATGTGGACTTTCAATTGCATTGTCAATACATGTTTTGGGAAACCAAATCTGCACCAATGTGAGTATTATACATACTTACATGTGTGGGAAAGGCAACTATTGGCCTATCTCAACTGTCTGTTTTACATATTTCTTACACTTCACTAATAGAACATATTATTTATAAACATGGATCTTGAGGACCAACTGCACTGCAAGTATTGTGCAGTCCCCTTTACTGGACGAAGCTTACTGGACAAAACTTCCCCCAGGTGACTGATTCTTCAGCCCTCCCTATAAATATATGCGAATCCCTTGGTTTGATTTAGGGAAGAATTACAGCACAGAGTATATTAATTAAACAAGGTATGAAAGCTCTGCTCTTGACTACCGATAAATGCTCTGCCCATCCAGAAGTTCATAGTGTTAATCTTTGAAGTTTTTGGTATGGGTGCAGGCCACCTTCGTTTAATTACTTTTATAAATGTCTAACTCCATTCATACCACTGTCCCTCCAATGACTTCTGCCTGTTACTGTAGCTTCACTGTCTATGATGGATGCCCTGTAACATTCAAAATATATTGTGTGTGTAGTCTTTGAAGTTTTGTAGTAAGGGTGCAGGCTATGATCATCCACATTTATTTATATAGAGACAAGGTTATGAAACCTCTTCTCTTGGCTACCAAAGAATGCTCGGCCCATCAAGAAGTGCATACTACTAGTCTTTGAAGTTTTTGGTATGGGTGCAGACCACCTTTGTCTATTATCCTCAACATTTATTTATATAGTGACAGCAAACTACATAGCGCCTTACAATTGGGTATCTACTTGTCTAAGGAACTATTGATTCTTCTGTCCATCTAATGACATCTGATTGCTACTGCTTTTTCACTCTCCATGATGCATGCTGTCTAACATTCTAAATTTAGTGTGTGCGTACCGTTCCAAAATTTTTATCTTTTGCATCTTACACTAAATTTTTGTTCTTTCATTTACCTAACGGGCTTGCTTCCGTTGGTGGCATGGCAGATGACATTTTGTTTGCAGCCACTGCAATGTTGTACATGCGGTCGCTGAATGTCGAAATGCCCAGAAAATACCCTCGCCTGCAAACAACCTTCGTAAAATATAGATGCCACTGAATGACCCTTTTAATATTGACAAGTATTGAACAATAGAAAAGATTAGAATATAGAACCTTTTTTTGGGAGGGGTGTGCAGCTGTGTTGATCCTCACAAGCAAACACCTTTTTAAAAATATAAATGCCATTGAATGACAGTTTCAAAATTGATAAGTATTGAAAAATAGACAACAAATTAGAATATATTGCGATCAGCAACTATTCTAACAAAAGATTCTAGCTGTTAGCAGGGGCGGATTTGCCATAGAACCTACCAACACTTTTCCCAGTTTGCCGGTGGCCTCAGGAAGCCACCTATTTTTTGTTGTTGTTGGGGGTATTAAAATAAAGATTTATTTGACTTTATCAGCGGATACAATAAGTTGTGCCAGTCCGCTGCTTCCTATGTTACAAGAAAGCCCTCCCTTTCGTTAGTGGGGGATGCAGGGTAGTTAAAAAAAACCCCAAAAAAACCAAAAACATATACCCACGTGATCGCGGCGCCGGCGTCCCTCTTCCCTCCTTCCTGCTCTATTCACACTGAATGTCGGACGCGACGTGATCAAGTTACGCCCGCCATTCAGTGAGGAGTGGCGCAGAGAGGAAGCTAATACACAGGTAAGTAAAAGAATGGAAGCAAAGGGAGGAAAACAGAAAAACACAGTGTGAGGAAAAAAAAGGGGGGGAAAGGTACAGTGTGAGGAAAAAAAGGGGTAAAGGTACATTGTGAGGGAAAAAAGGGGGGGAAGGTACAGTATGAGAAAAAAGGGGGGGGAAAAGGGGTGTGGGAAAGGCACTGTGTGAGGAAAAAGGGGGGCAGAGAAAAGCACTGTGTGAGGAAAAAGGGGGGGGGAAGAAAGGCACTGTGTGAGGAAAAAGGGGGGGGGAAGAAAGGCACTGTGTGAGGAAAAAGGGGGGGAAGGCACTGTGTGAGGGAAAAAGGGGGGGGAGAAAGGCACTGTGTGAGGAAAAAGGAGGGGGAGAAAGGCAATGTGTGAGGAAAAAGGGGGGAAGGCAATGTGTGAGGAAAAAGGGGGGAAGGCACTGTGTGAGGAAAAATGGGGGAAGCAGCAAGGCACCAAGTGATGCAGAGGGGGGAGGGGGGGTGCAGCATGGCACCGAGTGATGCAGAGGGGGCAGGGGGTTAGCATGGCATAAAAACACACAGAAGCACTCTTGCACTTTTACATTCTCAACTATAAGGGGGGGCCCTGAATTCCTCTTGGCAGCCCTGTCTAAGAGTAGTGTCCGTAGTTGCCGACCATTCAAACCTCCCCTCCAGGAAACTTAGAGGGTAGCTCTATAAAATTGTGGTGGGACTTGGGTCATAATGGAACCATCCAGGGCCATCTTAACATTATGGGCCCCCTGGGCAAAGCAGTGCACCGGGGCCCGTGCGTGCGTATATATATATATAGATAGATAGATAGATAGATAGATATAGCTGTATAGGGATACAGATATAGAGAGATAGAGATAGATGTACTTGCTCAGAGACCCTTGAAGGTTTTTTCTTTTGCAGGATTATTTATTCTAATTAAGAGCCCTGCATTTGGGGCCCCCGGGCACCTGCCCATCGTGCCCAATGGAAAAGATGGCCCTGAAACCATCTACTGCAGAACTAATACACAAATGGTGGCGAGTGATGAAGTAAACCGTGTCATCACTGGGTCTTCTGTCTGGGTTCAGGGAGCTTGCCCCACTCTCTCAGGAACCACTATTTCAAAAGTCTCCCAACCATTTTGGAGGGGTTGGCAAGTATGGTATTGTTTATAAATGCTGGTGGGTTTTTTTTTCTGTCACATGACAGCTCTCCCTGGTCCTGTTTGTAATTTACACGAGGACAGCATAAGAGATATCATTGTCCTAGGGTATGTACATAGCAGTTTGTCATGCTGTCCAGCAGCAGACTTAATCTAGTAATAGTGATGACTGATCTTTATGACAAAAGTGCTGTCAAATCTTTGAGTATGACATCTCTAAGCAGCAGTACTTTTTTTTCCTTTTTAGTATAACTTTTTTCCAAATAAATCAGATACTTTTACTGTACTATGATGTGCTTATGGGTGTAACATTACATTGCAATTTTGTTCATATTCCTGAGCATGCACGTGTGTAGACCCTCCAACACCACCTGATACAGAATGCTCTACTCCTGAGCATACTGCTTAATTTGCTGCTGTAGGTGGCTGTGCTCTGAATTATTTGTCCCTCCTGGGTGGCTTGGTCTGTGTTCGTACTACTGCCTCAGAGGAGGATTTAAGAGTAAACGCAAAAATCTCCTTTTCTCCTTCAGCAGTAGGGGACACAGATGGTGAGATGTCCTTAAATGATGATATGCCTTAAAGAGCCACCTGGAGAATCTTCTTACAACAAATTTTTTTTCTTGTAAAGGACATATGCAATGTCCAAGGAAGATATACATCCCAAAATAAAAATAAAATACTTGCTCTGGGTTGTGGCAATGACAGCTCTGGACTCTGCCTCCCTACCTGCCCTAGAATGTAGGTCACTGATAACAAAACATTCTATCCACTGGTGAATGCTGTGAGTGACCAACCCTCTCCCATTTATCCACTATAGTTCAGATAAGCTACCACTTTGGCATTTGTTTTTGAACCTGAATATCAAGCTCTCTAGAAGCAATATCCAGGTGCTACAGGCCAGACAGATATTCTGAGTTCTATGACATTGGTCCGTAAAACAGACTCTCCTGAGGAGACCCCACTCCCTGGATGTAGTGATGTAGAAAACAGACCCCCCCACTCCAAGACATCGCTATCCATAGGGACTACATGCCACACTGCAACGGAACCCAGATGTGGAATTGCACCGCTTCCAGGGTAGAGACCATAGAGATGATATTTGCTCATGGAAAGCGTGAATACTGCTGTGACGAAGGATTACTCTTAAAAAGCATTGCATCAAAACATAAGCCCAGAAACATGGACCAAATTGTTACTGACCTCCATAATTCAGCTGTACAACTCCAGGAACTGCACAGTAAGCTGGGGATGATGAATTACCAGCTCCCTAGATTGAGCCTTCACCAATATATCATCCAGATACTAAACAATCATGGCTACCTGACAGGGCAGACGTCAAAGCCAAATTGAAGACCTCCTGGAATAACAAAAGGCTAGAAGGAAAACTTGAAGTGAGCGCTCCTAGAAGACAAAAGATCGGATATAAAGCCTCTACGGATGCCACAAATCCCCCCTTCCCTCAACACTTGGATCACAGACTGATGCAACTCCATCTGGAATTGCTCCCACAGTAGGAATTTGGGTCTCTGGATTCAATTTGTAGGAATCATCCTACAGGGCATCAGGAAGAAATTGGAGTAAACACCAAACAACTCTGATGGTCTGGGACAGGGATAGACCACCGCATCCTGTAGCTTTTAATTAATCAAGTGGAATTTTTTTCGTATACCGGGTCTGTGGGAAGCAGAGGGATGAGAAAAAGGTTTGCAGGGAGCTCCAAAAAAGTTGATATCAGATATCCCCTGACGGAAGATTATAAATAACTAGTGGTAAGACATGCAGTGACAAGGGGCAGACAAAAAGGAGGCGATTGACCAACCACTTCTGTTACTGGGGAGTCCTTGCCACAGTTACAAGCTTTAGAGTTCTTTGGTTTAGAAGTCCAGAACAGCTTCTATTTGGGCTGTTCTACCCCTGAGGAGGCAGCTTGGGACCCCAAGAACTGATCCCATGGCTGTTTTGAGCCTGGTGAGGTAAAGGAGCTCTTGAGGTGGATGTTAACTCATCCTTTATTATCTTTTCCAGTTCCAGCCCAAAGTGGCTCTCTCTGGGACCTTTTCGAAGTATTGGCCCAAGACCAAGATTTGAGGTACTCTTCTCACCACCAAATTGGCTGAAGATATTGTCACTAATATGTTGGAATCAGTGCAATTCCTCAGCATAAAATACAAAGTAAAATCAATGTTAAAAGGACAAAAGCCCTGTGTCCACCTTCTATGCAGGGCACAGGCAAAAGAACCGCGGAGGAACAATGGCATTATTGGGAGGAGTTGACTTAGTTTTTTCCCCCAGTGTAAAACATAACCCAAAGTCTGTGTCCCCTCGAATAATTTGTATAAGCTACCAAATGAATGTCCTGAATAGCAGTGTTGCTAAAACCACTTTGGACAAAAAATATTATTTTCTTTTAAAAGTACTCTTGGTTACACAGCAGCATGTCTATTATAGTAGGGTTAATGCCTAGATGTTGTGGCAAAAATAATAGGCATAGATCCATTATAACTAATGGATCCTTTAGCATGTATAGAATAGTGAAAAACTATATTGAACTAAATGCTGTGTGCACAGCCCTGTGCCCATATAACAAAGTCATGCCCATCACAAGAGTGCCATAGTCACCATAAATAGCTTTTTGACCAGAATAAAAGCTTCATGCCTAACTAGTAATCTTTAGTTGTAACATCATGCCAACCACACATCCTTAATCTCATTTTCTCCAATCATACACCAATATATAACATGCCCAACATATGATGCATTGTGCCAGGCCTAAAACCTGACACTCTGTTTACCCCCTCTGTGGTATGGATTAGAATGCACTGCTAATGTGGAAAGAAATCCATTCAACTACATGCTATGAAATTGCTACACTGTCTAGTGAGATTTCAACTTGTTTCATCTTACAATACCACAATTTCATATAATGGAGCCTAACTGAATGTCATTAAAACCTGTGGTTTTCCACCAATGAAGAACTCCCAACTGCTGTGAAAATGAAGGCAAAATGATGAGTGAGGCCGCTCACTTCATATCACTGTATAATATTCCACAGACTACAGGATGAGGCCTGAGTGGCTGCATTAGACAATACTGTACATTATTCCCAGTCTTATGGCTCATACTCCTGAACGCTTTCCCTACACTTGTGGCATGTTCAATCTGAACGGTGTTCAGTTTGGTGAATATAGCTCAACAGCCACTGCAAACAGGGATCACTGAGCACTATGAGGAAAGTGCCAAGAGAACACATGAGTATTCAGAGTAACTGGACACAACACGAACCAAATACTATAGCACATGCTACGCCCACGTACTGTCCAGTCTCCCACTAAACCAGGAGCTCCAAGCCTCCACCTGTGGCCTGCAGCCCCTACTTGCTTTATTGTCAGACATGTTATAGCTTGCATCATTTGTTTAAAATGCCTGCTGATGTATAATAATTATTACAGAGGTGTCTTTCTTTGATTAAATGTGTTGGTTTAAATTATAATTGAGATGAAGGGTAATGTGCAGCCCTTTTGAAGGTTAGAGGCTGTCCATCATTGCTCTAAACCCTCACATGCACTGCCAGAATTTTCTTCATGGGTTCAATAAACCTTACTGGCAGTGCCAGTTAAGTGGAGTTCACCAAGCAAAGAATACAGCTCAGAACAAATGTACAGGCAAAGGGCCCTGTCACAAAAATGTTGCACCATCCTATTGTCTTTACGGAGAATACTTTAAGCTCAGGTACGCTGTTATAAAGACTCACAAAGACATAATAACATATGGAGATAGGGTTCTCTTTGCAAAACAAGTAAAAGGCATTGTCCAGTTATACAGCACAACTCCCTGAGCAATATCATTCATCAGGTATTTTTCCAGGGACAAATCTGGAAGGTCAGAGGGTAGTCTGCAGTGATGGAGGCACATTATATTTCAGTTGTGGTCCACTGCAGATCGATACCTGAAAAATGCGTGTTCAGGTGTTTATAACGCCGTGGACAACGCCTTTAAAGGCTATATAGTTTATATATTTAACAAAAAAAGAAAAAAAAGACACTTAAAATTTGATACAACTCTTAGAGACTTTATTAAAAACAAAAGTGTAATTGGGTTTACAAATGAGTAATAAACTACAGTAATTGTCATCTTTGTACAAAAGAATGGTTTTAAAATGCTTCCAACATTATTATATCAGGAATTAAAAAAAGAATCAAAAACACTAGAAGGTAAAAGGTTTTTGTTTAATTAAAGTGTAGGTTTTAGTTATTGCCAGTGTTAAGATTTAGGCACTGTTTAATGTTCCCAGCGGTTGTAGAAAAGCTGATCGTGTGAAGAATCTGCACCCCCCAATACATTGGTAGCAGAATAATATACTAGTGGGAGGTGTCAGATTTTGCAATGATGGGAGCACTTTGTCACTCCAAAATACAAAAACTAACATGGAAAATGGATAAAAATGAAAACAGTGGGTTGTAATAAGTCATTTGTCAGCTCTGTAAAACAGAACACTGTCCACAATTTCAGTCACCAAATATTGTCAAAACAGTCTAAGTTTATCATCAACGCGTAGAGACTCATTATGACCATGCATCAAACAAGGAAACGTTCCCTTTACTCAATGGCCACTCACCGTTTTAGAAACGGAAAATATGTATTTTTTTCTACATCTGATCTATTCCAACCTTCATGAAATGCATGAAAGTGCATCACTAGATTAATTCAAAACACCCTACACATGCTCAGTGATCAAGGCTGCAGAAGCTGGGAGCCATCGCAGCCAATTTATACAACATTATAGTATAATGTGCCATTTCATAGAGCAGTGTAGTATGTAGGCCAGGAGATCACATGGGAAACAGGGTCTTCTTACACCCAGGAAATTGCTTTCATGCAAGCTGGGAGCAGAGGTTACTTCAGTCATTGCTAGACGCACTGGATAAGTGGGTACAAACAGTACAAGTAAACATTTTAGTGGTGTGTCTTCACACTCAGACTTTACTGGAAATATCCAGATAGGCAAGTTAGAATGAAAAATAAATTAGCATTGCGTGGGGGAGGTGGAATAATTTTGGTTAGGGATCGATCCAATAAAGAGCCATGTATCAGTATACCCCAAAATTCATTTCAATATATCCATATGCTTCCAGATTTTGCTTATTTAATAATTTAAATTGTCAGATTTAATTAGCAAATCTCAGGAACATCATGAAGAAAAAAAAACACATTTAAACAAAACATGGTTATTATGGCAACTCACATGGAAGAACATGTAGGGGGGTATTCAATTAGGTCCGGGATTTGCAGCACCGCGCAGGAACGGGCCGTGAAGACAAACCACAGGACCAAAATAACGTGATTTTCGGTCGTAACCCTATGGGGAGCGAACGGAAATCTGTGATGTTACGGTACCGTATTAACATACTTACCTGCACAGTCGCGATTCCCGAACCTAATTGAATACCCACTGTAGAACACAAGGCTAAACCCAAGCCTCATTTTCTTGTGATAAACATTGAACATTAACTCAAACACATAGCTCGGATCAATTTCCTGTTACATTACAATGTCCCTTCTGTTTTTATTAGGCCCCAATTTATTTTAGGTCTAAGCCTCTTCATGGACCTAACTAAACAGACATGTTGACACAGTTTATAAACCAACATGCTGAAGAGGATCATCGTAACAAAACAATAAAAAGAAAACATTTACAAATCAAGGCTCAATTATATTGACACAACATATTTAAAATTCATGATAGAATTTCTTATTTGTTGGCTATCCTACTTCCTAATAAGGTAAGAATCTAATGTTACAATGCGCCTGTCATGTCCATTTTTTGTGGGCTGATTCAATAATTATGAGAATGCAGCCTATTGATTCTAAGAAACTGATGAGATCACTTGGGGACAAAAGAGATTCTCCAGAACACTGATATGTACGCCTCCTTTCCACTCGTGTACTAGTGCAGTGAATGTATCTATATGCACCTTTTCTAGGCATCCAAATGTGACAGTTAAAGACAGCTTGGTACCACCAGTCATTTCCCACACCAGGAGATGTGCACTTTGTGAAGGACACCTAACTTATATAATGAGCTATAGGGAATAAAACTACTATGTTACATACTATACTAGTGTGCCATCAGGCACAGTGATAGATGCCCAATGACATTAAACTAAGCAACAAGTGAACATTATCCGAGGGAGCACATTAACAGTTTCTATGGAGAAACCATTTAACTTGTCAACTACTGCCACATTTCATCTGACCATCTCCACCACGTGGGATGAAAAGAGGGGGGGGGGGGGGGGAATTAAATCGGTTTTACAAGAGCAAATTTGGACAATGGGGAAAAAAGATGCACCACCGGCAAGAGCTGCCCATGAAACGATCTGCAGAAGTATTTTGAAGGAGGTTGGAATTACAGGGGATTTTTATTTTCTGAGCACAAAGCAGGTTGAAATAAAAACTATCTTTCAGAGGTCACAAAAGTGTCATAGGGAAAAAAATCTTACTTGCAATATCATAGGTTTCAACACTGAAAACCCAAGTACGATACAGAAGACATGACAGAAGGGGGGAAAATTCATCCCTATAGGGATTAATAGGTTTTGAGGTGTTCACACGTGTTTCTGCCATTAGTGCATAGCTTTTATAATCAATTCAAGCCATTTTCACCATAAAATACTGATGAGAGTCATCATTTAAGGATTAGCTACATACCAATAGCTCAAGGCACAGTCATATCACCCCCCTCCCTCCCCTCAAATAAAAAAAAAAAAAGAAAATCACCTAGTGCATCTCAGCAAT
Organism: Mixophyes fleayi; assembly: GCF_038048845.1. Taxonomy (NCBI): domain Eukaryota; kingdom Metazoa; phylum Chordata; class Amphibia; order Anura; family Limnodynastidae; genus Mixophyes; species Mixophyes fleayi. Next base: position 67,701,479 of record NC_134403.1, on the reverse strand, counting down.
GAACATAAAATGACAAAAATAAAATTAAAATAAAACCAACCCCTTTATATATCAGACACTACATCCACTTTTGAGGTGAAGGAGAGGTACATTGATTTAATACCTGCAAAATCTTTACAGCATGTCCTAACTATACCAGTAAACCTCTCTGTTCTGTAATCAAAATACAGAATGAAACAGATGGTGGTAGACAATTGTATAAAAATACATTTCTCTTCATATGTGTAGGCTATGTTTGAATATATAAAAATATGTTGGTGGAAACTCCACCAAATACAATTTCCAAAATAAAAAGATATGTATATTTACAGGAGTAATTCTGATAAAATAACTTTCTACTGACAGTTACAATGATGTGAACGAAAGGGAAGGAAGACAAGACACACCCAACAAATACAAGGAGTTTGCAAGTTACACTCATGCTGATCTAAAACATTCAATGTCAGGAATTAGAGTTCAAAATGTGACCATTTGGTAAGGCCCTTAGTGAAATCTATGCTGCCTCTTTACCGGTCCTCCAGCCGGCAAGAATATAAGTGACAAAGCAGGCAAGATCGCCACAAGCTATACTAAACATAGAAATGGTTACTGACTGACTAACTGCAGCGCCATAAGTTGATTGAGAAGTTGCAGAGTTATCAATAGGATTTTATTGCTCAAACACATGGCAGTCACCATTCAGCCTGGACCCCCAGTACTGGGAAGCAAAGCCGTATTCAATATAGAATTCATTAGCAGATCTGTGGTCCTGTCTAACGGCCAACAGATCGGCAACCTCCAGAAACTACTCACAGAAAAATCATGGATGCGGCAATTGGCAAATGATCATTTTGTAATTGTTTGCACAGATAGATATGGATAGATAAGTAAACACTTGATCTATTGGCCTGTAGTGCTGGTGAGCCAGACAGATGCAAGTCACGGTAGTTAAAGCACAAAGATTGTGGAGACTTCCAGGAGACAAGATTATTCCTTGCTCAATGGGAATGCACAGATGAAGAAAGGTCTACAATTTACAGTGGGTGAAAGGGTTACAAGACAGAGAGAAAGAAAAATAATAATTACACACAATCCCACAAAATGCCAGAGTTCTGAAATTGAATGTAAAATGCAGCCTATCCACAGAGAACAAAACTAACACAGTAAACTAGTAAGATAAGGCTATGCAGAGTGACCAGAGTAAATTTTGGTCTAAGCACTTGTTATTACATTACACTTTTTTTTGGCATTTTTGTTTTTCTTCAATGTTTTTAATATTCTCTAAATATATATTTAGTATCTCTTGTTAAAAATGTATTGTATTGATAATCATTATCAAGGCTTGATGGCTACTGATGTACCATAGGTTTTTCCATTGCATTTGAAAAAAAAATAAGAAAAATAGAAATATTTATTATATATATTTATATTAAAAAAAAAAAAAAAAATTAGATAAATCCTGGCAAATGTCTTCACAACCTTCACCCCAACAGACTATGAGGCTTTACAGAGGCTGCCTGCTAGACATCTACAAATCCTCAGAGACATGGAGGACAATATTAACCCTTTATAGAAATTGGGTAATGCGTTTTAGTCCAACCTACCACAAACAGGTCAAGGTTTAAATAACTGGAAGTTTTCCATTATACAAATACATTGATTCCTCCCAAATAGGAAGCCCAGTAGATAGCTGTAATATATGGTTAATCAAAGAAGTTTAAAAAAAAAAAAAAATTGCTACAGAGCGTGAGACTTCCCTCAACAAGGTGGGGAAGATACATTGGCACAAACTTCCATATCAAAATAGCAGTTTGACTCACTCCATGTATATCCTTTTGGACCCATCATTAAGCATGTCTAGCCCATGCCCTATACCCAAACACATTTCCCCACTATTTACAGTCCTGCCTGAACAGTGGCTCTCAGAAGCCGTTGCCACTAATATTGATGGCTTGCAGGTCTGCCACTTGCATGACGTTTATGCCGCTGCTTGCCAGCCGAGCGATGCCCTCGGGTGATATTGCTTCCATGGCAACCATGTTGGTGGTGATGAGGGTCTGAGGGGTAGGAGTGGAAGCTGTGCTGCCATCAGAGCCTGTCCCAGTTTCCATTGGCACGGTGGTCATAGCGATAGGTCCGGTCTGACCTTTCTTATTCTGGTGTGTCTTTATGTGCTTGGATAAGTGATCGCTCCTCATAAAGCGCTTTGGACACTCGGGACACATAAATTTCTTCTCACCTACGGCAGATACAGAAATCTTTGTTACACTACAGTAAGTCGTTTCTACTGCAAGACCTACACTGAATACTTGTACATGAACAACATAATATTTGTTTTTATGAAACACTGGAGGAGACATTTAAGACAACTGGCTTACGGGAATAGTAGCCACAGCAAAACAAATGTGTTTTCAATTTCTTAACACTGAGTAAAATGGCAGAATCTGATTGGTTGATATGGGTTACAGAACCATTTTCATGCCCACCAGGTTATAGAAGACTCCCACCATTATTATTTGCCTTGTTGACACTGACAGGCAGGTGAAAGATACCAACCCAAAAATATTTTCCTTTCAGACACTTCTCAAAACTAGATTCATCTGATTTTCTTCTCGCTTAACTTCAGTTTAGTCAACTGACTGTATAACTAGATGAATTAGCATGTATGTGGTAACTTTCTCCATTTGAAGCCCCCATACCTTTACAGTTACATGTAAGATCTCATGTTTTACATGTATAAACTGAAAATTTTGCTGTGTAATCTTCCATAGAACTGAAATTTGCTAAATATTTAAATAAAAATAGTTTTGAGTCAACCTGGGGAGGAATTATCTCTCCTAAGAGGCGAGCAGTGCAGAACAGAAGAGGTCCAGGCTATATGTAAGTACAAATGGTGGGAGTCCCACTGCTATCATCAGTAAGGGGTTAGTAACATTGATTACAGTGCAAAACCCCCTTAACTGATCTGAACAGAAACTGCGCCACCTACAGGCTATAAACATTACATATCAAGAAAACTTGAATTATGCACAATGTATTGAAATAATTTTGCCAATTGTATTCCTTTCATTTAGCCTATTCTAGCAAACTGAATGTAGGATTGATGGAAAATACTTGAGTATATGCTCTACTTAAAATGCACCTTTGGAGTCAATGGAGGTCGACATTTTGTGATCTAAACCTAAAACAATTAGAATGCAACCTATTACTACAAGGTGACAATGTATCTATTAACTGTGACCAAATAACTGGTGGAAAACAGGAAAGAAAAACAAACATAGGTTATCTGTTGCTATGGGTTACAGCACCTTTTAGATGTGCACCAATTTCAGAAATGCCCCTTTTGTATTTTACCGATATCAGGGGTTCTAGTAAAGTAACATGACTAATGGTTCCCTTCCATAGAGGAAAGACAATATTTGTATTACTTCACAACTGGAGGTGTCCCTATAGCAGAACTATATATAAAACAAGGTAAACATTCACTTGTCTGGGTTTCTCCCACAACAGTGGACCTTTATAAAGCGGTTTACTCACTGTGCATATATTTTAGAAAAACATCACAATTGGCTTAAAATAAGGCAAGGAGCATCAGAGTGAATCTTAAATATTACAACCAATGCTGCCACACGAGTTCTATAATCCTGGGTCACAAGCACTTCTGATGAAGAATATATTTCCCATGCTTCAATTCCTTTCAAGGGTCTCCTTTTAAGAACTTCATTCAATAGTTTTGTAAACACACAACTCAGTCTTTTACTATATACACAGGAAATTTGTTTTGAATAAAAGTCAAAACTCGCCAGCACACAATCATCAGATTGGTTCTAGTAGACTGCACAAAGTTGCTACATTTGCTTTCTGATATAAATTAAATTTAAAAGAACACAGAGAGGGAATTAATATAGCACCAACAAAAGAATGGTGTATGAAGCATCGCTGCCTGAACTCACCCGTGTGGGTACGCTTGTGCCTCTGCAGCTCATCGCTCCGTGTAAAACGTTTGCCACAAAACACCCAGGTACAAACAAAGGGTCTTTCTCCTGTGTGCCAGCGTAAGTGAGCTCGCAGGTGGGATGTTTTTCCATACACTTTGCCACAGCCTGGGATGTGACAAATGTGTTGCTTCTTTTTCCCTGGGTCCCCTGAACTCCTGAGAGGGACAAAACGTTTATTTTGAAATGAGACACCCGAGATATATCTGTATTTGGTCAGTACAAGATGCACGTTAAAGAGCAACAAAACTGATCATGGAACAAACAGTGCTATTTAAATACATTTGCTTTTCAATGTTGTATGCCCTGAACACTGCTACACACAGCAGCTTAGAAGTGGGAAAGAAAAAAAAACCAAAAAAACATGCACTTATAAAATGAGGACATGTCATAAAAACCAGCTTGTAAATCCCAGCTTTCTATGCCTTAAACTGGCTAGGAACCCTTGCTTTTCCAAAAAAAAACAAAAAAAAACTAGTTAAACAAGACTAACAAATAAGACCTCACATAAGACCTCTGTGACCGACTGCAAAAGAACATTTTATTTAGCAACGAGTTTCTATTAGCTCACTGTGCATTGCTGATTGACTGTAACCTGACCTTTAGTTAATAACCCAACCCTGGTGGTGCAGCTAACATGCCTAAAGGAAGAACAGGACAATTAAAGCAATGGTGAAACTTGGCACTCTGGGAATCAGACTTTTGCTTAAGGATGATGAAACCAGCACCACATCTAACATATTCATCAAAATCCAGCTTAGAACAAGAAACTATCTTCTGTAGAGTTTCCAAGTTACAAAGCTTAATAATGTGCAGATTTTGGGGAAATAAAACACTTTGACTATACCCTCCTTTGATATTTCACAGCACATAGTTAAAACGACTTCTCAATACATACCTTCCTTCACTATCTTTACAGTAAGGACATGTGCAAGCCTCCCTGCGCATTCTCCGGCCAGGTTGTGGCTGCGGGTCTGGGCTCGTCTCTCCCTCCTCCATAGCCGAGTGATCCTCGTGCATTCCATCAGCACCAGTTGCATGAATACTCAAGTGACCACTTGCATCTCCTGTATTAAAGGGAAACAAGTCTTGTAATCCAGCAGTCTATTTTAGCCAGTAAAATTTAACCCACCATATATAATTTTCCCATATGGAACAGAAACCACATAAATGGCAGCATTATATATATAAATAGTTGAGTATAGTGTGCAAAACTGTATTCTGCAACGATGGCTTTTCTTAATACATTCGGGTGAATAGCCCTAGGTAGAACTGGTGACTAAATGTATACAGCTGGCATGAAAGCTTTTAGATATTTTAATGGATGTACCTTTATACGGTGAGAATCAGTTAACATTTTCTTGTCCAATATAAAATTGTAATCAGGTTGATAATGAACTAGAACACAAGTGAGTATACACAAGTTACTGGTCTTTTTAGCAATTTGTGGAAATAACTACCAAGTCTCAACAATATCTACTTTTCAAAAGGTGAAGGCATAATTTAAATAGTGCTATGTAAGTCGGTTAACTGTACACTCTATGACGACAAACATTATGCAATGCTGTCTCAGTAAACAAAACCAGTAAAACCAGTGCTGCTGCTACAACACTAGATGACCTGTAATACAAGGAAACAAAATGTATGCATGCGTAAGGGGATAATTGCAGCTAGGCACCCGAAATGTATTAAACCTAAAAAGCAAGATGATCCAATATGGAAAGACATCTTGTGTTCTTCCTGCAACTTCTATTTTTGAAGGGAGCCTTTAAAAGAACATGAAATCACTGTGGTAGGCTATAAGAAGGATGTTGGTATTCAGTATTTTTCTTGGTTTGTTTCTGCAGGCTGCTTTAAAGGATTTATAATTCTGCACAGTGCCATGGTCTACCATGGCAACCACAGACACATGATGTAGTGAGCAAAGAGACTTTAGAACGCCCTCTGAGATCCATTTACTGTAGAATCCCACCCCCCTTACATGACATGCCGAGAGGTGTGAGCTTGTGTAACTGGCAGCCAAATTCTGTAACCTCTAGAGAGATTTTGGAAAAGGAGATAATGATTTGCAGAAGGGCAACTTAAGAAACCTATGCAATGTATACTTAAAAAGGGTACTTTACTTGCTATTTAAAAACAAAAACAAAAAACTATGAGGCATTGCTGCTGTAAGAGGAAATAGATCAAAATATGCAATTCATGAAAACAACGAATGTGCAATACTTGTCCGTCAAATCATTTGTAAGTCAGGATATCAACATACATTTTTATGTTGTGTACATCTTGTAATAACTTCCTGGGTTCAAAAACTTCCAATGGAAAAGCATATATTAAGCAGCACAATGTTCTATTTTCAGGGTACAAATGAGTCTGCTTACTACAACATTAGTGGACTATGGAATACATTTTAAAGCAATAATTACCAATATTTGAAATCAATACACTTTACTTGGCTGGCTAGATGTGATCAGGAACAAAGATGTTATTAATTGATCTATGGGTAACTCAAATACACATCTAAGCAATAGTCTTGGTCACGAGAAGTTAAAGTGGACCTGTCAACTAAACAGACAAGCCATTTTATGGGCTGCACTAAGATTCATAAGAATGCAGACTATCAATTTATTAGAAACCAGTACCTCATGAATGTAAATAAGGTTTTATCAGTATTAGTCAAGCAGTGACTCAATGATGCTACTGGTGCTTAAAATTAATAACCTGCACATTGGTACAGTCACTATGTATAGGCACCAGGTCTACGTTAAGCACACTGCTTTACCCATAGCAGCCTCCACTGAACTTGGGGTTAACTGTAGTTTTGCAAGTGTACTCACAGCTAAGCATAGAGGAAACAGCAGTTACAAATTTATATGCATTTATATTACATTTTAAAACACAGAACAATGTACCATAACAGACTTACCAGTTGCATTAGTTATTGTTAGAGGGACCCCTTGAAGCTGGTGTACTTGTATACCAGAGGCTCCCAAGGCACCTAGGTTAATGGTCTGGAGGCCTGACATGGATGAAAGTTGAGCAGCATTGACAGTTACTGTGCCAGCTGGCATAGAGGTGAGGGTGGTAGTGCTGCCCGATTGCCCCAGAGACATCCCTTGCATAGGAGCAAGGGTGATTGTCTGAGTTTGAGGATTCTGAACCTGCAGATTCTGCAACTGGATTGTTTGCCATGTGACCTGTCCATTAGGTCCCACAGTTGGTGTGCGGATTATGATTGGGCCAGTGTTGGGCATAGCTTGAAACTGAAGATTCTGTAGAGCATCTTGAGAGATGGCCTGTGTACTGAAGGCTTGGCCAGAAAGCTGAGCAGCTTGCAGAGTCTGGATAGTCTGGCCACCTTGAACAATCTGAGGCTGAATGAGAATCTGTTGCTGCTGGGTTTGGTCATTCTCCTTTTGTTGAAGTGTGCCACTGGCCTGCTGCATACTGTCAACCAAACTCAGCTGGCCACCAGATCTCTGAGAAGTCTGAACATTGGTCCCAGATGTACCAATCCCACTGCTACAATTCAAGAGATTCACGCTACTAACAGTAGTACTGTTGGAGAGACTGTTGGCATTTGTAAAAAAGGTGCCTGTGTTGGCATGAGTAGTGGCCAGATGTGAGGTACTGATGGTGACCCCTGAAGTAACAGGCTGAGAATTATTCTCTTGAGAACCACTGCTCAGAGTAACTGACTGAGATGTAGGGGTCAGGGAAGCTGCATTCATAGGTAAAAGTGTGATATTACCATTAAGAGAAACAGGGACATTGGTCAAGTATTGGGTCTGCCCAGAAAGGACATTGTTTGCTAGACCCATTCCCTGAATCGGGACAGCTTGCTGAAGAAGGTTGGGCATGGCAGCAAGTATGTTTTGTGCACCTGCACGATTAGTGGTAATGATTTGTTGGTTGGTAGCCGGGATGATCTGCAGCTGTCCCGAGGCATCCTGTTGGACGTTAACCTGAGTAGGTGCGGTGGTAAATTGCAACTGTTGCCCATCCACCGTTTGGAATTGTGGTATAACTTGATACTGGATATTAGGCATTACACCCTGAAGACTGGCTAGCACCTGCTGATTCTGCATATTTGGGGCAGTTGTGACAACATACTGCCCAGGGGCGATTGGACGGTTCTTTGAAGAAGCATCTCCACCTTGGTCTTTGGATGTAGGGGCAGCCGTAGATATGATCTGCCAGCCATTGGCTGTCTGTGCAATTTGAGCAGTACTCAAATCCAGTTCTGTTGCAGTTTGCTGCTGGCCTCCACCATTTCCATTTTCAGGGGGCTCAATCCTACTACATGTGGCAGCCAATAAAGCCAACGGAGAAGGCTGGGAATCCTGCAAGACAAATAAAAATGTTTAGTGAAATACGCGCGTGTGTGTATATAATACATATATACATACGAATTAGAGCCCAGACGACTAAGCAAGATAGCAAATATTGTGTTTAAGTCAGCTGGTAAGGTTTACAAATACACATTGTCCTAAGTCTACTGTGCCATAGTTCTGATACCTCAACAATCAGGCTAAGCACATGTTTAATACTACAAAAAACCTTTACCTATAAGATGCACCAATAATTTAGATGGTTAAAAAACACACAAACTACTCTACTTAATTAAAATTAGATGCACAGTTAAACACGGGTACTGAAGGCCACATATCCTGCATATACATTTGTTCATACATATTATGTACACCTTTTACACTGCCATTTGGCAGTGATGCGTGTGCGATGGCTTTTCCCCCACCCACCAGATTATTTTAAGTAAATAAATATTTAAACTACCCTTCCTGTCCCAACTGTTCTGAGGTTTAATATGGACCCCAACGGCACTAACTTAGACCCCCGCAAAGACACATTTTACAAGCCAATTTCGCAAACATTGCAGACTAGCGCGGCAGGAAACATTTTCCTTCTCCATTTCGATACGCAATGAGAAGAGATTCTGGTCTCCTTCATATCCAATAACAAGAAATTTCTGCATAACCAATTAACACATACACAGAGTGTATGGGGAGAAGCATGAAAATATATCCGGATACCAGTCCATTAAGAAGCAGGGACTAAAGCAAAGGTCAAGAGGAAGCAAGGTGTGGGACATGATGGGAAATGCAGACTTTAACGTGGAACTACTAAACTAAGGAGTCAATGTTAAAAATAAATAAATCTTCTAAATAACAATGAATAAACGACTAACATCCCTAGGATTATTACCTGTATTTTATAGTCATAACACAGGGTATAACTCAAAAGAATTTCAACAGCCACAAATAATAAAATCTGCCTGACATATATTTAGTCCAATACTACAGTGGCACTATAGTGAATGTAGTGTGCATGTGAAGCAATAACTGTGCACCATATAAAGTTTTTATTATTTGTGGCCATTACATTTTTTTCAAGTTAGACCCTGTGTTTTGGGGAGTGTAAGCAGAGGATAATACAAAGGATCAGGGGGTGAAAGTGATCTGCGTGTTCATCAAGATTCATGATGAGGGGAAGATATTAACAGTGATCTTTGGCTACAATTTACATGTTCAGTATATGGAGCAATGGAAATTTTCAAGCTTTATTCATTCAGACACTTCTGAATGCAGGTCCCTCTGAGCTGTTGGGCTAGTAAACTCTGGGTGGTGTCAATTCAATTGTCCATTTTAACACTGCCTTGCTTCTCTCTTGTCGCACAGTAACGAACTGTGTTTCAGAACTAGTGCCCAAACATTTAAGAAATGTGTACGGAGTTTATTTGTGTAGTGTTAACCGTAAAACTATGCACCATCATAGGAGTGATTTAATGATGGCAAAACCAGAATGCTTTAATTGCCATGCGAGTCTACCCTAATGACAATTACTAACAGGCTGTTATAGGAGAGACCTGTGGAACTACTCTGCATTTAACAGCAGTCCTCAAAACTAATCAATTAATCACTATGGGGGACTGCACTGTTGGTAGCAACCTGAAAATTTGGATGGACTATGGATGCTGCAGGCTTTTTTTGTATTTTTTTTGTCTGTCAATAGTTTAAAGTCAGTACTGTGAGTACCAACAGTGTAATAACAACAGTTGCCGCTTGACTAACACAGGCCAACATGCTGCTGGAGGCTCCACAACCACTGCCTCCAGGTGCGCGCTGCTGCTGGAGGCTCCACAACCACTGCCTCCAGGTGCGCGCTGCTGCTGGAGGCTCCACAACCACTGCCTCCAGGTGCGCGCTGCTGCTGGAGGCTCCACAACCACTGCCTCCAGGTGCGCGCTGCTGCTGGAGGCTCCACAACCACTGCCTCCAGGTGCGCGCTGCTGCTGGAGGCTCCACAACCACTGCCTCCAGGTACGCGCTGCTGCTGGAGGCTCCACAACCACTGCCTCCAGGTACGCGCTGCTGCTGGAGGCTCCACAACCACTGCCTCCAGGTACGCGCTGCTGCTGGAGGCTCCACAACCACTGCCTCCAGGTACGCGCTGCTGCTGGAGGCTCCACAACCACTGCCTCCAGGTGCGCGCTGCTGCTGGAGGCTCCACAACCACTGCCTCCAGGTGCGCTCTGCTGCTGGAGGCTCCACAACCACTGCCTCCAGGTGCGCTCTGCTGCTGGAGGCTCCACAACCACTGCCTCCAGGTGCGCTCTGCTGCTGGAGGCTCCACAACCACTGCCTCCAGGTGCGCTCTGCTGCTGGAGGCTCCACAACCACTGCCTCCAGGTGCGCTCTGCTGCTGGAGGCTCCACAACCACTGCCTCCAGGTGCGCTCTGCTGCTGGAGGCTCCACAACCACTGCCTCCAGGTGCGCTCTGCTGCTGGAGGCTCCACAACCACTGCCTCCAGGTACGCGCTGCTGCTGGAGGCTCCACAACCACTGCCTCCAGGTGCGCTCTGCTGCTGGAGGCTCCACAACAACAGCCTCCAGGTACGCGCTGCTGCTGGAGGCCCTACAACAACAGCCACCAGGTACGCGCTGCTGCTGGAGGCTCCACAACCACTGCCTCCAGGTACGCGCTGCTGCTGGAGGCTCCACAACCACTGCCTCCAGGTACGCGCTGCTGCTGGAGGCTCCACAACCACTGCCTCCAGGTACGCGCTGCTGCTGGAGGCTCCACAACCACTGCCTCCAGGTACGCGCTGCTGCTGGAGGCTCCACAACCACTGCCTCCAGGTACGCGCTGCTGCTGGAGGCTCCACAACCACTGCCTCCAGGTACGCGCTGCTGCTGGAGGCTCCACAACCACTGCCTCCAGGTACGCGCTGCTGCTGGAGGCTCCACAACCACTGCCTCCAGGTACGCGCTGCTGCTGGAGGCTCCACAACCACTGCCTCCAGGTACGCGCTGCTGCTGGAGGCTCCACAACCACTGCCTCCAGGTACGCGCTGCTGCTGGAGGCTCCACAACCACTGCCTCCAGGTACGCGCTGCTGCTGGAGGCTCCACAACCACTGCCTCCAGGTACGCGCTGCTGCTGGAGGCTCCACAACCACTGCCTCCAGGTACGCGCTGCTGCTGGAGGCTCCACAACCACTGCCTCCAGGTACGCGCTGCTGCTGGAGGCTCCACAACCACTGCCTCCAGGTACGCGCTGCTGCTGGAGGCTCCACAACCACTGCCTCCAGGTACGCGCTGCTGCTGGAGGCTCCACAACCACTGCCTCCAGGTACGCGCTGCTGCTGGAGGCTCCACAACCACTGCCTCCAGGTACGCGCTGCTGCTGGAGGCTCCACAACCACTGCCTCCAGGTGCGCTCTGCTGCTGGAGGCTCCACAACCACTGCCTCCAGGTGCGCTCTGCTGCTGGAGGCTCCACAACCACTGCCTCCAGGTGCGCTCTGCTGCTGGAGGCTCCACAACCACTGCCTCCAGGTACGCGCTGCTGCTGGAGGCTCCACAACCACTGCCTCCAGGTGCGCTCTGCTGCTGGAGGCTCCACAACAACAGCCACCAGGTACGCGCTGCTGCTGGAGGCTCCACAACCACTGCCTCCAGGTACGCGCTGCTGCTGGAGGCTCCACAACCACTGCCTCCAGGTACGCGCTGCTGCTGGAGGCTCCACAACCACTGCCTCCAGGTACGCGCTGCTGCTGGAGGCTCCACAACCACTGCCTCCAGGTACGCGCTGCTGCTGGAGGCTCCACAACCACTGCCTCCAGGTACGCGCTGCTGCTGGAGGCTCCACAACCACTGCCTCCAGGTACGCGCTGCTGCTGGAGGCTCCACAACCACTGCCTCCAGGTACGCGCTGCTGCTGGAGGCTCCACAACCACTGCCTCCAGGTACGCGCTGCTGCTGGAGGCTCCACAACCACTGCCTCCAGGTGCGCGCTGCTGCTGGAGGCTCCACAACAACTGCCTCCAGGTGCGCGCTGCTGCTGGAGGCTCCACAACAACTGCCTCCAGGTGCGCGCTGCTGCTGGAGGCCCTACAACCACTGCCTCCAGGTACGCGCTGCTGCTGGAGGCTCCACAACAACAGCCTCCAGGTACGCGCTGCTGCTGGAAGCCCTACAACAACAGCCACTAGGTACGCGCTGCTGCTGGAGGCCCTACAACAACTGCCTCCATATACAAAAGAGAAGCCTCCCTTCATATACTGCTGTTAGATGTGTATTTCACAATGGTAAAACACATACCTAAACATAATGCAAAATAAATCTGCTCACATTCCAACACACGTTAAACTTCAATGTGCTGAAAGTAGAGCAGACACTATGGGGGGTATTCAATTGACGGCGGAATCGCCGAAAATCCCGCGCTCAAAAGGGGGTATTCAATTGTTAGCGAGATCCCCGGAAAAACGAGCGCTCAAAATATATTAGCGTTAATACGGTAATATGCGCGTAAATACCGTTAATAGGGTAGTTTACTCGCTGAGTTTCATCTCGCAGCTCAGGGAGCTGCGAGATGAAATTCGGCGAGTAATTACCGTATTAACGCTAATATATTTTGAGCGCTCATTTTCCGGGGATCTCGCTAACAATTGAATACCCCCCAAAGAATATTACCGTTAATACAGTAATTTACTCGCTGAATTTCAGCCCGCAGCTCAGGGAGCTGCGAGCTGAAATTCAGCGAGTAATTACCGTATTAACGGTAATAGTTTTAGAGCGCGAGTATTTCGGCCGCCAAGCCGAACAATTGAATACCCCCCTTTGAGCGCGGGATTTTCAGCGATCCTGCCGTCAATTGAATACCCCCCTATGGGGCATATTCAATTCTTCCGTTCCCGCGCCGCGTCAAAACTATTACCGATATTACGGTAATAGTTAGCTGGATTTCAGCTCGCGGCTCAGGGAGCTGCGATCCAGCGAGAAAATTACCGTATTAACGGTTTTTCCCCGCGCACTATTACCGTAATAACGCTAATAGTGCGCAGACCACGGGATTTTCAACGCTTCCGCCGAGAATTGAATATGCCCCTTAGCGTGTATTACAAAGTGAATAAGGAGGCGATTTTTTTCTCTGTGATGGCTATAGTTTACACATAGTTGCAATTTGACTGAAATTGATATATATCCACCACAAATTAGTGAATAGGTCCAAAGTTTTGCATCTCTCAAACCAACACGTACACAATGAAACATTTTGATACTGTGGGGCAGAAAATACAACTATTTTAGGTTGTACACACAGACTATGTGCTTCTTCAGAGATTAAATGATCCCTTATTTGTTTCTTTTCTGTCTACTTGTCAATGGAAGGAAAGGATGACAAGACACAAACATGCGCACATGCCAAATGTAAGTTATAATCTGCTGCATGTTCAAAAGTCTCACTGAAACTTTTTAATGAAATTAAAGAGAGGGAAAACTAGTTGTAAAGTTTTATAGAGCCTTGAACTCAACTGTCAAATTATTTGCTAGCAAAATTTAATATGTGGCACCTAACAGCACAGTTCTTGACATTCACTAAACCTGCTTCCTCTATTTAAATAGCTTATAGCTCCAAATCTTGGACAGGAAGCCACCCAATGTACGTATTTGTGTTCCAATCAGTTACAGCAAAGCCCTTGCCACACAATGCACAAAGTGTTTCCGTATAGATTAAAATGGTTTATGAGTAAAGTAGTCACAACTGCATATTCTATTTATAAGTGCAATGGACTGAATACATTTAAACACATTTCAAATGAACACACTGGTGAGATTATATGTATAAAATATGTTAATAAATTGTGAAATCTGATGTTAGTATTTAGATTATGTTAGTAGGGTCTATTATAAAGATTAATATATTGAAATGATGAAAGCCATTTCTGCAGTCTTGCTCCTTAACCTCTTCATGCAAATTATCATTGTTGAACATTAGATCTAGCAGTGGCACACTGCCAAATGTGGTTTAAAAAGGCAATAATGGAGATGGTGTTGATCATTTCTGCATGTCACCAAATCTCCTGACTGTGGCGGTCATTGAAAGCTTGTGACCTCACTGACGGGACAAGGAACCATTTTGTTAAATTCCTGGCCTGTGATGTGTACTAACAATTCACATGGAATGCTTATTCAACAATGCAGAAACACTGAAGAGATGTCACCAAGAGGCTTCCATATAGCAGGGTTCCCTTTAATCTCTCATAAAATGACTGAATAACATAGAAATTGACGGGCGATAAGACCCACTTGGCCTTTCTAGTTTGCCCATTTTTATTTTAAACCTATGGTACCCTCAAACCCTATGTAATCATTTTTTTATTTTTAAGGATATCCTTATGTCTAACCCAAGCATGTTTAAATTGCTCTACTGTATTAGTCTCTACCACCTCTAAGGGGACGCTATTCCACTTAACTACCCTTTCTGTGTCAATGACCTATACAGTAGCATTATTACTTCTTTACAACTACACCATGCAAGGCATTACTGATAGAACTGTATAGCATGGAGCTAGTGACAACTTATGTGTGTTGGAACTACTGATACTGTAATAAAAATAGGGGAGACCAAGTCTATTATGACTCCTAAAAAGTGTCCCCTGGTGTGAGTGAGATTTTTCAATGCCACCATATATTCAAGACTGATAAAATATACAGATTCTGTATCATACTTTACAGGAGCAGAATATATCTTCAACAGAAAACAAATGATTGCTATCATTTCAAGATTGTTCCCTAGAAATACTTATATAAAGTTAAAACCCAACATATAATCAGTAATGAATCTGTTTAGGACATGTTTTAGCAAAAGGTGGGAGTTATTTTTTTTTTTGGTTGCGAGTTGGTTCAAGAAAAAATGATTTGATATGATTTGTTTTGCATATTCTATTGGGAAATACTTCAATTAGCTTTACAGCTTTTATAGTTAATCCTCTTTAGAGCTCAATTACCACCTAAAACAGTTTCTCCCCAAGGCCTCAGGGGCTGCTCCATGCAGCTGGTTTTCCTGGGGCTCTGCTGTTGCTCTAACAGCCCCAATAGAAAAATTGGGCCGTGACACTGTAGATTCGAGCTTGAGCGGGAGGACCAATTGAAAGGCGCAATTAAAAACAATGTGGCTTCTGGTTGTGCTGAATTTCAAATTGGTGAGCAAAAACACAGCTTAAAAGTTTACAAAACCCTGCCACATGAATTTATGTCTACTGCCTGTACATAGAAGGTGTCACTGTCTATTCCAGAAGTGCTATAAGCAGTGAGAACTAAAAATAAATAAATACATACAATGATTAACCTGTAACGGCATACAGGTGCATCATTGGTTCCTGTATCATTATTGCTTTCATAAATGATCATTATAAACACATGGGGGGTTATCTAGTATTAACGCTGGCCTCTTGTTCCCCAGATCAAAATTGCCAACACTCCCCTGGTACATCGGTAGATTTATTGACTCATCTATTGTGCATAGAAATGTGTTTCATGTCAAATATTTTTAGTTGTGACACACTGCTGAAATAGTTACTTGTCAATCTGTTGTCCTTACATACAAGGCAAAATGTATTTTTTTTATATTGGACAATGGCTTTATGGCAAAATGTATTATAAGTTCAATGGTTGTTTATTTGGAATCAGGTACATTTTAGGTAGGGAAAAAATCTTTATATATTTTTGCTTGTATAATCACACAGAACCCAATTAAATAAGTAATGAACCATCCCATCTGCTTTATAATGTAATTGTTCATACACCTTTCTTTAATGGGCCAGTATGTGCAAGATATGAAGGTGAGAGCAATATTTTACGTGTTTCCTATGATTTTCACTCTGAACTGGTGATTAAAGTATGAGAAATGTACCCTTAATATAAGCCCAGCAGGCATAATGCTTTTATGTCTCGAGTTTAGTTTTCCCCATTTCACTTACTCTACATTATGGATATAGAATAGGTGGAAGCACAGTGGTTTGATTGCACATCAGGACACTATATGTGTGGAGTTTGTATGTTATCCCCATAGACTCTGGAAAAAATTGACCTAGTGTGTTTGCATGGTACGTAATTTAAACCTCAAGCTCCACAGCGAAATTGATGTGAATGATTAAACATACTTTAAAATCACAAATAATATGGTGGAGATATAAAAAGGATAATAGAATCAATTTCATTGCGATTTTGCTCTGCTACAAATAATTATTTCAGAGTCTAAGTAAACAAGTTGTGTCTATTTTTCTAAAAATATATGATTTTAATTATGTTGCATAATGGATTAATTTGCATATTTTTTAGACACAGAGATCACAATCTTATTTTTCCAGTAATAAACATTAAACACTTAGGTAAAAAAAAAAAAAACAATTGCGTCTTAAATTTAAATTAAAACTATTTTATAGCAAAAGTAAATGCAGGTAACAGGTTTCTACTGAAAACATCTAAAATAGAACATAATACATTATGTCTATAAAGCTATACATCCATGTAATAATTCAGGCAATGAACAGCTAAATCAGCCAGTAGTTAATAATAAACAATGATTGAGATATCAGGTTTCCCTTTACAATCCATGTGAACAACCAGCTTGCAGAAAATAGACTCACAAATAGCATTTGCACCTTCAAAAGCAACAAAAAAACGCAGGACTAGAGCATGCGTTAACCCATTTACTGCCAAAGCAGCTTACATTGTAGAGGAGTATTGGAGGGTGCCAGCTTGTAAACAAACCAGCATGTCAAGGGAGTCCCATAACAGGAGGGACAGGGCAGGGAGGATGGGTTTCTGGAGCCTGCCCCCAGTGGGCAGTCAGAAAAAGGGGGTGGGTGGGCAATCCAAGGGTGGGAGCAAAGCAGCCGGCCACATAAAGGACAACTCCCCTCCCTCCTCCTGCAGCTCACAGTGTATATGTGTGAGGGGGGTCCTGTATATTAGGGGGGGTGCACATACCTGCCCCTTCTGTATGTATCCGCCTACTCCAGCCCGGCTCTCAGACTTTCCTGAAGTGATGTCCTCGGACGTGTGCTCCTGATCTGCTGTACACATGGGGAGAGGAGACAGACATGATGGTTACCACACACATAATGCTCAGTGACAACATGGCGGGGGCAGTGGACGGGAAATGACACTTCCGGGACACAGCACAGAGGAGGCCTCATAGGGTCAGGCGGCACAGCCGCGGGAATCCCCGGGGTAACCAGCTGGGACGACATGTTAGGGGCACCAGGGGCAGATGTTAGATCGGCACACAGGGGGAGGGGGGCAATTATGTATTTCCACCCCACCCACAGAGGGGGACAGAGAAAAGGGCGGGAGAGGAGGAGAGACAGGAGGGAGGGGATCCTCGCCACCACCTCCGATTGTGGGGCAAGAGAAAAGGGGGCGAGGTAGTATAGGGAGAGTGAGGGCGGATATCTAAACATTATGTCCTCCGGTAACTCCAGCCTCTCCCTCCGGATCGGCCTACGAATCACCGACTCCCATAGCCCCGTTCTGAAGACCCCTCCTCCCCATCGCCCCAGTGGTTGGAGGGTTACTCCAGGACAATCCCACCCGTCCCCCGGTCACCACTATCTCTTACCGCTCATGTTGTCCGTGGGGCGCAGGCACTTCACACAAACCTCGGCTGACGATAACAACCTAACCTGCCTGCCGCGCGGCGGAGACGGATGGGAGGCGTGGCTACAGGCGGAGATCGACAGCTTGCCTGACCACTCCCGCCGAGGGGCGGCTCCACCCGCCCAATGGGGTGGCGCGGTGGGCGGGAGAAGGCGCTAGACTGACACGAGGCGTACGCCAATGACGAGCGGTACAGCCCCGCCACGGAGGTGGAAGATTGGGGGAGGGTAAAAAAAAAAAAAAGGAATGTGGCATAGGAGGGGAGAAGGGCGTGTCTCCTTTCCTCCTCTCGTGTCGAGGTCGCTGCTAAAGGTGATTGACGTGTGGATGGGCCAATGGTGTTGGAGATACGCAGAAGGCCACCCTCGGTGGAGCCAATAAGAGAAGCAGAACGCATGTACTTGCAGTAGAGAAGACTACTGATGACGGAGTAGTGTGAGAGAGTGGTCATGGTGTCAGGCGCCATTTCCCGGAATTAAAAGTTAATGTCTGTAAAGCTTATATGTTTTAAAACGGTTGAGTCGCTGTAGTAAGACGTTCTTACGTGTATTATACATAAATAAAACGTCACTTGTCAGTGTGCAGACTCAGTACCACATTAGTCTGGTAACAACGTCCATGCAACAAGAAAGTTATTTGTCAAATTATTCATTGGAAGGGATTAGCAAGCAAGTGACTGAAACAATATATGTATATTAAACCAAGTTCTCTCTTACCTGTGTCAACATATTCCAAGTTCCCACCTGCCAATGTGGTTCTGTAGAGCCATTTTATATATGTTTTACGAAGAGGCTTAACTTTTACCACAATCAAGTACATATTTTTTTTTTTCTCCTAGCTAGGTTGGGTATTGGAAGTGAACACAGGTCCACACAGCTAGGGTTACATTTATGCCTTTTGTAAATAACTCATTATTTTACAAATTAACATGAGGAAACAGTTGACATTTGC
This sequence comes from Mixophyes fleayi, assembly GCF_038048845.1. NCBI lineage: Eukaryota > Metazoa > Chordata > Amphibia > Anura > Limnodynastidae > Mixophyes > Mixophyes fleayi. The sequence goes on along the minus strand of NC_134403.1, from coordinate 67,682,597 downwards.
TATGGAAAGTATAAAAACATATATACTGCAGTAACTTGAATGTGTGTTGTCAAAAAAAATACTATAAAGTACTGTACAATGTATTGTACTCCCAGTATGGAAGAATAGCAAATAATGCGAATGTTGGATTCAACTGCGCATCCTACACCCACTGCCCTATATACATGACCAGCCCCAGACCATCACCAAGTCTTCATATAATTGTATATTGGCACCACCTTGGGAAAAATTATAACAGCTCTTGGATTCTTGCCGCTACATTGAATACTACCCCCACCTCCCATCCAAGGTGTTGCAGAATATTGTGGCACCTCCTAAATATTTTAATAATATTAGCACTGTCACTGGTTACAGTGCAAAGCTGATTTTCCTACTTTACAGTAATTGGAAGGAATTAACTAGGAAGAACAACCTTAGCTTTGTAACTAATCACAGACCTAAGGCTAATGATGACCCATAGGCACTTTTAGTGAGTTAGCGTACCTGTACTTGTGTACTGGCTATGTGCAGGACAATTGTGTGTTTATATCTGTTATCCAAAACACCTGCATGTCACTAGCATATGGTTGTTTACTGTAGCGAAGGATAGCTGTCATTAATTTATTTTCCTGGTGAGCGTAGATCTCTTTAGCAGGAAGTTTGTCACTGGGTGACCATGCGACATGGCCCCAAGCTTATGTCACAAGCTACAGCTTTGACTGTGAAAGTAAGTGGAAAATATGATAATTTTGTATAGTCAAAATAAGATACAGTACCAGGGATCTGACAATTTATATATGTAGTTCTTTAAGTTTATGGATGAATAGAAATTGAACCTGAGTGTATGATTACTTGATGATATAAAGGACCACTAAACCCAAATCTAAATTGACTACATAAAGATGATACTAATAAATGTTTAAAGGTTCCCACAACGTGACAGAACTTGAGACAATGTACATTATGTTTAGCTTTGCTCTACATATTTTTGCAAACTATTGTCCTTTGTTGTTAGCTGTTTTAGACATAAAGAGACAGACTTCAGGGAGTGTATAGGGACATATCACCAAAGAAAAAAAATTCCAACTTTATTTCAATAATAAGATTAATATTTATGGGTATTCAGTTAGATAAGTAGTGCCTTCGGAATGGTCGAAAAGGCACTTTGAGGAAATGTAATATCACAGATTTCTCTTGCCCCCTATAGGGGTGCAGAGAGAAATCCGCTAGGTTGAGGTACTGCAGTACCTGAAAATTTGCACTTTTCTCCCATGGAACCAAAAGCCCTTTATAATTTTCAGCAAATATCCCTAATTTTGATAAGCTCCTGGAACCTTCATATTCAGACATGGTTTTTTTTCCCCGAAGTCACCATATCCAAAAAGTTTAAAAAACTAGAGAGAGAAAAAAAATTGGTACATAACCGCACCTTCTCGGATATAAAGTCATGCACACAGACATGCCTCCTATCGTTAAGGGGAGTATACAAAAGGAAATTGGGTCATTCCACATCAAAACAACATAATTTTAGAAAAAATTCTACCTTACATTCTCTAATTTCAATTAAATTTGGTATAGTAAATGCTGTCCTGGGTGTAATGACCCCCCCAATTCTTTGGCCAATCTTTTCCTCAATAAATACAATTTTCATGAATCACACAAAACTGAAAGCCCTTGTAGCAGATGATCCCAAATAAAACTTTGGGGATTTATTAACAACAGTATAAACAATTTTTTAGATGTTTTTAAAAAAATGTAAAAATATGGCTTTTTGAGAAAATCAAAATTTTTATTTTGAAAATTTCATATTTTTCATTTTTATTGAAACATACTGCTGTGTTATATATGAAATGAAAGTCCATAAAAAGAGATTTAAAATGAGACATTGTCCAACTCTGTAGCTCAATCAGGTAAGCTACAAATGCAATTGAAAAAAAACTGTTAAAAGCAATTTTTTTGTTAAAAAAGTGCAATTTTAAAGGTGTATAACTTCAAAGCCAGTGCACATATCAGTCTGAGTGGGTTTTTTACACCCATAACAGCAATTATTATACCAAATTTCATTACAATCTGAAACAGTCAGTTTGAAACCCTGTGTTGATTTGATGTGGAATAACCCGATTATATTGTTTCAAGTGAACATTAAGTGATTATTTTTCATCTGATTGGTTGTTCCTGTGCGCACACAGGCAAACCACTATCTGAAGATGATTATAGAGATCTCTTGTTTAAGACTTTGTACTCACATATTTCTATCTGGCTGAACATGCAACGTACCAGGGATTATTGGTGAATCTCCTGATTTAAGATGTACTCACACAGATAGATATTGTTAGGGCAGAGCGAACAAATTTTAATGATTGGTTTTGGATCTGAACCCGTCATTCTTTACTACACACACCAATAAGCGACCAATCATAAAAACATACTATATTTATACATGTGTACACATTTATATTGTGAAAAATATCGCAAAACAATTTATTGCATGGGGAATGTAAGGAAAGATAAATTAGTATATTTTCATATATTGCTTCAAATGACATGAAAATTCCTCAGCCCAAGTCTCAAGGATTCTGTATACTAGATTGCATGCCTTTATATATTTTTTGTTTTATTAATAGCTTTGTATCTTTGTATTTTAGATTTACTTGTGGGTCATTCCATGTCAGTTCAACCAGGGTTGTCCACCACCCATCTCAGATTTCTGCAACATTTTTTTAGTTAAGAGAGGATGTCAAAACAACTATTTCTGCCAAATATCTCGACTGTGACAATTAGTTGATTAAATATTGATTTTTTGATTTATTAAATAATTTACTAATCGCGGCTTCTTTATCCAGTTTATTTGAAGTATTGCAGGTGTTTATTAAGGAATCTACACAAAATTTGGAGCCCTAAGGTAACTCTTCCTCCCGAATCCAAAAATCCAAATCAAATTACTTTATCTTCGTCATGTTTTGCGTTACGGCAAAAACGCACACGTCTTTCGAATATAATTAAAAACGCTAGATTCAATTGACATTAGGGATCTAATTTTTTTGGGGAGTGTTTAAAAAAGGTATAAATTACTACAACAAAAAAAATCAGCCGGGCACTCTCTTTCATAGTGGAGAAAAAAAATAATGAAGTTGATGCTCGATTACTGCTGTACAGCATACATAATTTACACATTGTTAAAAACCATACCAAAAAAGTGAATTAAACATTGGGTATATCATTCAATGTAATGAGGAGGAACAAGATGTGCTGATACACTTAATGAAACGAAACCAATCAACAAATGTACTGTACTGGCCTTCAAGAGATAAGTGTTTTGTTCCTTTTGTGCCTACTATCCAAGGAAGTACTGGAAGGCAGTACACACTTTCTGCTGACACCTTAAGGAAAATTACAGACAGTTACTGACTCAGCTTCAGTTAAGGACTTACGTTATGTTAAAGGTTTTAAATTTCATGGTTTCTTGTCTTAATTATGTAGGCGGTACAACAGTAATCAAACATAAACTTCATTATTTTTTTTCTCCACTATGAAACAGAGTACTCTGATGATTTTTTTTGTGGTAGTAATATATACCTTTTTTTAAATACCCCAGAAAAAATGGGATCCCTAATGTCAAATGTAAAGTAATCCAATGGTTTTTGAGTAAATAGTAATATGGCAGTCCGTATTTAAAAGACTACCAAATGAGCAGCTGCCATGATTGACTCTTTCTGTGTCTTCCTCTTTCTTTGGAAAGTTTCAGTTTTGGTCTCTCTAAAGGGAATCCCCTTCCCATCAGTTTCTGTTTGTTTCATTTCCTGTATGGGAGTTTTATCCCATTGCCTCAGTTTAGTTCACTATTTTGGTATGGTTTTTAACAATGTGTAAATTATGTATGCTGTACAGCAGTAATCGAACATCAACTTCATTATTTTTTTTCTCCACTATGAAACAGCACCCGGCTGATTTTTTTTGTGGTCGTAATTTATACCTTTTTTAAACATCGCCGAAAAAAAAGTGATCCCTAATGTCAATTGAATCTAGCGTTTTTAATTATATTCGAAAAACGTGTGTTTTTGCCTTAACGTAAAACATGAGGCAGATAAAGTAATTTGGTTTAGATTTTTGGATTCGGGAGAAAGAGCTTCCTTAGGGGTCCAAATTTTGTGTTGACTCCTTAATAAACACCCGTAATACTTCAAATTAACTTGATAAAGAAGCCGCGATTAGTAAATTATTTAATAAATTGATAAATTAATATTTAATAAACTATTTGTTAGACAGTCGAGATATTTGGCAGAAATAGTTGTTTTGACATCCTCTCTTAACTAAAAAATCTGAGATTGGTGGTGGACATTTCATGTTTTTTGGGTGATCTGATGTGGAATGACCCCTGTACTTTCATTTGATATGTTGTGGCTACATTTTTTAGGCAATAAATCTCCTTTGAAGTGTACATCATCATCATCAGTTATTTATATAGCGCCACTAATTACGCAGCACTGTACAGAGAACTCATTCACATCAGTCCCTGACCCATTGGAGCTTACAGTCTAAATCTCCTAACATAGACACAGAGAGAGAGAGGTCAATTTTGATAGCAGCCAATTGACCTACCAGTATGTTTTTGAAGTGTGGGAGGAAACTGGTGCACCCGGAGGAAACCCATGCAAACAGTTAGAACATACAAACTCCACACAGATAAGGCCATTGTTGGGAATCGAACTCATGACCCCAGTGCTGTGAGGCAGAAGTGCTAACCACTAGCATCTAATCTTATAATGCCAAAGGCACAGATGAAGGCATTAACCCTGACAAAACAAACAGGCATATATCAGGGTGAGTAGATCTGAAAATATAATTTTTATTTTATTTCTGACAAATTCTGTACATGGGTCACTGAAGATTTAATCATTGGTGATACTTGATGCTTGAATATGAGTTCAGTCAAGTCCATCACCAAGTCTGTACTGAGATGAGTAGGAATATAACCTTAGATCCCTGTGAAGAGGAGACAGGAGGTTTGACTACCGGCTACCATGACTTCATTTTTTCTTAGCTTTAACTTCATCAACCTAGAGCTTATCCACTCAATTTATAATAATATAAGGGTGGTTACTTAAGGCATTGAATTTTAAGAGTTTGGAGCTCATTTTTTACTGTTCTGAGATCACATTAATATATATGAGTATAAAGACAAAAATGTTACTTGTTCTATTTTTTCTTTATTTGACACTTGTTAACTTTCCGATAGAGGTTTATGGAAACAGACGCATCCCAAACATGTGTATGTAGCTTTGATATTTTCCATACACCAAACAACATAAATAAAGTTTTAGTTGCTGAAAAAGTGAAGCACTTCTTGAATGCTTCTAAACCACTCTAAATCGCTTACACATAGCGATTTACAAGCTTTATCTAAGCAGCCCTAATGTGCCCTTTTTTGTGTTAATAAAGGCATTCAACATGGTGTCACCTGCATATGAGGCATCACCTAATGCTATCATAGACTGCAAGAAACATTGGAGACAAGATGAAGAGTAGCAGCTCCCCACGTGTTATGGCTAGTGGTAATAAAGTTTGTTGAGACCTGATAGTTAGAAAAGATTTAAAACACCTGAGTACTGCCCCATCTACACCACAAATTTGAAATTTTGTTATGAAAGCGTTTGATAAGTCGACCATTTGTCCAGTGTTATATAGGACAGTGTTGTTTTATAGGAGAATCCCACCATTAAGCTAAGACAAAATACAAATGTCTACTTGCCTTCAGTCCGGCTTTATTCTGATCTGCCAGAAGGCTTCAATGGCCCAGCCCTGGATTTATCTATCCTACTACTGCTTGCTTGATTCAAATATGCAGTAGTCAACACTACACCCCAACGTGATTTTGCCATTCATGCTAATGGTAAGATAACGGGAGAGGGTCCTGCCTTAGTAGAAGAACGGTTCACAGTGCTGGACAATTGGAGAATTCAGATTAGGTTAATGTAAGGTTAGTGGGCCCATGCATGGATCCTACAGTACCAGTGAACTCCACCCAAAACTTTTTTTTCATGTTTTTGGGTGCAGTTATTAGCCTATAATCTTGATGTCATATCAAGCATACCTGGAATCTTTCCAAGGGCACATAGGCACTTTTGCACAGTGTACATCCCTTCCTGTGCTCATTTCACTGCAGTGACTGTTAAAATAGACATACATTATCCAAATGTGCTGCTACCAGTAAACACTTGACAAATTTATGGAACTTATGAATGATCAAAGCAACTTGCATTCCAGATTTGTCAAGTATTTGGAAAAGTGTCTGCACACTTACAGTAGGAATCAGTTATATCTATACTATACCTCACAACATTCTTAATTCAGGTTATTTGGATTAAAAAAAAAAACACTCCTCCAGCTTATAAAGCCTCTGCCCAAACCGTGAAACTTTCAGTCATGGAAAGTTTCAGGGTGGGAAATCTGAAGTATCCCACAAAATTGATGAGTGTTAGGAGGGAGATATGTTTTAACTGTGGTGAGGCAGTTTAGGAGGATCATATAGTAGCAAACATTTATCCTAAGCTAGCTAACCCCAAGATGCATTGTATAATAAGAATTTTAATTTAAATGGAAAAAAATATAAGAAAAAAATATCCATATTTTCATTAACCTATTGCCCTTAAATATCAAGTTTTAGGAGTGTATAGTATGCTGGGATTAAACTGATACAAAATATCACAATGTTGAACAGGCATTTGGATGGGTATGCACCAGTATTGAGAATCTAAGGGTTACAAGTTATTGTAAAACATTGACGGATTAATAGTTATAGCAAAATGTTAGTTTAAAAGATGGAATAAGGCAGGTTGGTCAGTGTTCTTGATATGAAAGATTTAGCATCAAAAAAGTCCCAGGAATGTTTATGGGGTAAACAACTCTGGGAAAAATAAATACAAAGAAATTATTCTACAGAGATTTGTGGTCTACTGCGTTTTAAATGTCTATACTGCTAGCATTTATGTTCTGTATATTCTTAACTACTTCATTACCTTAGGGCTTCCTCCCTTTATGACCAAACTAATTTCTAGATCTGGTGGACATCCGTTTATTTGGGAATAATTGTATTTATCTTTTAGTTAACAAATGTGAAATATATATTGTGCTTCTTGGAAGAGAGATAGCTTTCATCTGGTAGTATATTGGAATAAATATAATTTATTCAATTTAGGGAAAATATATTTTTTAAAGTTGCTTTTTGTAATATTGACACACTTAATGCAAGCCCATTCATTTAACTAAATGTATAATCATCTGCCTTTCAAGATTCTAACTTCATTTAAATTAGATTTTTTTTTTAATTGTTATTTTTAACTTAGGGGGGGGCTGTTGTTTGATATGTCTTCATTTTTGCCAACACTAAAGTATTGAATGTGAACTGCTGTATAATGGAAGTCTCTTCTGCACCGCAATGGGGATGCTGCTCGCGAGGGAAGTCCTTGTCACTGCAGTAACATCACATGACTACATCTTTAAATGAAGTAGCAGCATACAGTGTTATCTTTGTGCAAGGAACAGGATTAAACCTTTTGTTCCTGGCACCCTCCTAAGGCTAGGTACACACTGCAGAATTTTCTGAACAATGTGTTATCGACAACGATTGTACCTACGACTGAACAGTTGGTCGATCCATGCGTACACACTACACGTTTTAAACGATTTTTGCAGGACCAATCATTTGGCCAGCAATTTTTGATTGGCATAACGTCGGCTCAGAAGATTGTGATTCCACACACACTGAAACGATATATGGGCTCCCTGCAGCAATATGCCGAAGAAATTTAAGTAAAGGGTTGAACATCACCCGCAAAAACTTCCACAAACTCAGATTCAGGAAAAGGAAACACATGTTTGAGTACTCTTTGATTATATTTTCCACAAGCTGAGATGGGATCTGTAGGCCTCAATGAAGTCCCTCATGAGCTCCACATTTCAGTCAGATGCCACGACAATATATTTTCTACAAAAAAAACCATATACAGTATATTGTCATATTTGCATACACAAAACAAAGTTGTCAACATAAATGTGTATCAATAATAAACAAATACCGTATATACTCGAGTATAAGCCGAGTTTTTCAGCACATTTTTTGTGCTGAAAAAGCCCCCCCTCGTCTTATACTCGAGTGAAGCTCCAGGACAATGAAAAATCCCTGCTTGAGGTGGCCGGCGGCAGCAGAGTGAGGTGCCGTACTGAGCGCAATGCAGGCTGCAGCAGAGCGGGCAAGGTGGGTGGTGCATGTGGAGCCTGTGCAGAGTGACCTCTGACATCACGTCACACTGCGCAGAGCCACGTCGGGAACAGCTGAGCTCAGATGCTCTCTCTACTACCTCCGTGGATTACCGTCTTCAGCGTGGAATTAGCGCTGTTGTTTCAAATGGGGATCCCCTTTTCTGTCACCTAGGGTACATCTTAGGAGAACCGCTGGACTTCCCTACCTCTTTGTGGACTATCAAATTTATAAGGTTGGTTTAAGACTGTTCTTACGGGACCTACTACATAGACTTGTTATTAGCAGCTTTCCCAGGCTCAATCACGGAAGTACCCATTGGATACATTATGCCATGCACTGGACATTGGTTTCTTTTATATATAAATTTTAACCTTGTGCCTTATTTATGTGGTAGCATTATCACAATTTTATCATAATTCAATTGCATGGCTCATCTTTTGATTGTATTTATCCTCTTATGTTAAATTAAATGTCTGGTCAATTTTTATACATTTGTTTTTGCTATTTCTCACCAGTATATTAAAAATTGAGCGCTATCATTATTAAGATTCAGCTGCAGTCTAATCCCAAAATCCCCTTGATTTATATTATTATTATTTATTTATTTATGAAATAGCAGCCATCTCCCTCTCTCCTTCATTAGTCTAGCAATCTCTCTTCTTTCAACTAGCCCACATTACACTGTTACATTGTAGTGTGGGGAAGTGATATAGTGTGGGGAGGTAGCACAAGGATATAGGGCATGATTCAGACCTTATCGAGGGGCCAGCATTCAGTTAAGTTATCTATTTTTATTTTTGAAATTTACCAGTAGCTGCTGCATTTCCCACCCTAGGCTTATACTCGAGTCAATAAGTTTTCCCAGTTTTTTGTGGTAAAATTAGGCGCCTCGGCTTATATTCGGGTCGACTTATACTCGAGTATATACGGTATATATATACCAGCTGATTAATATATACACCACAAAAAAAGAGACAAAGGTTTTAGTTAAAATTACAAAAATGATGTACTGTCATTGTGACTGGATCACATATAAATAACTTAAGGTATGAATTTATTTAAAGGAAATAGCGGGGGGGCTTATTTATATAAATTGCCAATGCACTTATTTTTAATATTGTGTATATTTTGAGATAGAAAATCGTTATTTCTGAGACCAGGGTAGAAAATGTGTTTTTTTCTGTTTAGCCTCTCTAGAGGAAATGCATTATGTCTGATGTATATATCTGATACAATGAGCCTTTGTTTACAAAGCCTTTGGTGTATTGTGATGTGGGAAATTGGCTTGTTTTGGGCTGTTCTGTGGGAATGTGTATTCAGCGACTGTCTGAAGAAGGTATTCATGTCAGATAGACCTTTTGAGTTGCTAGTATGTATCCTGCCTCTGAAATAAGATGCAGGAGCAAGCAACACAACAAGGTTTTTAAGAATTTCATAGCTGTGTAAATATTAGTGGCTTTGCAATGCATGTAAATCCATGTTTGTGTAAATAGATTATATCCTGATGCTAAAAATAGACTGTGTCTAAATTGTATAAAAGGTACTAGCTTGTATTGGAAACTAGTTCTTCTGAATTCAACTGAGCCGATCACTGGTACCTCCAACCAGTGAGAGCAAATAAACATTTTGCTACAAAGACCTGCTTGAAAACATCTTCAATATTGCTGTTTTCCTGTGACCTGCAGATTAGACCCTAATTCTAATCCGTTCTCCGGCTGTCTCTGAGGTTTGGACCCAAGCTTTTCCAGTACCACCGCTCTGCCTGCTACCCATACATCCCTGGTCAGTGTGATAGGCCAGGGGGATCCATCCACAGCTTCCCTGATCCATAGTAAGAGGTCAGGAGTACCAGCCCAGGTACACCAGCAACGAGATACTCTAGCAGCATCAGTTACCCAGAAAAAACCCGGTTTTGGATGCCGGTATAGGAGTCCAATGGTGGCAGACTTTGTAAGCCCCTCCTACTGCGGCAAGAGGGCGCTTTTGGAATAACGAAAGGGAACTGTGGCAAAGTAAGCCAAGTCGGTTCCCAGCAACAACAGACAGGGTGGCATACGTGATCCATCCTGTCACAGTCGCATTTTATAAAAGGTTATTATACATGAATGAACGTTCGTCCACAATGCTCCATTCTGTACCTGGTAGGTAGTATATCCTCAGGCTGATGTCCGGCAGCTACAGAAGGAGATTACATCACTTCTAATGGGCAGGGTTAAAATGTTGCTTTTCAAGCGGCAATAGTGGACCCTATGCCTTTATAATGTAATTCAGGCACAGGGTCCACTATTGCCGCTTGAAAAGCAAAATTCTCACCCTGACCATTAGAAGTGATGTAATATCCTCCTGTAGCTTCCAGACATCAGTGTGAGGAAATACTACCTGTCTATTAAATGGTAAGTGACATTTTTTCATCCTTTTTTTTTTTTGCAGACTCCAGTTCAGTATGAACCTGGTCAGGTTTATATTTATAGATTAAATTATCAAGAATGAGCGCTAATGTAGTTCCAAACAGCTGCCTGAGGTACACAAAAGGAGCCACCAACTCCCTAAATAGACAGTATATAACAGAAAAGTGTAACTCACGGCGCTAGAGGAATCACATGCAGTAGAATGCCAGCATATATGGATAGCTGTAACACATAAAATAATACACACATAGAGTAGTACAGTCCCAACAGGTGGATAGATGTTTAAAATGCCTTCAGATGATCAATCCCTCTTCCAATTGTGATCTATGTGGACAACTGATGTGAATAACCACGTGAAGGGGTCCCCGCAGGGTGAATGCTTACAAGACGCTTTCTTTAGGCACAGCTCATCACACAATCATCTGATGATACATCCGAAATTTTCTTCCACACAAAACTCCAACGATGATAGATATATGCAGAAAAACAATCATAGCATAATACCGTTTTATTTAAAATATTTAAAACAATATACAGATTCTGATGTGCTTCTAGGAGCGTACCCCAATGTAGAATTCAAATAGCGTTTCAAAAGGGAATAGGAGTGGGTTTACCCAATGTCCATCCGCTTCCACACCGTCAAAAAGTGCCTCTTGGGGTAGTCCAGAAGCATGGTCTTCCTAGTTTTCCAACGCGTTTCGAATATCAAGTATTCTTTGTCAAGGTAACAGGAAGCTCAAACAAATGTCCTTATAAGTCTTTACAGTCCGACCATGTGATATAGTCCACGAATCAGATCAGATGTATGTAGCAATCATGTGATAATTCCCGGATACGTCACTCCAGGCCAGATCGAGGCTTGGTAGCTTCTCATCTTGCACATGCGCAGATGGAAGTTGACTCTCCGTTATTCATGCCTCGAATTGATCTTTATATTGGAAGCCAGTTGTTTCTTTCTCATGCTCCCATTACATAGATTTAAATGAAAAATTAGGTCAATTATGGTACATATACATGTATCTGAGAAGTGCAAACATCACATCGGATATATATGAATGAATAAAAAAACAGAGACAACGATGGCCAATATAGAACATGTGAAGATTTACATGCTGCAAACATTAAAAGCAAACTATTTAAAATGGACATAAACAGCAAGCTTGCATATATATATTGGCCCAAAGTTAAATAGAATGGTAATTAAGACTATAATGGTTCACTATATGCTTCTGTGATTATAGTGATTACATATTCAACAAGCTATTGTAATGATGACCTAAGAACCAGAATTACATTCATCTATCCCAAGGTTGGATAAAAACAAAGTTGACAGCATAATAGTTCAAATGAACCATTTAAGCTCAAATTCTGCATTGAGCCCCCTAGGTATTAGGGTCTTTAACTGAAAGATCCATCGCATTTCTGCCTTTGCTAGCTTTTGGAGAGTATTCTTATATCTCCAATTGGGTAGGATACGTTCTATCCCCCAAATGTTAACTATATGATTGGGATTACACTGATGCACATTTCTAAAATGTTCGGACAAGGTGTGAGTTTCCAACTCTTTCTTAATGTTATTCACATGTTCCCTTAACCGAATCTTTAGAGGTCTTGTGGTTCGACCAATATATAAAAGATTGCAGCTACATTCAATGGCGTACACCACATTCACCATGTTACATGTTATAAACTGCTGGACACGGTAAGTACGATTGTTTCTTAAAAAGGTATCTAATTTTTTACAGTTAGGAGTTGTAATCTTACACATACTGCACATGCCACACCTATAAAATCCAATGCTTTTTACATTTGACTGATTTCCATCAAAAGTTACACTTCTTACGATTTTGTCTTTGATGTTCGGTGCCTTTCTATATATAAAGGATGGTACCTCCGGAAGACTCCCTCCTATAACAGGGTCTTTCTTCAAAATGGGCCAGTGCTTATGAAGTATATTTTCAACTTGTTTATGAGCTACACTGTACTGGGAAAAAAAGGACCACTCAAACCTTTTTTTGGGGTATACCTTTATCTTGCTTATTAGTGACTTTACTGTCCCATTCTTGGACTATCTTCTCAGATTTAATGAGTAGATCCTCTTTATAACCTCTATTTCTGAAGCTCTTTTTAAGTTCATGAAGTTGATCCTTCAGAACCTCCTCCTCGGTACAATTTCTCTTCAAGCGTTTCATTTGTCCTACTGGAATATTTGAGAGCCAATTTTTATGGTGATGGCTATCATAATGTCCATAGCTAGGTCTGTCCGTGGGCTTTATATAGGTTTTAGTATGTATAACACCTTCCTTGACATAAACTGAAATGTCCAGGAAATGTACAGTCTGGTTACTATGATTAAAGGTTAATTCAACATTGGATGTGTTGGAATTCAGATATTTAAAGAACTCCAACAGACAATCTTCTGGTCCATCCCATATGAAGAAAATGTCGTCTATAAAGTGAGTCCATAGCACCAGATTCGCCCTGAAGCCACAAGAATCCCCAACCCACTCCTCCTCCCATTGGGCCATGAAGAGGTTGGCGTAGCTCGGGGCGAACCTGGTGCCCATTGCCGTACCAATGCATTGCAGATAGTAATTATCACCAAAATGAAAGTAATTGTGGTTCAATATAAAGCTAATTGATTCCACAATAAACTCCTTCAATAGCTTATCCATCCCTGTTGTATTCAAAAATTGAGATACTGATTGGATGCCCAAATTGTGTGGAATAATAGTGTATAGGGCACGGACATCAGCCGTGACCAAAATGTAGCTATCTTTCCATTGAATATGAGACATTTTGTCCAAAAAATCTTTAGTGTCTTTGAGGTAAGATGGAGTGGTCTGAACTAAAGGTTGTAAAAATCCATCTATCACCTCCGACAAATTGGACGTGATTGACCCTGTGCCAGCAATGATAGGTCGTCCAGGGGGGTTTAGAACATCTTTATGGACCTTAGGTAATATATATATGACCGGAATGGTAATATCCTTTATGTTGATATACTCATACATATCCTTATCTAGTACTCCCATACCATGATACTTGTCAACCAACATGCAAAATTTTGTTGTAATGTTTCCAGTTGGATCACTTTTAAGTTTTTTGTATGTCTCTCCATCATTAAGTTGTCTCAAAATTTCTGCATCATATTTCTCCCTGTCCATAACGACCACCCCACCCCCCTTATCGGCTGGCTTAATTATAATGGTTTTATTATCTTTAAGATTTTTTAAGGCTAGCCTCTCCTTAGAATTGAGGTTCCACTGTTTTCTATACTTGTGTTGGTCAAACATAAGTTCAATATCATCAAGAACCATCTTATTAACGGTTTCAATAAACCCCCCTTTAATGTGATGTGGAAAAAACGTAGAGCTTTTTTTTTTGGTCAGGTTTATATACCCGGGATATTGCCGGGATGGCAATGTGAAAGGGATATCATTAAGAGGTGACATTAATTGAATTTTTTTGTGTGTGACTTTGTATTCCACATATGTATCGGACATTTACTGCAGTGTATTGTCTGTTAGAGCAGAGAGGACCTAGACCCATATTCATAAACAGGTGTATCTTTAGATCCGCTTCTTGTAGAATATGGACATCTGTAGGCATATCATTAATGAATCAGACCCATTATCTTTGAAAACTAGTCAGAATTTGACAAAGATTAGGATATATTTTCACAGCTGGTTATCCATGTTATACAGTTGGTTATCCACATATTCAAACCATTCATGTATAGTAATATTATTCTGCACGTCAACCCTTTTACTACACAGCTCCAGATATGCTCCTCATATTTAGGTATATTTTGCCTCCACTGGCAGATAAACGTTCTATTTAATAATACACATTCAAAAGAAGGGATTCAGTACTAGTTCAGAGATTTTTTTATTTTTTTTTATATTATGAGAGATGATTTATTCTATACTGGTTAGAGTAAACAGATATTAGAAGTCAGCTCAGAGGTCTGTGACCTGTGTAGAATCACTGTGACTTTGACTTTTACTGGTCCTGAAGCTGAGATCCAACAGCATTATAATCAACTAAATCAACTAATCCACATTGTGTACTATGAATCCTGCTTTAGTTTCCTGACAAAGCCTAACATGCAGTAGTAAGACACACACACACACACACACACATGTATATATAATATATATATATATATATACACACACACACACACACACACATATATATATATATATATATATATATATATATATATATATATATATATATATACACACACACACACACACTCAATGACCACTTTATTAGGTACACCTTTCTAGTACTGGGTAGGACACCCCTTTGCACCCAGAGCAATCTGAACTCTTCGTGGTATAATTTCAACAATGTGCTGGGAAGTTTCTTTATATTCTGATACAAGAGAGCATCTTGTGTTTGCTGCACTTTCTTACTGCAGATATCCCCTATACCACATCCCAAAGGTGCTTGATTGGGTTGAGATCTGGTGACTGTGGAGTCTGTTGGAGTACACTGAACTCATTCTCATGTTCATGGAACCAGCTTGAGATGACGTGTGGTCATAAAGGGTTGGACATGAACATCAACAATATTCAGGTAAGCTGTGGCATTTAAGTAATGCCCAGTATGTATTAAGGACCTAATGTGTGCCAAGAAACATTCACCATACCATGACACCACCACCACCACCACCACCAACCTCCATCATTGACATTAGCCAGGATGGATCCATTTATTCAATTTGTTTGCGACAAATTCTGGCTTTACCATCTGCATGCCACAGTAAATGAAATTCGCCAGGCCAGGTGACATTTTTGCAGTCTTCAATTGTCCAATTTTGGTGAGCCTGTACCCAAAGTAGCCTCAGTTTCTTGTTCTTAGCTGACAGGAGTGGTTATAATCAGGAAGATGGAGTTGGTGATACCTGCCAGCAGTTGGCGCTACTGATTACTGAGGTGTGGAGTCTAACACGCCACCAGGGACCCCTGCAAGGAGGTATGGACTTCGCTGCAAGGGACGTGCAGGTCGCGGCCCTCAGTATCAGCTGGTGAGGTAACAAATGAGGCAGCGGTGATGGAACACCAGGATGCAGCAGAATGAAGAATAGTCAGCAAGCCGGGTCAAAACCAGAGAGACGAACACAGCCAAATCAGGAGCAGGAGAATACCAATTGGCCACCCACAAATACATGGGTGTTTACAACACAAGGCGGACTGTGGAGTGGACTCTGGTGATGAAAAGTGGTGGTGCAATACAAAGCCAATCTCATGATACAATAAAAGGAAAACTTTATTTACACTTTTCTCCGTCCTGCACAATAAGCCAAACGGTTGCAATGAAACAAAATTCACATGTCGCCAAACTTCTCATCCTGCACCAATCATATTAATTACAAGTATGTCATATGCCATTCCTCCAGCATACTCTAAATCAGGGAAGGCCTGGCAAATTTTAGCCCGAGGGGCAAGACTCGATTAAGCAGCCAATTTTAAAGGAAAAAAAATCAGGTGCCGAGTGATCCTGCCCGAGGTAGCTCACTGTGGGACCAGCACAGAGGGCAGTTGTCCCCTAGCCCAGCCAGCCCCTGCTCTAAAGTAGATGTAATTTATGCTTGAACGCCTAACTCCTCCTGCATACAGTTCCAGTAGTTGCAGATATATGGATAACAATAAGATACCTGGTGTTTGTGGGTACAGTAGTTCCACAGCATACCCAGTCACAGCTTCTCACTTTCTGGACTGAGTAGCAGAGGTTCTTATACAAAGTTCCCTCCACCAGGAAATCTCCCCTCTTAACAAACCATCTCAGTAACTAGGGAGTCTCCTAGAAAGTGCACACCATCCCCTACACCAAGGAACCCTCTTCCCCAGTTGTATACTGCTGCTGTCAGCACTTCCCTCTCTATAGGGGATTCTCCAGGCAGATCTACATATAACATCCCAATATTTGGGGATTCTGACACCCCCATACAGTGCAGTATATTTTAGGGTGTGCATCCAGGTATATCTAGAGGGAGATCCTTAGCGCCATGGGACGCAGCCAGTGTGGTGTGTCTAGCAATGCCTCGGGAGGGGGGGGGGGGATGGCTAGCACTATTTTCATGTCGTCAATCCCCCTTCTCTTCACCATATCCCCTCAATCTCCCTCTATATCAAGTCCCACCTCATGTTCCCTCATATCATATCTCCCAACTCCATCACCCCCCAAGTTCATATTATGTCAAACAGAAGTGCTCCTCAGTTCATATTATGCTAAACAGAAGTGCCTGCAGTTCATATTTTGCCACACAGTGGTGCCCCCAATTCATATGCCACAGAGTAGTGCCCCCGATTCATATTAGGCCAAATAAAAGTGCCTCCAATTTGTATAATACCAAACAGAAGTACTCACCCAGTTCATATTATACAACACAGTTGTGCCCCCAGTTCATATTATGCCATTCAGTAGTGCCCTCAATCTCAAATATACACATATATGATTATTTAACCCATATATAAATAAAACATATGTAGGCACTGACAATGCCTCTATTTCCCCAAGTATGACTCACCTCTGGAATCAGCACACCTTGCCAGTTCTGCAAAGGAACTTGGGAGGTGCTGCAGAGACTTGGCATGTACAGCGGCTCCGGTTTGGCCATCATATAGAGAGGAGCAGCCGTAGCGCTTTTCTGTAGTGTATAGTCAGTGTGTACAATACAATACAAATGGTCCATCTGTGTCCTTGCCTTAATCTAGCTGTATATTAGGTTGTGTCTGTGCACACCCGGTGCAAACGTCTATGCATCCCATCTATAACCCTTTCCTTGCAACCATGTTGGAACTGACCACACTCTCCCCTCCTGCGTAGTTTATCAGACTGTTTCTGCTTAATCCATCCCAGTATCCATGGCTTCTCCTTCTACAGTCTCACATTCACTAACTGCAGCCCCCTCCCTTTTAGGAGTTAACTACCTCCATGCTGAGCCATTTTACATTTGGAACTCTTCCACTATATGGTCCTCCTTTCTTATGGGGTACCGTTGAAGGTGGGAATCCTCCCTTACTACTACTAGGCTCACTTATTTAGGGCCTCCTTCCCATCTACGCTGCTTCACTGGTGCCAGGCTGCCTGGGGCAGGGCTTCCCCCCTTTGTTATGTTTATCTTGTCGCTACCAATAAATATTGTCTGATGCGATTAATGTGGTTCCAACGCACAAAGAGATTTAATAGCAAAAGATAGCAGGATTAGCAAACCATGCTGCTTCATAAAAAAGGTATAACATTCTTACAGGTAAGTATAAACTGAATACATTTTGCACGCGTCCCCTGGGCCCAGGTCCAGGTTCAGTTTTGTAGTCTGCAGTCAAAGAGGACTGCACAGGGGCTTGCTTATATACAGTTTGAGTTAACATAAACAGTGATGATGTCACAAATATACACAGATAGCACTAAGAAAGATCTTCATTGGTCCAGGGTTAACAATTTTCCAGTAGACTGCTGGTCATAGGCCAGTTAATTTGATCTCCCAAAGGTGGGGGCTGCTCACTCCAACTGTTGTCCATGTGTCTTCCAGCCGAAGAACCAGTTTAAACTGACCCATAAACAAAGTGATTTTGAGTATTAATCTCATACCATTCATAACTTGCGATCACAATATGCGATCATTTCCCTATTGACACAGAATTTCAGCTAGTAAAATATAGATTAATATGAGACCAAATTCCACACATTTCTGTGGACCTGCACCATAGTTTCCTTTACTGTAGTATTATCTATGTATAAATAATCTCTAATACATCTACTAATAAGTGAATGTGATTTGGAACTTTAATATATGTGTACTATTTACAAAAATGTAAGTGTGAATGTAAGTGTGTATTGTTATCCTGTGCGATTGCGTTATTACATGTGTCGTACTAATTGCAATCGCACAGTAAACCAATATTAATTCATCTAGCTGACTTCATCCAATAATTTGACTTCCACAGGCCACCCTTTGAGAGTATACCCAACACTCATCCTATGAAGATTTTTGTTGCAGGTTCTCAGTAGTACACTTCTGTCTGTGGATATTAGTTATATCATCTGGGAAAGGAGTCATAACTTCAAAAATTACTTTTAGAAAACATATACCTTTGGAGCTCGGAGTTAAACATTTGTATGCCCTACACCCACATATATAACACATTGTCTGAAAGAATATCAGGCACAATATAATACATTACAATACACAAATTTTTCCAATTAAAGTTCTTCATGCCTAGTATTTCGATCTCTCCCAGTCAAGTCTCCGCTTGAATAACATTTAAACAATAACCTGGAGGAACTTTCACAACACCCTCTTATGTCTGTTACACAACTTAATTTATGATATCCTTCAACCTTTTACGTTAAATGCTATCTAATAATATCAATGTTTTTATTTCATCAACCCTTGTGGGGTAGGCTATTGTCTGTTCATTTTGTTCAATCTCCGAATACTCAAGTTTCTTTGTATGTTAGACAGTGATCTGTCTATCGAGTATTGGGAAACTTCAAACTAAGGGACCTTGTTGTGTTGTACCTTCCCTCTATTGGCCCCCCACCCCATAATTCGAGTGCCTCAAAAATATTTAGTGGAAAGATAACTAGTCCTACATAATTTGGTCTCTGAGGCATGTGAGAGCACACCCAGCATTCAGTTTGGTCTAAAACCCTACCCACCAAAGAGTGATAATCATTCTCATGGATGCCCGTCCAAGTCCAACTTATTACTGGACTAGTATTGCTGGATGTACCGCTCTTCAACTATGGGGTCACAGTACTTATAGACACAATATTCTTCAGAAAATAGCCCCTAACACTGTCTTTGAGCTCCAAGGTTAGCAGAACTTTTTATTACCCCCGAATTGAATAGTGTAATTGGCTGGACCAATTGTGTTAACAATTTCTCCTTCATCCCCACATGCTCAGTATCATTACCTGAACAAGTCTCCATTGAAATAATTGAATGTCCTGAAAAGAGAATAAGGATGAGAGAAACACTGGAAAGGAAAAACACAGGAAAACCGATGTGATAACAGTCTTTGCCAAGTCCTTGCCTCAGGTGTTATTAACTGCGATCTTAGGTCTCCCAGAGTCACGAGTGTCATCCTCGGCTATTTTGAACCTTCTCCGGGTTGTTGACATCTGTGCAGTGGATGGAACAGATCTAAGGTCTCTTTCTGCTACTTTCAGAGATGTGGTGCCGGTCGTCAACACTTGAAACGGACCTTCTCCCAGTCCAAGTCCATAACACATTCTCCCAGTCCAACATCATGACAGTTAGTGTAACATATCAGGAGACAGCGTTTCGTACGTCCTTTGTTGCTGTCTCACTATTTGCTTCTCTTTATAAGATTTTGAACAGTCGCTCCATTATTAACTCATTTCAGGAATCTACCATCAAATGAGGTTGCTTGTCAAAAGTATTTCAAAAGATGACAGGTAAAGAGGCTGTATAGGAGCAGTTCTGATATTAGGGTGGACTAATGGCAAATGCTTCCGGCGACTCCAATCTAGTTTCAACTATCACTCTATTCAGTTTATTGTTGATAGTACCATTTACCCTCTCTAATTTCCCACTGGCTTGTGCCCTATAGAGAGTATGTAAATCACTATCAAATGGCCATAAGTTTTATACATGATCTGAAAAGATATCACCAGTAAAATGAGTACCCCTATCACTTTTTATAACTCGAGGGATACAATGTCTGCATACAAGGTCCTGGGTATGATACAACAGTAATAGTGGCAGCTGGAAATGTCTTTACCCAGTTATGTGTCAAAAATACGTGTCTTTTTTGACACGAAAGTATTCAACATCACATAGATTTTTCTGGATAACATGGTACTGCAATAATAATAAAAAAATATTTTTTGCTACACATTTTTACCGAGTTATAAAATACATAGTACACTCCAAAACATACTTGATATTGCTGCAAGGTGGCAATTGGATAAAGGTAATTTGTTTTCCCTGGAAAAACTCCATCTGTAGGAGAGGTATGGCATGGCTCTTTTGGTATTGTCTTTCCAACATTTTTCCTCAAGTAAGACAGGACATTGCCTAGTAGCTTGAGAAGAAAAGTCTGATGCACACCAGTATGCTCTTACCAGCTTGCTCATACCTTCTTTACCCAGATGAGTCAGATCATGTGCTGCTTGTAAGTGTGTCTTGTTGTAAGTGTGTGTTGTTAAGCTGTGCAATTGCGTTATTACACGTGGCGCACTAATCGCAATCCCACGGTAAACCAATATTAATTTAGCTGACTTCATTCAATTATTTGACTTTCACACCCTCTAAATCTGGTGTCCTTCCCCATTTTTATTCCCTGGGGCTCATCATTACAGGGGTGCTCTTGATATAGCGACACTTCCTCTGAGTTACTTTATTTGCCCTCATGGCACACACCCGCTTCCCAAAACACTGGAGGAGCCCTAGACCTCCTTCCCCTCTGTCCCAGGTCCCTGATGTTATGGCAACCAGTGCGGCATAAACTTGTAGAACTATAGTAGAAGAGGTCTTCACCTTTAGCAGCTGCCTTTCCCGTAGAGACTAGTTAAGCTCACAGGTACTCGGATGCCCCCAGGACTTACACTCAGTGTAGTAGTAATTTATGTTCACACGGCAGCGCACAGGTATATGAGGTAATACACGGGGTAGAGACAGGCCAGAGATCTACGGACTGGACAGAGCACTGGTGGATAAATCCGGCACAAGCAGGAAATGGTTCAGAGTCCGGGTACAGGCAGAAGGTCAAGGTCACAGGCAAAGCAATCCAAAGTTTCAACACCAATAGAGCACAGGGGTCGGCAGCAGTACTGAGACAGAACGCTATAACCGGCAGTGAGGCTCAGTCCTCACTGCCTTAAATAGATCTATGGACCAATCAGGGCATAGCCCTGCAAATGCTCACAGGTTTTACATAATGAATACTGGCACTGCTGCCAATAAACGAGCAGAGTGCCCAGCTGTGTAAAACTAATCAACCATAATTGGCTGAACCTAACTAATCCTGCACGCGCCCGGCTGTTTGACAGCTGGCCGGGTGCGGCGGCAGGGAGATGCAGGCGTCCCAGTTGTTGCCTAGGCAACCAGGACGAGGAGACCGGAACTGACGTCCTGGTCGTCATAGCGACGGCTGGGACGCCAGAGACCAGGGGCAGTGAGTCGCGGCGGTGCCCTCAGCCGCGGCGGCTCCTGCCACCTGGAATGATGGTGCTGCTCTCCTGTCTCACAACCTAACATGTGAAACCAGAGTCTTTAAAGAAAGGTCCCCATGTCATATCCACGGCTATGGTGCGTCACCGTCTCTCACTCTTACAAAGCCTTCAGTGCCTTCACTTTAACCCTGCCTGACCTCGCCTGTCCTCAACAAGGAGGTGTTTGTTTTTTGTTGTTAAACGCTGCAGGCATTAGAGTTGCATCGCCTAATTTATTAAAGTTTTCTATTCTGGATTGTGAGGTATACTCTGCTTACTATGTCAGGAGTTTTTAGCATTTTCAGTCAGGATTATCATTATCCTTTTTTCATTTACACATATTAAACAGCTCTGTACAATCCAAGAATGGTTTTCATATCAGTCCCTTCCCTAGTGGAGCAAACAATCTAATTTACCCTACAACAGGAACATACACAGACGGGACAATTTGATCAGAAGCCAATTACCTGCCTATGTTTTTCGACTATGGGAATAAACCAGAGGTCCTGGAGGAATCCCAGTTGAGCTAAAGAATAATATAAAAACCGCACACTGACAGCACCCTTGGAAAAATCGACAAGACCCCAGTGCTGCAAGTACTGTAAATAACAAGTTTGGATGAGTCATAAAGTGTTGCTTATTCACAGTGTAAGATGTTAATTTCTAACAACTGGTGATTAATATTAGTGACCTCTGATCTGTATAGTACTCATACAGGAGCAGCTGATATGTGTTTTCATCAGTCATACTGTGACTCAACTCACAGAGCATATCTGTCACATGGCTCCGTTACAGTCCTGCTCCATGTGAAAGAGAGCCCCTGACACCTGTTGCAGTGTGAATGCTGGAGAAGGTGGGAGACACTGTTGGAACATAAAACAAGTGTTGGTACCTTGTTCTAAGTGGTAGAACCAGAGCCAGTTTTATAGTAGAAGAGGCCCAGGGCAAATATCATGCATGGAGCCACCCACAGAGCTACAACTTCTCATGAATAAAATTATATGCAGCATATATAGTAACTATGGAAGTACACTTGTCCGTCCAGCTGCTGAAAATGGGAACTGTGCAGTTGTCCATTTGTGCAACATAGCAAAACAATTCAGAATTGTATGCAGAACAGAAATTAGGCAGTAGTGCAATAAAAACTACAAGAATTATAATAGTAAAATGTATATAAATGTAGTAAAAAAAAGGAATGAGGTTTAAAACTGTACAAAAATGTAAAACCCCATATTAATATTAAGTCCCTTTACGTAAATATGCCCATAATACTATTCTACAAAACTAATATAAAAAAAAACAACTAAAATTATACTTTTAGTTACTTAATGTTCAAGTCAAATTGGGCCTGCCAGACTCCGAAACCTGGCGCTACCTCCAGATGAAGCACTTTTTGATATAGGGGCACTGTCCATTTAGAGAAAATCTACCACGGGGTTCCTGACTTCTGTTGGAGATGTAACCTTGCTCTCGGTACCCCATTACACATCTGGTGGGACTGTGTCTTGCTTTGTCCTTTCTGCAATCAGTTCATTGCCACTTCTAGAGATATCTTGGGAGACTCGGTGCCATCATCATCATCATCACCATTTATTTATATAGCGCCACTGATTCCGCAGCGCTGTACAGAGAACTCATTCACATCAGACCCTGTCCCATTGGAGCTTACAGTCTAAATTCCCTAACACACACAAGACACACAGATTAGGGTCAATTTTTGATAGCAGCCAATTAACCTAGCAGTATGTTTTTGGAGTATGGGAGGAAACCGGAGCACCCGGAGGAAACCCACGCAAACACGGGGAGAACATATAAACTCCACACAGATAAGGCCATTGTCGGAAATTGAACTTCTAGAGATATCTTGGGAGACTCGGTGCCAGAAAATCCTTCATTCTGGCTCCTTAATAGGACGAGTTTTCTCTTATCCCGTTTTAAAAAATCCCTTTTGAAATATCTTAACTCAGCAGCCAATGCAGTGATCCCAGTCCACTGGAGATCTTCCTTCCCAGAAACCGTGCTTTAGAGGTTTAGGAGATTGGAATTCTATAGGACAATGGACGAATTGATCCTATCTACTGCCAATAACTTTAAAGAATATTGTACCATATAGGGTGATTGGTTTACATTTTTGGACTTGGAAAAAACACATCCTTGAACTCTTTTCATCACACCTAAGAGAATTACCTACCGTGACTTGCACTATCCATACACAATCTTCACCTTGGTCCCTCATTTACAGATCTTAGCTTTTCCTATACTCATGGGACTGGATCCTCTCCCTTCAATTCTTTATCTACAGTGTTATATTTTGTTATTTGTTTATTTTTCAGCTTAGTAGATGTCAGTTTTTACATTCACGTCTCTGGAGAACTTCATTTTTTGCCATTGTTCTAATCTGCTTATGTCTCTCTCCACAGTTCTTCGTTTATATAAGCATTACCCATTCCTGTGTTTGTTACATACCGTAGTGTTTTGATATTTGTTATGTGCTTTAACCCTCTTATGTTACTTAAACCCCAATAAGGAGATAGTAAACAAAAACAGAAAATCACTAGAGCACTGGAAATTGTGGACTTGTACATAATAATAATAACAATAATAAAATATAAATATGTAGCTTATTAGTTGGTAGAGCACAGCCAGCTTGTAAAAACACGATCATGGTGAACCGCTCTAAACTCTATAGTGACTATTTTTTAGCTTCCAATACCATAGGATAAGAACTCATGTTATTTGCTCTGGGATTTTGTCTCCTGCCGTGAGCTTTTCAACAAGCATTAGAGTATTAAATCTTCTGACCACATTCTACACACAATAATTAATTAGCTTTTTAAGTAAAGGCTCAGCAAGCCACAGTGTTCAGTATCTGTATGCATCCTGTGTAGTACCAATAACCAAAATAAAGGTAACACTTTAGTAAGTGAGGGATACAAAATACATTAAAAGTAGCTACATACCCCTGAGTTCAGCAATTAACACCCATCATACTTGGGTTTGTCTTTAAAAAATTTTGAGAGCCTCAGTGTTCCACCATTTTGCCTACCATCGCAACAGGAAAAGGTCTCAGTGACTTTGATAGGAGGTTTATGTTACATGTGTGGCAGAAGCTATACAGTGATAACTGGGAGAACTACTTATTTTTGCTAAACAACAGTGGCTAAGGTCAGAATAGAGTGTAAGTTAGGGCTGTCTGAAAGCATGGGCACCTTAGGCAGTTGCCGGGGGCCCACAAGCACAGAGGCCCCATAGACTTGCCAACTTTTCAGCATATAATTCCAGAAATTGTACTCAAGAGTGTTCACGTGTGTGACCAACTGTGCAGGAGAATGTTCGTTTTCAAAACTTAAACTGATAAAAAAAATCAGCTTCACAGCACAATGGGGCAGCAGCTTTGAACTGGCTTTCACTCATGTGTATGTAAAACAACATCCTGTATTACAGCTTACGCAAGTAGCGTTGCGCATGCGCAATGAGCTACGTTACTTGCGTAAGCTCTAGGTACAGTATTAGGTGATTTCCCCACTAGCGTGGGAAAATCACATTATACTGTAGTTTTAGCTTACGCAATGAACGTAAGTTCATTACGGTTCGGACCTCCTACATAGTAGTAGGTGTTTGCGGCGGATAAAGACTTTTATTATTTTTCTTCAAGCAAAATCAAAGTGTCGGGATGTTACAAATATGGGGCCCTTCTGGCCGAAGACACGAAGATATTCTTCAACCCGTTCCCGTTTGGAAGTACAAAATGGCTGGGACTGGGGCAAGCCTGGACTATTGGAGGTATAAATATTAAGGGACTGGGGCAAGCCTGGACGTTTGGAAGAAGAAAGAAGACATCTTTGGTGAGTATTTGTTTTTTTTTTTATTTTTAATAAATATGTGGGGTATTTACAAGGGTGTTGTTATTTATTTAACTTTTTTTTTTGCGGTACTACAGGTCCCAGCAAGCCAGGGATGTCAGGGCATGTTGGCACTTGTGGTTCTCCAAGTGCCAACATGCCCTGGCTGCCGTGGGTATGCTGGTGCTTGTAGTTATACAAGAACCAGCATGGCCACACTGTTTTGGGCAACCTGGCTGGCTGGGACTTGTAGTTCCACAAAAAAAATGGCGTCCATTTTTATTTTTTTTTATACTTTATCACCGTATTACCCTACTACCCACAGCCCAGGGGTAGTAGGAAGAGCCCTAGTGCTATCAGCATTGGGCTGGTTCTTTCTAGGGGGGACCCGCTCGTTTTTTTTGGCGGACCCCACTCCCTAGGGAATCCAGCCCAGCGCTGAACAGTCTAGGGTTGGTTAGTCATTATGGCAGGGGGACCCCTGCCGCGCGTCCCCCTGCTATAGTGCCGCCAACCCTGGCTGGTTTGCCTAGTGCTGGTAAAGTGAAAATCGGGGGGACCCCACGCAAAATTTTTCCCCGATTTCACGGGACCAGCACTAGTCAGGCAGCACTAGGGTTAAGCTTTTTTTTTTCACCTTTTATCTATTCTTTAACATTTTAACACTGCCAGGGCAGTGTAACAGTGATGTGTTTCTACAACACGCTGCTATCAAGCAGCGTGTTGTATCTGGCGTGTTTAGAAGCAAACTCTCCTGAGTTTGCTAACTCGCAGCTTCATACATTTGAGAGTCGTATAGCTGCAGTGGCAAACAGTGGTGAGTTTGATCTCTGGCGATTTTGCAAACAGCGATTTTGACAGAAGCAGAACTCTGGTGATTTTGCATGAAATCTCAGCTTCATACATCGGCGAGTTTCAACTCTCCCGAGAAAATTGCTGGAGTTGCAAAATCGCACTTTGATACATTTACCCCCTGGTCTTTTAATGACCACAACCCCCAAGTTAGCCGGAGCTAAGTAGAGCAAAAGTAAGGGGTTATGTCATGACTATTCCCTGACACCCTAAATCCGTACAGATTACCATGGATTGATAAAAGTCTGATGGAAAAACCTCATCAACTATGGACAGCAGTCAATAAAAGCATATACTCCACAACCAGAATGTCCAGTTCAACATACAAGGCAAGACAAAGGAGTAACAATCTGTTGTCTGCAAAAATCAGTTTAAGGCAGTGGATCCCAAACTTTCTCAGTTCGAGGCACCCTTAGGCTCTCCATAATTAGGCAGCCCTATGCCAAAATAAATACCAAGTAGTCCCCTGCCTTGCTTACCACCGGTCCTAGCAGCGGCACCCATGTGAGATCGCTGCGGCACCCATGTGAGATCGCTACAGCACCCCAAGGAGCCATGGCGCACACTTTGGGAACCACTGGTCTAAGGTGTGAGCAGGGCGTGTCACCATAAGGAGTACATAAAAGGGGGCTTTCCACCCCCTTTTGCTGCCTCCTCAGCCACACCCTCTCCAGGGTGAATTTACCTGTCACGATTTAGTTCTACTAATCCTTGAATATGTAAAATTCAGTGAGTTTACATCCTGATAAAGTATACAGCCCATTGTACACCTCTAAATTTGCCCAGTTCACTCTCTTTTTGCTTGTATAAATTAAAACCTCGTAAAGAATGCACCTACATACTTAAAAGCCTAAAGGCTGCCCTGATCCATTGTCCATCCCCAAAGTCTGTGGGCACCTACAAAGCCATCACACTCACATGCAATATTAGCCAGAAAGCACAAAAGCAGAAGCAGTGACACAATACATCTTAGTCCGCAGTGTGCTGCATTTGCATGTTGTAAATTACCTCCACTGTAATATGTCTATTTGTACAGCACCATTTACAAGCTGTCAAGTTTGAAGATTGAAATGAAAAATGTTGCATGTCATCTCCAGTATAGCAAAAACAACTGTACACAGCAGGTTTTATATTACAAATCAAAGATTATTTGATGTGAATGAATCCACTTCACATTTTTCTCATTAACAGGCAACAAATACATTTTGCTGTTGCTATCACCAAGTCAAGAGTTCACTTTGGTCTGAATATTTCCCCTTCTGTAGTTGCACAATACTTCCCTAGTAGAGACTACTTATATTTCTTACTACTGACAAGAAAACTGTACACTGCAATATTTAGGGGTCTATTTATGACCAAACTTAAATTGATCAAGTTAATGTTAATGTATTATCGCAATGATAAGAAATTAACATGGCGATTTCTTAAAATTGGTTAGCTGGGACAGCAGCTCCGAAAGGAGTCTTTCCCAGCGAACGAATCTGTAGTAAAGTTATTGCATTGACTATCAGGTTTCTATGGCATGCTGAATTTGTGATGGGGAGAGCATGAAGCTTACAGGGAAGGGATCTGAAGATTCCTCTCCTGCGATATTCTCCCTATAGGTTATAACTGCTAATGTTATCTCCAGATGGTGTTAGCTACTGGGATCATGCGCCTAACTTGAGAGCTTGATAATTAGAGCAAAATCAGAGTCCTCAGACACCTATTGGGACTGGATTAGTGAGTGAAGATACTGGGACCGCAGCAGGTATCTTAGATTTCGTTCTTCCATTAATAAATAGCCTTGTTACTATTGTTACGCTTTAATCCCCCAAAAACTACAGTTTTCAGAGGATTATAGGGTGATAAATAGGCCCCTGAGTTACAGTGTTATCACTACAGGCTTGTTCTTTACATATCACATGCCAGGAACCATAGATCTTTGTGCAGTTTG
The DNA here is from genome assembly GCF_038048845.1 of Mixophyes fleayi. Classification (NCBI taxonomy): domain Eukaryota; kingdom Metazoa; phylum Chordata; class Amphibia; order Anura; family Limnodynastidae; genus Mixophyes; species Mixophyes fleayi. The sequence continues at coordinate 67,654,121 of NC_134403.1, read as the reverse complement.
GGTAACTGACTGATAAAGGTCATTATTGACTGCCATGCAAAATTCTACCATGCAAGTTAAGTAGCAAAATGCTTATTGCTCATTTTCCTGTAAATATTTGTCAGGGTAAAAAAGCTTAAGTGGAAACTGTTCCTGCTGTTTACAATCCTTGGGCTGACCAATTTTTCATATTTGATGTTCCTGTGGTGGTGTGTAAATGAATGCAGCTGCATGTTGCGGGACAAACCCATTCCTTCAAATGTTTCAGTAGTGATACACATTACATTGCATATACCTTGTCCTGCTGTGAACAAAGTGCCTTGTAGCTGATCTTTAGTCAACTTTACCTGTGACTGAGATACACTTAGAGGCCAGTAGAGGGGGCCCAAAACCTACAATCAGTTTTAACAAAATTGTACTAATTATTGTAAGAACTGAATCAAAACGCTTAAGAAAACATTTGAAAAGAGAGATACTTTGACACAAATTTTGTAAATTCATATTATTATATATATGTTATATGTATATCCCCAAAAAATCATAAATACACATTTATTTCGTATAAATGCCCCATATTGTGTTATCCATGAGCCAAGATCAATTCACACATACTTACTTGAAGTTCCATGTGATATAACAATCACTATATTTTAATTTTAGAACATACTTGCCAACTCTCCCGGAATGTCCGGGAGACTCCCGAAATTCAGTTCAGTCTCCCGGGCTCGTTGGCATTTCTCCCGCATCCTGGATTTCACCTTGACGCGATTCTCGGTGATTGACGCCATTTTTGAGGGCGGGAGGGGGCGGGACGAGGCCAATCGCGTCATTTTGGCCCCGCCCCCGCGGCGTAAATTATGTTTTCACGGGGGGCGGGACCAAAATGACACGTTTGGCCTCGTCCCGACCCCTCCCGCCCTCCAGTCACGCCCCCTCTCCCGGAAACTTGTTTCCGAGAGTTGGCAAGTATGTTTTAGAATGAATAGAAAAATGTGTTATTCATTATTTATTGTTTTAGAATCCATATGTGTATATCCTTGAGGAATAGTTGTGTTATAAGGTATTTTATTCTTAACTACTTACTAACCCAAAATTAGTATTGTTATATTTGAATTATTATGTGCAAGATAGATTATATGTAGGGATGTGCACCGGCGACTTTTGAGGTCTCGTGTTTTGTGTTTTGGATCCGGATTTTCGTTATTTTTGGGGTTCGGATTTGTCTCGCAAAACACTTGACGAAAGGTCTCGGTTCGGATTTAAGGTTTTGGATTCGGATTTTTTTGGAAAAAAACATAAAAAGTTTAAAAATCAAGTTTTTGGGCTTATTTTCACTCCTAGGCTATTATTAACCTCAATAACATTCAATAACAAGCATTTCCACTAATTTACAGTGTATTCTGAACACCTCACAATATAGTTATTAGTCCAAAACGTTGCAACAAGGTATCTTTCTGGACTGCGTAGAGGAGTGGGTCACCACAATATATATTAAAAACCCTGAACTTTTATGAATCGCACCAATAAATGTACCTGGACTGCGTAGAGGAGTGGGTCACCACAATATATATTAAAAACCCTGAACTTTTATGATTCGCACCAATAAATGTACCTGGACTGCGTAGAGGAGTGGGTCACCACAATATCTTAAAAACCCTGAACTTTTATGAATCGCACCAATAAATGTACCTGGACTGCGTAGAGGAGTGGGTCACCACAATATATCTTAAAAACCCTGAACTTTTATGAATCGCACCAATAAATGTACCTGGACTGCGTAGAGGAGTGGGTCACCACAATATCTTAAAAACCCAGAACTTTTATGAATCGCACCAATAAATGTACCTGGACTGCGTAGAGGAGTGGGTCACCACAATATCTTAAAAACCCTGAACTTTTATGAATCGCACCAATAAATGTACCTGGACTGCGTAGAGGAGTGGGTCACCACAATATATATTAAAAACCCTGAACTTTTATGATTCGCACCAATAAATGTACCTGGACTGCGTAGAGGAGTGGGTCACCACAATATATTAAAAACCCTGAACTTTTATGATTCGCACCAATAAATGTACCTGGACTGCGTAGAGGAGTGGGTCACCACAATATATTAAAAACCCTGAACTTTTATGAATCGCACCAATAAATGTACCTGGACTGCGTAGAGGAGTGGGTCACCACAATATATATTAAAAACCCTGAACTTTTATGATTCGCACCAATAAATGTACCTGGACTGCGTAGAGGAGTGGGTCACCACAAGATATATTAAAAACCCTGAACTTTTATGATTCGCACCAATAAATGTACCTGGACTGCGTAGAGGAGTGGGTCACCACAATATCTATTAAAAACCCTGAACTTTTATGAATCGCACCAATAAATGTACCTGGACTGCGTATAGGAGTGGGTCACCACAATATATATTAAAAACCCTGAACTTTTATGATTCGCACCAATAAATGTACCTGGACTGCCTAGAGGAGTGGGCACTGGGCATCACAATAAAATATATAAAAAACCTTCAACAGGTCTGCATTACACTACACATACGGCTGCTCCTCCATCCTCTCCATCATATACATGTTGGAGTTTTAGCGTGTGACAACCTCTTGTTTTTGATAATGTCAGTGCATTTTGAATATTTTTCAATTTGCCCCACACCACTGAATGTACTTTATCTATGATACGCATCTATCTATCTTGACTGCGTAGTGTGGTGGCCCCGGTACACAATTTGGTACCGAGGCCACAATATAATTAAAAAACCCTCCACGTGTCAGAATTCCACCAAAAAAGGGTATGGACTGCGTAGTGTGGTGGCCCCGGTACACAATTTGGTACCGAGGCCACAATATAATTAAAAAATTGGGCATCAACAGTCAACGTTGTTTAATATCTGATACACCTCTATCTGGACTGCATAGTGGAGTGGCCCCGGTACCCAATTTGGTACCGGGGCCACAATACCTCCTCCAAACATGGTAGACAATTCGTCATTGAGATCCCATCAAGTATGTTAAAGACAGACAGGGTCGAAGTGTTATTCGTTGACTTTGTAAACCCAAAAACTGTCCCTGTTGCACATAGTCGTGCAATGAAGACTGACTTTTTCATTTAAAGGCACGATCTTTCAAGTGTAGTGTTTGTAAGTCTAAGTCATATTATACTTTTGGTAAAATTGGTTTATTTTGTTCCTCTTTATGGTAACTACTAATAGAATTAAAGTATTAAATAGAAGCGGCAGTTCCTCTTTATGGTAGTTAGTAATAGAATTAAAGTATTAAATAGAATTAAAGTATGAAATAGAATTAAAGTATTAAATAGAATTAAAGTATGAAATAGAATTAAAGTATTAAATAGAATTAAAGTATGAAATAGAGTGGTATAGAGTTGTAGTGTGGTATAGATAGAGTGGTCCACACAATATAATAATAAAACCCTCAACTGGTCTGAATTCCACCAAACAAGTATCTGGACTGCGTAGTGTGGTGGCCCCGGTACACAATTTGGTACCGAGGCCACAATATAATTAAAAAATTGGGCATCAACTGTCACCGTTGTTTAATATCTGATACACCTAAATATGGACTGCACAGTGGAGTGGCCCCGGTAGTAAATTTGGTGCCGGGGCCACAATACCTCCTCCAACTTCCAAGTGTAGTGTTTATAAAGACAGACAGCGTCGAAGTGTTATTAGTTGACTTTCTTAACCCTAAAATTGTCCCTGTTGCAAATATTCGTGCAATGGACAGTTACTTTTTTATTGAAAGACTCAAGCTTTCAAGTGTAGTGTTTATAAAATATAAACAACAATACAGTAGTTTTAGAGCACGTCAATACCTCTTGTTTTAAATTATGACACGGCATTTTACTTTTGGTTTAATTTCTTGTATTTTTTTAAATTTGGTTTTACTTTTTGAACATGGCAAACGACTGTTGATTGGTCATATAATGCAAAAAAAAAAGGTCCAAGATGGAATTGTCCTTGGGCCCTCACACCCACCCTTATGTTGTTGAAATAGGACATGCACACTTTAACAAACCAATCATTTCAGCGACAGGGCCTACCAAACAACTTTGGCTGAAATGATTGGTTTGTTTGGGCCCCCACACCAAAAAAGCTATTCATCTCTCCCTGTACAGACTAAACAGGCTCTACTGAGGCAAGATGTCGTCCTCATCCTCAACCTCTGATTCCTCTCCCCCTACAGTGTGTACTTCCTCCTCATCACACATTATCAATTCGTCCCCGCTGGACTCCACAACCACAGGTCCCTCTGTAGTATCTGGAGGGCAGTGCTGTACTTCATTGAGGAATTGATTATTCATTTTTATAAACATCATTTTTTCAACGTTCTGAGGAAGCAACCTCCTTCGCCGCTCACTGACCAGGTTCCCCGCTGCACTAAAAACTCTTTCCGAGTACACACTGGAGGGGGGACAACTCAGGTAAAATAGAGCCAGTTTGTACAGGGGCTTCCAAACTGCCTTTTTTTCCTGCCAGTAACAATATGGACTGTCTGACATGTCTACTTGGATGGTGTCAGCAAAGTAATCATCCACAATTTTTTCTATTGTGACAGCATCCAATGCAGCGAGAGTAGACATGTCTGCAATGGTTGGCAGGTCCTTCAGTCCGGACCAGATGTTATCAGCATCCCCGCCAGTGCCTCTTTTGGGAAAACTGAGCTTTTTCCTCGCAGCCATAGATGTGGAAGAAAATGAGGGTGGAGCTGTTGGCATGTCACGGTCCTCTTCAGAGGACAATCTCCTGACCAGCAGGTCTTTGCACCGCTGTAGACTTGTGTCCGCCGGAAACAGAGACACAACATACGCTTTAAACCGAGGATCGAGCACGGTGGCCAGAATGTATTCCTCTGACTTTAAAAGAGTGACCACCCTCGGATCCTGGCAAAGCATACGAAGGGCTACATCCACAAGAGCTACATGCTTGGTGTAATCGCAATGGCTTACCAGCTCCTCCCTCACTTTCTCCAGCTGCTTCTGCAACAGCCTGATCAGGGGAATGACCTGACTCAAGCTGGCAGTGTCGGAACTGACTTCTCGTGTGGCAAGTTCAAATGGCTGCAGAACCTTGCACAACACGGAAATCAGTCTCCACTGCGCTTGACTGAGGCGCATCCCCACTCCTTTGCCTATGTCGTAGGTGGCTGTGTAGGCCTGAATGGCCTTTTGCTGCTCCTCCATCCTCTGCAGCATATAGAGGGTGGAGTTCCAGCGCGTCACAACCTCTTGTTTGAGGCGATGGCAGGGCAGGTTCATGCTTTTTTGATGTGCCTCTAGTCTGCGGTAGGCACTGGCTGAATGCCGAAAGTGTCCAGCAATTTTGCGCGCCACCGCAAGCATCTCCTGCACACCCCTGTCACTCTTGAGGTAATGCTGCACCACCAAATTAATGGTGTGGGCAAAACATGGGACGTGCTGGAAATTGCCCATATTTAATGCCCGCACAATGTTACTGGCATTGTCTGACACCACAAATCCCCATGAGAGTCTAAGTGGGGTAAGCCACTGGGAGATAATTTCCCTCATTTTCTCTAATATGTTGTCAGCGTTGTGCCTCTTATTAAAGCCTGTAATACACAATGTTGCCTGCCTTTGCACGAGCCGCCATTTTGTAGTTGCTGCTACTGATGCAGCTGTTGCTGTTGCTGCGGAAGGGGATGCATCTACCCAGTGGGCTGTCACAGTCATATAGTCCTTCGTTTGCCCAGAACCACTTGTCCACATGTCCGTGGTTAAGTGGACAGTGGGTACAACCGCATTTTTTAGAGCACTGAGGACACTTGATCGTACTTCTCTGTACATTTTTGGTATCGCCTGCCTAGTGAAGTGGAATCTCGACGGGATTTGGTACCGGGGACACAATACCTCCATCAACCCTCTAAATCCCACTCCACTGATGGCGGACACCGGGCGCACGTCTAACACCAACATTGCAGTTACAGCCGCAGTTATACGCTTTGCAATAGGGTGACTACTATCGTATTTTGTGGTCATGGCAAACGACTGTTGGACGGTCAATTGTTTTGTGAAAGACTTAGCGGTCTTACGACTTCCCCTCTGGGAAGATGACCGACTAACAGCAGCAACAGCAGCAGTGGCAGTAGTAGGCGTACCGCTGCAGGATTCCTCGGATGAATCCCGTATTGAGGAGGACTCAGTCTGGCTGCTGACTTGGGCTGCAGGACTGAATCTGATGGAGATTGTGGAGGAAGTTGACGAGGAGGGTGTTGCTGGTGTGTATCCAACTGGACCACGGGATTTAGGTGTCCCTGTACCGATGAGGGTCCTAGCCCCAGTTCCTGAACTAACCACTGAACTATGAAGGTTATTCAGGTGACGTATAAGGGAGGATGTTCCTAGGTGGGCAAGATCCTTACCCCTGCTTATTTGAGCTTTACATAAGCTACATATGGCCATACATTGGTTGTCTGGATTTGGATAAAAATAACTCCAGACCGAAGAGGTGCATTTTTTGGTCTTCTGACCAGGCATGACGATGGGCTTTTTCATCCCATGGACATCAGCTGTTTCCCCCCCTGGTGCCTCATTTACAATAACCACATCACCATCCTCATCATCAAGTTCCTCCACAGCGCCAGCTACATCATCAATAGCCTCCTCCCGAGCCACCTCTTCCCGTACAGTGATGGGAAGGTCAGGCTTGACAACCACCAACATCCTTGGACTCGCCTTGTGGATTTGTGATAATTTCTCTTTAGAAGGCAGAGTTGTTTGCTGTTTTGTTGCTGACAGCATAACTCTCTTCAATTTTTTGTAGGGGGGGGGAGGAGGAGGAGGGCTAAGATCCGTGGGTGAAGCTGAACCACTAGTCATGAACACGGGCCAGGGCCTAAGCCGTTCCTTGCCACTCCGTGTCGTAAATGGCATATTGGCAACTTTACGTTTCTCCTCAGATGATTTTAAGTTTCTCTTTTTGCTACTTTTTCTTAACTTGGGCTTTTTGGATTTTACATGCCCGGTACTACGAGATTGGGCATCGGGCTTGGAAGACGACGTTGATGGCATTTCATCGTCTATGTCATGACTAGTGGCAGCAGCTTCAGCATTAGGAGGAAGTGGGTCTTGATCTTTCCCTACTTTATCCTCCAAATTTTTGGTCTCCATTATATGTAGCACAAGATACTGCAGAATGTGTGAACTTGGTAATATTGCAGTACCAATGGACTTATACTGCTGTATTGGTTTTGCAAATTTGGTTATAATTATTATATATTTTTTTTTTTTTTTTACTTTTTTTTTTTTAAAAAACTTGGGAATAATGGGGAAATAACTATGCCCTTAGAAGCACAGAGCACAGGACACAGCACCACTGGACTGAACAGGACACGGCACAGGACCCAGCAGCACTACGGAACTCAGCAGGACAGAGCACAGGACACAGCACCACTGGACTGATACTGCAGAATGTGTGAACTTTGTAATATTGCAGTACCAATGGACTTATACTGCTGGATTGGTTTTGCAAATTTGGTTATAATTATTATATATATTTTTTTTTTTTTAATTTTTTTTTTTTTTTTACTTTTTTTTTATTTTTTAAAAACTTGGGAATAATGGGGAAATAACTATGCCCTTAGAAGCACAGAGCACAGGACACAGCACCACTGGACTGAACAGGACACGGCACAGGACCCAGCAGCACTACGGAACTCAGCAGGACAGAGCACAGGACACAGCACCACTGGACTGATACTGCAGAATGTGTGAACTTTGTAATATTGCAGTACCAATGGACTTATACTGCTGGATTGGTTTTGCAAATTTGGTTATAATTATTATATATATTTTTTTTTTTTTAAATTTTTTATTTTTTTTTACTTTTTTTTTATTTTTTAAAAACTTGGGAATAATGGGGAAATAACTATGCCCTTAGAAGCACAGAGCACAGGACACAGCACCACTGGACTGAACAGGACACGGCACAGGACCCAGCAGCACTACGGAACTCAGCAGGACAGAGCACAGGACACAGCACCACTGGACTGATACTGCAGAATGTGTAAACTTTGTAATATTGCAGTACCACTGGACTTTTACTGCTGAATGTGTGAACTTGGTAATATTGCAGTACCAATGGGCTTATACTGCAGGATTGGTTGTGCAAATTTTGTGGTAATTAAAAAAAATTAAATTAGTTTTTGGTATTTTTTTAAATAACTTTTTTTTATTTTTTTAAACACAGGGGAATATTGGGGAAATAACTATGCCCTTAGAAGCACAGAGCACAGGACACAGCACCACTGGACTGAACAGGACACAGCACTGGACCCAGCAGCACCACTGACCTCAGAAGGACAGAGCACAGCACACAGCACCACTGGACTGATACTGCAGAACACAGCACAGCACAGCACAGTACAGCACAGCACAGAACTAAACAGCACAGCACGAGATCTACCAGGACAGAGGACCACCTAACACACCCTCCCTCTACCCTGATCAATGCCCGAGTGAAGATGGCGGCGACTAGCGGGGAATTTATAGGATCCGAGTATCGCGAGATCCGACAACGGGATTATGAGTCAGAGCCTCAGTTTCAGATTTGAATTTGGCGCCAATACCCGGATCTGTCTCGGATCCGACTCGGATCGGCAACGTTCGGGTGGGCTCGGATTTCATAAATCCGAGTGCGCTCATCCCTAATTATATGTGTACCAAAAGTTTAGTAACAATATTCTCATAAATAAATGTCATATTTACGCATGATCTTTTTTTCAGGAACTAAGCAAATGCTTACATAAGAAGCAACACAATAAACTTACTGATATGGGCAACTGAGTGCATGGATGTCCATTATACACATTGCACTTGTGTTATCCAAATTGTGCACATGCTCAGTCTAATCCTCACACAGACAATTTTTTTCAATGTATTAATCACAGAGATTTTGTAACAAATACTGTTCCACAGCAATGATTGGTTTCTTATGTCAGGCCGTCATGCTAGTCATTTTGTAACTCAGCAATAATTGTTGAGTTGGTCACATATATGTCCAAACAAATCTCTAAAACACATTTAACAATAGAGTGTTTACGCCGATAGGTGGAGTCAGATGCATCTCAAGATTACAATGAATGGTAATGACTAAAGCTGGGTACACACTACACGGTTTTTTGTTCATTAATCGGCTCAATCAGCTGACATACGACCGCTCGTTCAAAAGTCGGGTCAGTGTGTGCAGTGACACGATGGTCGAAAGTCTGCCCAAATGGACGATTGTCGCCTCATTTGGTTGGTCGTACCGTTAAATATTTTCGTTCCAATCTCATTTCCGTTGTGTAGTGTGTATAAACTTCCGTCCGATGATGCTTCAGTGTGTACGAAATTAAAATTATTGCTCAGGACAACATGGCTGTAAAAAGTCGCTAAAGGGACATCCGCTCTTCCCTTTATCGTCCTAAACAAGGCTAGTGTGTATGCAGTCCATGGACCGAGCGATCGGACCATCGTTCGCATGTAAAATCGATCGGCATAAAAAGTTGGTGGAAAATTCTGTAGTGTGTACCCAGCTTAAATGGCCAAATGAAATCAGCAAAAGCATAGTTTATAAAATAGCAGTACATTAGGTATAAACGCTGTAATGCTAGTGACATGAATATGTTATGGCTTCTTGTTTGTTTTATTTATTTATTTATATGAAGTGCTAATTGCGTAAGGTATTTTTGCCAAGGAGAAGAATCACATAGTGCTCTTGCCCGATGTCTGTCCATTTGCTGTTACTAAATAATCCTTAGCCAATTTTGTCACCTCACCTATATTGAAATAAGCAACATTTGAGTGTTCTTATATCAACAACCTGTTTATTTAGCATTAAGTAGAACGTGGTTCTGGTTGGATTTTCTGTCTGTACTAGTCTTTGTTAAATACTAGTGTTGTCAATGCAGTTTTCCATAACAATTTTATCCCACGTTTGTACAACTTATAAATATATAGGATAATATCACCATTCAATGAACCCAATTTGGAGACATGTTGATACAACGATCATAAATGTTAACCTCATATTATGCAGCAGTAATGAAATACATCACCCTATACCCAACATATATTAGTAAGGCTTTCAAAATACAAAATTTTGTGTTTTATAACTTGAATCCATTAGGTTGAGCTATTAAACAAAAGAAATAAATGTGAGTAGTGATGGCTTCTCCATTTCTTAGTCAGGAATGTCAAGACGTGCACGTGACTGGTTCCAAACCACATTAAATCATCTTAGGGTCAGGATAGGTTGCCGAGTTGCACAACTGGAGTCACATAATAAAGATGACAATGGACTAACAGAAAATGTGAATTTATATAGTTTAAATGGAGCACAAATCGCGGTTTCCAGTGCCACTTCAATACATATGTCCAGGCCTGTATTTATGGGAAGACCACATAGGCCTGGTGCTTGGGGACATTACAAAAATGTACAATTATAACAGATATCAACAGCGCATGAAACAAAGAGATAATGGTTTTTGCAATGCAAATAATTGCCCTAAGGTGAGGCATGAACTAACAATGCATTTTTAATTTTGAGGAGGGAAAATAAATAAAAGGGGTGTAAGGGAGAGAACAAAGTACAAAAGCTATTAGGGAGGGGATGGGACGGGGGAGAAGAGTATAGGATTCCAGAGTGTATGCCAGCGTTGTTATGATCAGAATGGAAGTCTCAGTTTGTGATTGAACGCTCCCAGTTTCCAGACTTTAGTAGAATTTTTAAGCAGGTTATATGCTCCATGCATTAGATATGTCATAAGCTTGCAGTATGGCTTTTATTTTAAAATATTATCAAATTTCTTTTTGTTATGTATGCCTATTGTCCTATAGAAAGAATTGATGATTTTATTAACAGTAGATTGCATTTACTTCTAAAGTATTTTAGATTTAGTTGTGGTTGGGACCATGGAGCACTGCAGCGGTGAGGCTGGGGAGCAGGGTGACATCAGCATCCTGGGGAGCAAAAAATGTAAATCTGAGCCTGTGTGTGTGCTGTGTTTTGTAAAAATGTCTGCAGGTATATGATGCTTTGTGAATGATCGGTACAACCACCTAGCATGTAAATCTGACTCCCAGAAGAGATTTCATCCACACACTTACTGCAGGCTTGCCTTCTCCAAAATGTTTCTCCTTCCTGGAGTTAGTCATCCACTTTCTTGAAGATCATTTGGATAAAAACAAACTCTGTTATGCATACCAGTGGGGAAAGGTATGAACAAACATAGGCAGCTGCAAAGTAAATAGCATTGCACACATTGTGGAAATACTCTCAATGTATACAGCTGGTGAAAGCTAAGAAAGAAATTTCTGCCTGGCGTTGACCGATGTATCCTCCTTATAAGTCCCATACCAGTATATAATCCACAGCTAGTAGATGTGGTATCCTTGTAAACTAGATCGAGTTGTTTTATGGCTACTGTTATGTCATTTCCATGGGGCTTATTTATTTAGCTTTAAACCATGTGGAAATGTCTTTTTCAGCATGATTTAGTCATTTTTAAGTAACACATGTATTTAACAAAAGCGTAATGTAGGAGATATCATAGATCGGGCTCTGGGGCCCGGCGATTTATTGAGCCACCCCTGTTTAGAGGCCAATTTTATACACTAGCAATTAGTTCTTTATCCAAGGTTCTCAGAGGAGAACTGTTGGTTTGTTGCATTCCATTTGGAACATGAGTAGTAGGTAGAGATGCTGGCAGGAGCTCAGACGAGAAGGTGATTTATTAGTGTTAACTGAACCTTTGCTTCTGCTTGATGTAATATACACAGACATGATGTAATAAATACAATAAATACAGATCATCATGTGACTCTTCCTACTGTGAAGAACACTACCATACAATTGAATTAAGGGGAAAACAGGGATCATTTTTAAATATAAGTACATTTTAGGCATGGTGTTTTCTGCAAAGCAAGTCTGCCGAGCTGTCAGTCAGTCTGGGCCTCAGTGCAAAATCTGTTTATCGACGCCACAAGGAAAACCTGTTTGGTGATGTCACATACCTCCATTTGTGTTGGTGTACTAAATTTCTGCCAAAGTGCACCAGCGCGAATGGAGGCATATGACAAACTCTACCAACTTGCCCTGCAAGATGGTAGTGTTTGCTGATAAGCAGAAGTTGGTATCAGCCAATGGGAGGGATTGAGCGGATCAAGGGGATTCCTTGATACGGAGCAGGTGCACCAGTCCATGTTGTGTATCAGAAGAGGGCAAAAATTAAAATTTACTTTTGCAGAGATAGAGGGCCTTATTCATTAAGGAATGTAAATGCTGATATGTGCTGTATTTTGCATTAAATTGCTCTGTGCCTGCCCAGAAACTAACTCTACGCCAGAGAAGATAAGTGTATGCAATTCATCTTCTAGCACAAAGGACACTTACAACAGCCTATGATTTCAGGGGCAGAACAGGAAGGGAAATGGAGTATGCACGTAGTCAATTTACAGTGGGGGTGTGTCAGTCTTTCGGCATCTTTAAGGTTTACGTTTTTCTGTCGCCTCTACTATGTAAACTAACAGAAGCATCAGGGACAGAGCGCCCTACATACTGCCATATTTATATTATTTTGTCTCTGTTCACCATTGAGAAGGAAGGCGGTGAGGAATAAAGAGGAAGAAGGTTTGTCACTAGGATATTCAGCCGTAAACTGAAACCTGATTATAGTAGAAACAGACTGTAGTTAAAAAAAAAAAATTGTTTATATCTTATCTCCTACAGAAAAATGGGAGAATGTGGGATTATGCATTAATTTACTAAACAACTGTCACTTCTGTGCTCAAAGCTGGAAATGACAGCTATGGAGCCTGGAGTATGGTGAAAATATAACAAATTATTGAGCACACATACTCCAGAATAGTGCAGGAAAAAGGTACAAACCAGATATTTCTGAGACAATGGATCTCTGGGTGAGGCTGAAAGCAGGTAAAATAACAGAATACAGGTGAACTGACTCAGTGAGATGGAACCAGGAACAGGGATGAGTTAGCAGCTTTCCGTAGTCGAAGGGACCAAGAGCACTAGAAACAGCAGCAACACAACAACACCATCAATGACCAGCAAAGGTGAACTGGGGAGAGCAGGCTTAAATAGCCAGAGAACAGGTGCAGCAATTAACAGCAGCAGCGGGTTAACCCCTGCTAGTGGGGAAAGAGGCAAGGGTACAGTAGCAGCACCTCTGGTGAATCAGAGGTACTGCAAGGCGAATACAAATAATAAAAAGTCCAGTGTAGTCCATGAGACAGGAGCTGCCGAGACAAAGCAGCATCCTAAGGCGATGCTGCAGTACAGGTGAGACATATCCTGACAACAAAACTGCTTGTAATAGCATTAAAAAAATAAATACAGTTTTTAACTACTATTTTAACTACGTTCATTTTTTTTCCTTTATACAAGACTTCTAGCAATCTCAGCATGTCAGGTAAAGTGTTTGAAGATCTGGCAGGAGATAATTACTGTATTGCAAATATTTTGAGTTAATCTCAACCATCAACAAGTCAAATATAATTTGTGGTAAAAGTGTGAAAAAAATAATTCTCTCTGACAGGGAAGTCAAGGATTCCGAGCAGATCACATTGTTGGGGAACAACAGAGAATAGGTCAGGAAAATTTTCAAAATACATTAAAGATGAATCTGATATTAGATGCAGCTTCATATTCAAAATGTATGTGACTTTGACATGTATAGAAATTTAAACTAATAAATGATTATCAAGTTTAAATCATACATCTATATAATGTGGCAGGAAATCTGTGTCCATTTAAAACGTTGTTAGATTTACAGAAAGTAAAACAAAAAATCTTCTTTGACTGCAAACCATTAACTTGGATTCAGCATATTTCTGACAATTTAGTGGGATATTTGTGGTTCTTCATACTAGGCCAAGTCAAGACCTAACACCAGTGGTTGGTTTTTCCCTGGCGCCATTTATTACACCCAGGGCTCAAATCCTATCAGCGTTTTCTTCTGGCCACAGTTAGGTCATGATTATGGAAAGGGTGTTCTGCGAAATAATCTCTCGGTGACTTAATCTTATGTAATGTCTGAGGAAAAACAGTATTCTGAGTGAAGTGCCACCATTTCAGTTACTGAAGTAGGGTTAGCACCATATAAGATATTTTTATTTACAATGACAGTGCACACAGCCAAGATGCCATCCCATTAGTGCTTTTTTCCTGGATATGCAGTTTTTACAGATATGCAGAAATGTGTATAGAAAGTGGTTAGATATGGGCGAGTTGTAGAGATTAAGTAAACCCATTGTCTACGCCCCAGAACAATGCAAAACAAAAATAGTAGGTGTGCAAACCTGACATTCAATTGAGCATTAACGGGGAGGCTGACAAAATACGTTTAAAGGAGGGATCACAGAGCTTTTTCAAAGTACTTGTAACCTCACTACTTTACTCGACACGCCATCCTATGGAGAGTGTCATAAGGATGTTTGATGGTAACTGCCTACCAGTATCTGGCGCAACTGAGCACAGAGACGCAAAGTCTAAAACTGCCCCGGTATTCACCCGTGACCTCCGCAAGCAGGTATGGACTGAGCTGCATGAGTCGTGCAGGTTGTGGCCCTCAGTGCCAGTCACTAGTGAAGCAGCAGGTGAACAGAATGGTTAGACAAACCAAGTCGGTAACAGAACCAGAATCCAAAAGGGCAGTCAGGAATTGTCAAGGTCAAACCAGATAATCAGGAGAGCCAAAATCAGAATCCAAGGAGAGTTGTCACGGGCAATAGCAGAGATAAAACCAAGAAATAAAACAGGATACAGAACAGACACTGGAGCTGGACATGGAACCCAAGCATCTGGCAGCAATAAGCTTAGGTTGAGGTTAATACAGAGGCTTGAATTAAGCAGTGATGTCACTGACCGCAGAAAGCATTGATGAGAAGCATGGCAACGAGCATGTATGTGCACAGAGAAGCACCGGCCGCAATAGGAAGTGGCCTTCTGGGCACAGAGAATGCGTCCATCCCCGTGAAGGTGAGCAGGAACGGTACCTGACAGAGCTACCAATTTATCACCAGAGGTCCCACCAGTTGCAGGGTCTTCACGTCTGCAAAAAAAGAATGGGTGAAACTCTGGTATTGGCTGGACTGGATGTGTTTTCGGGATGTATAGCTTTGGTAAGTCACCTTTGCTACACCTTGTTACTACTGTCGTGGTTATTATTATTATTATTATCATCATTTATTTGTTGGGCGCCACAAGGTTTCCACAGCGCCGTACATAGTACAAACAGTAGACCATACGGGTCAAACAGTACAGAACAATAAACACAAAGTACCAATGCTTCAGAAACTGCGGGACAGACGAATGGAGTAAGGACGGAGCAGAAGAACAGGTATGGAGACACGAGGGAAGAAGTGCCCTGCTCAAACGAGCTTACATACTAAGGGAGGGTGGACAGATCAGACACGAGAGGCAGCGGTGGTGCCAGGGGAGAGAAAAAGGGACCAGGGGAGAGAGGGAAGAGCGAGCAGAGTAGATGAGGGGTTAAGTGGATGGTTGGTAGGCTTTGAGGAACAGGTGGGTTTTAAGTGCTCGTTTGAAAGAGCACAGATTGGGAGCGAGGGAGGTCATTCCAGTGCAGGGGGGCAGCTCGGGAGAAGTCTTGGATTTTGGAGTGGGAAGTGGTAATTAGAGAGGAAGAGAGGCGACGGTCATTATCAGAGCGCAGGGATCGGGCAGGAGTGTGAATGGTTAGGAGGTCAGAGATGTGGGGGGCAGTAGACCTCGAGAGAGCTTTGTAAGTGGTGGTAAGGAGTTTGAAGAGGATTCTGTAGGGGATGGGGAGCCAGTGTAAGGCATGGCAGAGAGGGGAGGCAGAGGAGGAGTGGCGTGAGAGAAAGATGAGTCTAGCTGCCGCATTGAGTACAGAGCGGAGGGGGGCGAGATGAGAGAGGGGGAGGCCAGTGAGGAGAATATTGCTGTAGTCAAGGCGGGAGATGATGAGTGCGTGGATGATGGTTTTGGTGGCGTCTTGTGAGAGGAAGGGTCAGATGCGGGCTATGTTGCGCAGTTGGAATCGACAGGCTTGGGCAAGGAATTGGACATGGGGGGCAAAAGAGAGAGAGAGAGGAGTCAAGGGTGACACCCAGGCAACGGAGCTGGGTAACAGAGGAGATGGTAGTGTTATTAACGATGATAGAGAGGTTGTGGTGGGAGGGGAGTCTGGGGGGGGGGGAAAGACAATAAATTCAGTTTTAGAGATGTTAATTTTGAGAAAGCGGGAGGACATCGAGGAGGAGATGGCAGAGAGGCAGTCAGATACACGAGAGAGGAGGGAGGGAGAGAGATCAGGAGAAGAGATGTAGAGTTGAATGTCGTCAGCATAAAGGTGATACTGAAGACCAAAGGAGGAAATAAACGCACCGAGGGCGGAAGTGTAGAGCGAAAAGAGTAGGGGGCCGAGTACAGAGCCCTGGGGGACTCCTACTGGGAGAGGGGAGGAAGAGCCAGACGTGGAGACAGAGAAGGTGCGGTTAGCGAGGTAGGAGCAGAACCAGGCGTGGACGGAAACGGAGAGGCCGAGAGAGAGAAGAGTTTGCAGAAGGAGGGGGTGGTCCACAGTGTCAAAGGCCGCGGAGAGGTCAAGGAGGATGAGTAAGGAGAACTGACCCTTAGATTTGGCTGATAGGAGGTCATTGGTAACTTTGGCTAGGGCAGTTTCAGTAGAGTGGTAAAACGGGGACAAAATGTTGGTGATGGACCGGGGGCGGTCTCTCAGTGTACTGGTACTAAATCTGCTCACAGGCCTTGTGCCTGAAGTGTGCCCCCTATCCTGAACAGAGTTCCACAGCTCTGAGCCTGCACAAAATATGTGATAACAGGCTATTGCATGTAACTAAATAATACACAGGCTCTAGGCCTGATAAAACACTGCCCAAAATAAATTATGGCCTACTATCTGTACCATAGGACTTCTGCCCAATAATGTGCCCACGGGCATTGTGCCAGAAAATGTGAAGCTAAATATAAGCCATTGTGAGGGTGTGATGATGCTGCGAGCCCCGGTTGGCTGCCTCTGTTTTGTCCAAAGCGAATCTTTATAGATTTGCTTAATTCAGGGCCAGAAGGGGACATGTCCTTCATGTGATACGACCACCCGGCTACATGTCCCTTCTCCGCTGGGCAAATCTTCACACACTGACAGGCTTGGGCCTAGTCTCAAAGTGGTCTCGTTTTTTTTAATGGAATAATATTTGCGCATCTAGGCAAACATAGCATTTGTTTTGTACCTACCTGCACTGAAAAGCAATGCAAATAAAAGGTAAAAAGTAGGAAATGTGAAACCTTAAGTTCCTCTGTCAGCTTAGTTGTAAATTGCTATTTTGCAAAATGTGAATGAAAAGAGCAGTTAAACATCAGCACTGTAAAAGCTTCAGAATGTAAGTAAGCAGTGCCTAAAGTGTACCCATTACTACTCATATCTTGTGGGCTGAACCAGTGTATTCACGAGACAGCAGGCTATCGATTCACTGTAAACCAGTGACATCAATTTTCAATAGCTGTCCTGATAAAACCACTGCTATAACAGTAACTTATGCATCCAATTGGACTCTGGTGAGATTAAATCAGAGGTATTGATTCAGATAAGTAGGCAATGGAAGATTGTATTGCAAAATACCTGCAAATACAATCTTATATGCCTGCGAGATAATTTGCTGAGGTATTGTGGGCTTAATTCAGAGTTGGACATATACCCCTTTGCGTTGCGTATCTTTGCGTTTTTTTCACACTGTGCATGCTCAGGCAGTGAATGTCTGCAACTGAGGCTATTCATGACTTTTTGGCACTTCTGACTCCTTACACCTGAAGAGGTGTGATGGGAGGGAAGAGGTGTTCTAATGTATAGTGAGGGCACGTTGAGCAATTGCTTTCTGTGACTGCGACAGTCACAGAAAAAGCTGAAAAAAGAGGTTATATTTGCACGTGGTCAGGGGCAGGTGTAAGTAGCAAATGATGATGGTGACAAACACCCGAACAAGCAAACTGCTTGTAATTAAGTGTTTGCAGATGATTCGCAGATGCTTATTTAGACTTTACTAGTCACTCTGCCATAGATTAGGATTTGCCGAGTGTGTTGCAGGAAAGATAAAAAAAATATATTTTTTTCTGCACATGTCGGGAGGTTGTTCCTGCTGTATTAGATAGTTAATTCAAGTTTGAATGATGCTTCATAGCAATTACATCTGTAAAAAATAAAAGGGTTTTGTAAATGTTTGCTGTTTTGACGTAAGGGTCTAAGGGGTGTGTCTGTTGTCAAGTGGACGCATCTGCTACTCATTCAGACCTGAACACATCTTCAGCTCTGAATATGGCGTACATACACATTCAGGGGCGGGCTGGGCAGGGGGGAAACGGCCGCTGGGTCAGACGGCTATTAGGGCCAGGGGGTAGGCCGGCCGGCCGCCCCCCGGATGCAAAAAACATAGTTTTCCCCCGCGGCCGCATCTGATGACATCAGATGCGGCCGTGTCAGCGCACAGGCGGCCGCATCACATGACAGGGGATGCGGCCGCGTCATCGCGGCCGCATCCCCTGTCATATGATGCGGCCGCCTGTGTGCCCCCCGGCCATCCCTCTCCCAGCCCGCGCCTGTACACATTCAGTTACTCCCAACTTTTTCAAACGCATTCCCCTCTGAATCAGGCCCTGTATCTCTAATGGTATATTGGTTGCATTTCATTCCAAAGGAAAGAAAATTAAACAAGTGTAACTCCCTTTGTAATCCATATTGTTCTTTACAAAAAGGTCCCTAACAGACAAACCATCAGTGTTCCTACAAGAAAAATGATAAGTGTGGTGCACATAGAAAACGGTTTGCTTTGGATACTTTTAAGGCATGCGATATAAGTCAATGAATTTACTTGTGGGATCTCTAAACATTTTTGCTCTGAGCACTGTACTTTTGAGACGATTCAGATGCTGTGTCATGCATACTATCCTTCAGTGAGGGCCAGTGTGTTTGTTTCTACTACTCTTGGAGAGCGGAATTACACAGGGAATATCATAATTATAGTCTTTAAGATCAATTAGGACGTTACTCATTTTTTTTTTAATATAAACAATTTTTTATTGATTTTCAAAAAAGAACATTACACATGGTAATAACAAACAAATAGTGAGGGCACTCAAACTTTACAGCACAAAATGCATGAGTCAGAAAAGCATCAAATATGCGAAACATGGTAAATCCCTGCCATGTGGAGCTTCAAGAATTACTATATTGAAATATAAACCAGTGAAAAGAAGCAGAAAAAGTAAAGCATGTAAACAGAACTAAGTAAAAAAAATAGATGGAAACAGGAAAAGTAAATGAGGGAGGGCAGAGGGAGAAGGGTTTTGGAGGGAGAGGAATATGCTGTAATATGTATGGTAGAGGAGGGTCCGAGAAAGGATGTAATAGAGTAACAACTATTTAGCTCAGAGGGACTTATCATTAGATTAGTAAACTGGCCGGAATTTTTCTATTATTGAACCTCTGAGAAGAGAGTCATAAAGGGATATGTATGGGGGCTTCTATCAGCTGTAATAATAAGTAGTAACATGACATACGTCGTGTTCCAGCATTGCGGAGTGGGCAGCTCACCCAAATGTTGGACACCCCCAATTATGAAGTGGGTTACAAGGAGCCTTAAGACATTGCCAATATAGGTTGTACACACCTATGCGCATCTTACTAAGAGTATTGGGACATCTGTACCATCTAGAGAGTAATTAAAATGTGTTTCAGCTACGCATACGCTTGTTGAATGTAGCATGAGTCATCTGAAAAATCATTGTCCACTTACACTCCTCATTTTCATGGCCAAAGTCCCTCTCCCAAGTTTTAGTGTATCGTGACAGAGAGTTGTACAGATACTCGATGATTAATTTATACAGTTTAGAGATAAAATGAGGATTATGAGACTTCGAGCACAATTGCTCAAATGAAGTAAGGTCTCTACGGAGTCCACCAAGCAAACCTTTTGTGTTGAGAATGGAGTGGAGTTGCATATGTTTCCACTCCTGCCTCAGGGGAAGATTCCACTTTGCTTGGCTTTCACTAAACGGACATATTCCATTGGTACCCACTAGCTGGCCATCCTGGAGAAACCCCCCTTCTAACCTATTTTTGAAAGCAAAGAGATCCAAACCTGGTGAAAATTTGGCATTTGGTACAAATTATATTAATTGATGGATGTAAGGTTACTGACAGAGTTAATGACCATGGGCGATCCTAGCAGGGACTCACATGGATTACTCCTCAATCCCCATCCACTGTTTCATAGCCTCGCTCTAGAGAATTCTAGTATTCTATTCAACAAGGTGGTGTGAGAGTAGCTATGGATATGGGGGAACTGAAGACCTCCCCTATGTTTTAGTGTATATAGTACTTCTAGTTTCAAATGAGGCCTTCCGACACCCCAAATGAGGTCCCTTGTCATTTTGGACAACCGAGAACCATCTGACAAGAATGTGTATTGTGATATCTGTAGGGCATAAAGTATTTTAGGTAGTGAATTCAATTTGAGAATGTTAATCCTTCCCATCCAAGAGAAGCTTTTAGATTTCCAATCATATAGTTCCTTGCGGAGTTTGATAACAGCGGCAAGAAATTGGTTGATTTAGGTCTTTTGTTATGTTAATGCCTAGGTATTTTATGTGGGATGTATGATCATCCGCATAAAGGGCGACCTTATATTTGTTATCTTTTATTGTGATTCCTGTCCCATCAGGATTCATCCTAATACAGAGGACAAAAATTTGTGGGGACAGTAGGCATCTGTGGCTGGATCACTTATAAAATAACTTATTGTATAAATATATTTTAAATATTAGGGCATTGTGCTAATTTATATTATTGCAAGTGGACTGGTTTTGATACTCGTATCTTTATGTATTAGAAATGTACGGATTCCTGATGCAATAGGCATGTGTGTGAATGAAATGTGTTTTTGCAGCTGTCTGAAGAAAGCACCCTATGTGAATCTCATGTTAATTAGACCTTTACATCTCAGTAGCCAACAGGTCTTTTCAGCCTGAAAGCCCAGGAAGGGGGAAGTTACCTGTATCCTGCCTTGGTAAAAAGATAAACAAACTACATGAATAATGCCAACAGCAAGTTTTAGGAAATCACAGATTTATGTGAATTTTGTAAGTTAAATTGTATTAACTCCACGTCTAGAGAAATATCACATCCTGATGTTAAATCATCTGATGTAATTTCAGACGTTTTGGGGCCTGGTTGGATCAAGGGACTGGGCTACTCCCTGACAGCATGTGTGTCAGAATCTGTAAAAAAGGACCTCTGTTTTACAATGTAATGTATAATTTTACATCAGATTTCTGGATGATCACTAGTACCACAAACTGGTGTGGAAAAGTCCTTGTCAGGACTCTTGAGCAATAAACCATCACGGTTTGAAGATTCTGACTGTGACAATTACCTGCTTTATCCTGTGATCAACAGATAAGAGATTACACTCTAATCTATTCCCTGGCTGTCCTGTGTTGATCCCAGCATCTCTGTGTCAACACTCTACCCGCTACCCAGCAGTCCTGATCCATAGTAAGTGGTAAGGAGGTACCAGTCAGCCCACAGCAAAGAGGCACTACAGCAGTTATACCAGCTACCCCAGAAGTATGCGGTTCTGGGTGCCACAAAGAAGCCCAATGGTGGCAGCTGAATTTTCCTTAAACTATTGCACAATTGGCATTCGCAGTCGGTGAGTGTCTGTTGGCAAGGTGACACCTGTAGGAGTGGTCAATTACTGACTGTGAGATGGAAACTA
Source organism: Mixophyes fleayi (assembly GCF_038048845.1). NCBI lineage: Eukaryota > Metazoa > Chordata > Amphibia > Anura > Limnodynastidae > Mixophyes > Mixophyes fleayi. Next base: position 67,632,320 of record NC_134403.1, on the reverse strand, counting down.
AGATAAACTGTGCAGGAAGAACATCTCTCCATTCCTCCTTTCCCAATGCAGACCGGGTGGTGAAGTAAGCCATCCAGTCACAGAATCCCTGCCTAGTACTGTTCTTAATGTTAAAAGGTGCGGAGAAGAAGCCATTTATCTTAATTCTACAAATGGACATTTATACAGAGATAAAATCTTTTGGAAGCAGGTTGGACCCATTCCCACGTGCCCCAAGAGCACTGACAAAAAATCCTAGTCAAACCCTTTGAAGGTCTTCTCGTTCTACAGAAGAATGGCAGAAGAGTTGAAACTCGAAGAATAATGAATGAGATCTAACTCTTTCATCTTGTTATCTTGGACCTAACAACCCGGCACAAATCCCACCTGGTCGCTGAGCACAAGTTTTAGTAATAGGAGTTTTAACCAAATGGCCAATATTTTATCAAATAATTTAACATCTACATGAAAGAGGGAAATAGCCCAATAACTTGGTCTGAAACCACATTAAATGCCTCCAGTAGCAGTGCATTGGGATAAATTTTCTGTAGTGTGTACCTAGCCTAAGCTGTGCTAGCTTCAATCTCCAGAAAGGTTGTAAACTTGTCAGATAGCTGATTACCGTGTGAGCCAGAAGAAAGCGCATGATCCATAGACAGTCAGTAAACAGAGCTTGCAGGAAGTTAAGTGAGAGATATTACACTGCATGGCTGGGCCAACTTTCTGAGCAAGTGTGGGAACTGGTGCATGCTCCGAAAAGCAAAGTGGGTCAACTTCGGGAAGTTGACCCAGCATTACCAGGCCATACCCTCTGGGTATCATAGCGGCTAAACCCACTGCATTGATCGCACTTCTAGGATCGATAGTGTGGCAAGCCCAAGAGATAGTTGGTACAATTATGGGTGCCAAACTATCTGAGAACTATGTTGATGATGTCCTAACTATCACTTGTATGTGCAAGGACCCATTTTCCAAGTTACCCCCAGTACAACAATCAGAAGGTCTGAACTTGCAAAATGGCAAGGATAGCACAGGACTCCAGCAGTGTGGCCAGGACTATGTGCTGTCCCTCTCCAGAATCCAAGAGAAGATAAAGGCAGCCTAGTAACTCCAGAAAAAGAGGCCCAGAGTGGGACCTTTTGAGTGTCACCCTCTCCCCTCAGATGCACTGAAATATGGGAGTGAAGGGTGAGTGTGCTCCAGTGTGAGAAAAAATCCATTTGTCATTTCTGAGAGAGGGTTAGTGATAATTCTCTTAGATGTGGCTCCATAAGTGTGATAAAGTATGAAGCTCTCATGTTAAAAAATTGAAGTTTCCAACAACAAGGTGTTCACACTGAGACTTTGAATTCATTGACATACGCTTATAGTTAGACTGTGGGAGATGCAACTTTATGTGGGGTTGTGTTTTGAAACCGTTATTTAAGTTGCAAAGAATGAAGTGTTAAATTGTATTAAATGTGAAATTAGCGTATAATATGAGAGGAACCTATTATAGAGTAAAATATACCGATATAAGATCCATTAAGAGTTTATTGTAGAACCCTTATATGTCATTAACAGTATATGAAATGTAATTTTTTAGGTCACATGGAGAATGTACTGGATCACAACGTAATAAGCGTGACCACAGGGCTGCCCACATGCAGAGACAGAGGGCACATACTGGGGGTCCTGTCAGAGCTGGATTAAGGCTCTGGGGGGCCCGGGGCACTTTAGACAGGGGGGCCCCTATGATGTAACATGGTTATCATTTTATACAAATGCACAGGCAATACAGTGTGCACTACTGTTAATTGCACACAGCTCTGCCTTTACCAGCAGTACAGTGTGAAGCGGGACATACCTCCCAACTGTCCTTGTAGTCGGACCCAATCCTGACTACACGAGACAGTCACCCAAATTCAGGACTGCCCGACCAGATTCAGGACAGTTGGCAGACTGTCCTGCTCTCTTACCTGTTCTTATCACTGTCACCACCTGTGGCTGCTGTGTCTTTAGCTCAGTTGCTGCTTGTCTGGATTCTGGAATGTTGGAGGCCCTATATGGAAAAAAAAATGGGTACATGAAATTTTAGAAAATTCCAACCAGCCCCAGCATTATTACCACAATAGTATTCCTATTTAATATATAAACAAATTTCCCTTCCTCCAAACAGCCTCAGCAATAAATTAAATGGCGTTTAAAAAATATAACCATTTCCCACATCCACGGCATTAAATAATTCATATCCACATTTAATAAAAAGACCTAATTTTCCCCAAAACAGACCAACATTCATTTTTGAACTTCCAAACCACCCTAGCATTAACTTTTAAGGTCCAATCACCCCATCTTAAATTGATAGACCCCACTATTAAATTAAATTGCCCCACCATCACCCCACAATAAAATAGCACCCATTAAATAATTAGCATCCACCTGCAATCCAAGATTAAATTAATAACCTACCTCCCACAATATATTAAGAACCCCCCTTCCCTCATACTTTTTATTAACATACTACCCCCTCTCCCTCACACATTTTATTAACATACTACCCCCTCTCCCTCACACATTTTATTAACATACTACCCCCCCTCACACACACATTATATTTACATACTACACCCACAAACTTTGTTCTATCCATGCACTGTATGACCTTGTTCTCTTCACACATGGGACGGCACCTGTCATGTGGTGCACGTCCCATGTGACACCAATAGCAGCCACACATAGGGTAAGGGGGGGAACGTATAGTAAGGATCCGCGGCCAATGATAGAAGTAATAGAGACTTGGGCCAGTGCAGGGACCTGCCCAAAATAGTCTCTTTTTTTCTGTCCGGCCCAGCGGGCATATGCCCCCCAGCTCTCTGTCCCAGCCCGTCCCTGAAATTAGCATTGATACTGCACATTAAAAATAAAGAAGCACTGATAAAATGACATAAGTTTTGACATATATATATATATCAAAATTGGTGTCATGTTATCATGGTTTCTTTTTTTTGAATGTGCGGTATCATTGCTATATATGTGAGTGTGTGTGTGTGTGTGTGTGTGTGTGTGTGTGTGTGTGTGTGTGTGTGTGTGTATATATATATATATATATATATATATATATATATATATATATATATATATATGTTCTCTAATAATGATTAGATGATTAAGGATTATGACCCAGACCCACTCCTGTCACCCACAGACACCCAGTCACACTCAGACCCACTCCTATTACCTATAAACAGTCAGACCCTCTCCTGTCACCCACAGACACTCAGACCCTCTCCTGTCACCCAGACACTCAGACCCTCTCCTGTCACCCACAGACACTCAGACCCTCTCCTGTCACCCACAGACACTCAGACCCTCTCCTGTCACCCACAGACACTCAGACCCTCTCCTGTCACCCAGACACTCAGACCCTCTCCTGTCACCCACAGACACTCAGACCCTCTCCTGTCACCCACAGACACTCAGACCCTCTCCTGTCACCCACAGACACTCAGACCCTCTCCTGTCACCCACAGACACTCAGACCCTCTCCTGTCACCCAGACACTCAGACCCTCTCCTGTCACCCACAGACACACAGACCCTCTCCTGTCACCCACAGACACTCAGACCCTCTCCTGTCACCCACAGACACTCAGACCCTCTCCTGTCACCCAGACACTCAGACCCTCTCCTGTCACCCACAGACACACAGACCCTCTCCTGTCACCCACAGACACTCAGACCCTCCCCTGTCACCCACAGACCCCCCATGTTCAGTCACCTTTGGTCAGGCCTCTGGCTGGCAGGTTAAGCTGGCCACTCTTCATGCCGCCTTGATCAGCCCCTGGGGCACCGCCGGCTCTCTGATCTATGAAGCTGTCCCGGGATTAGGAGCTGCTGCTGCTGCACATGCGCAGCAGCTCCATTTCGGCCTCTTAGAATGTACAGCAGCCGCGGTGCTGCTTGTACATCAGGCCAGCTGACACATTTTGTGAGGGGGAAGGGGGGGTTGCGCCTACGTCAGGGGGGCCCCACAGCCGCGCGCACAAGCAGAAGAATCGGATCACCAACTGACAGGTGATCCGATCAGCGTGTGGCCGGTGGCGGCGGGGGGCCCTCAGAGAGAGGGGGGCCCGGGGCACATGCCCCCTGTGCCCCCCCCTTAATCCGGCCCTGGGTCCTGTGATCTCATGGGGCCCGGGGCTATTATTGCAAGGACTTACATTATGAATACATTTTTGATAAAGGGGGCTAAACCTGGTTGTTTGCTTTACCTATCCCAAATCATAATACAATTATTGTTCTAAACTTAACTTTATTAATTAGACATTGAGATATAACATTTTTCAATCTCATCTCAATTCGCAGGGGGCCCATTTTCCTTTTAGGCAGCCCTGTGCGACCATGTGGCATATTTAAAAGTGAGCATGTCAATTGTTCCATTCTGTTACAAAATACACAATCCATCTGTACCTCTGCTTAGCAAACCTATACCATACTTACCTACTTTCTTCAGCTCCCTTCCGGGAGCCAGCCAGTGGAGGGGGGCGTGAAGGGGCGGGGTGGCCGAAATCGCGTCATTTCGGCCCCGCCCCCTGTGACGTCATGACGCAAATTGCGTCATTTGACAGCGGGGGCGGGGCCAAACGCCGCGATTCACCGGGAATCGCGGCGTTTGGGATCTAATTCTGCCCACTTCACTAGGAAGTGGGGCACTTCCTAGTGAAGTGGGCAGAATTCGGGAGATTGCCACACTCGCCCGGGAGTCCGGGAGACTCTCACAAAATGCGGGAGTCTCCCGGACATTCCGGGAGAGTTGGCAAGTATGACCTATACATTTTAGATTACATGCGTTTCCTGGAGAAACGGAGTAGTAATAGCCTGAGCTGATATTAAAAATATGTAAGGTCCAGAAAGAGTTAATGTCCTGGAAGGCAGACAGGAAATGGAAAATGTTGTTTTCTGCTTTTAGATAAATTGTGTGTTTGCATGTGTTTTTTTTATATGTATACAGTATGTAGTATGTCCATACTTGCCAACTTATGGCAAGTATGATCCGGGGGCAGGGCTCCAGATATCACGTTATTTTGACCCCGCCCCTGTGACGTAATGATGCAAATGCGGGGGTGGGGCCAAATGCCGCGATTCCCGGAGAATCGCGGGATTTTGGATTTATTTCTGCCCACTTCACTAAGAAGTGGGAGGATGCGGGAGACTGTCATACTCTCCCGGGAGTCCAGAAGACCCACCCAGAATTCGGGAGTCTCATTTGCCAACTCTCCCGGACATTTCGGGAGAGTTGGCAAGTATGAGTATGTCTTATATGCAAATATTAATATTTAAGAGAAAATTAGAAACCTGAATAACAACTTGAGAACAATATTCATAGAAGAGTTGAGGAAATCTAGAAAGCTCAGTCTTCAATAAATATATTCAAAGCATATTTTCTGGTGTATCATTGCAAGTTTGTATTTGTATGCAAAAAAAAAAAAAAAAAAAAGATTATTTTACTTTTAGACTTAATATACTCAAACAAGCATGCATGACTTATGTCAATGAGGAAATATTCTCTGTAAAGCGATAAATAATTTTTAATAAATAAAATCGGATTAATGAATAATAGTGCGATGTCAGAAGTGAAATCAAATGCAATTGTTTAGTGCAAAACAACTAAAGAGCAATATTGCCACCTGGTGGCCATAGTCATCTTTGTGCAACAAATTAAACTTCCACTATTATGTACATTGATAACAGGCTGAAGTAAAGGCATTTTTGGTTAACAAAACAATCACTTGTTTAAAGCAAACAGTATTTTTTACTTAGGCAATTCAATATCAGTATTTTGAAATAAATGGCCTCCTAATAACACCTGCATTATGGGACACTGACCTACTGTGGAAAAGTCTGTCTGCTACTGTGATAACTTTAAGGCTTTAACAGCCTAAAGGCCCATACCCACTGGCATTTTAAATTCATTTTACATTTGGGGAAAAAGGATCATCAAGCCCCACCACCTCAGAAGACTGTAAAACTCATTGTTGGACTGGGGCATGAAGGGCCCACCAGGGGAATGCAATGGTAGGGGCCCATGAAATATAGTGTGCACCATAGCAAAGCCTGAAGGGTGTGTTCAGCCAAAAGATGGGTGGAAGGAAAGTAATATAACTGCCCCAGTCACCTTACCTGAGTGATTCTTCTCCTTCTGGCACAGTGTCAGAAAGCAAAGATCATCACTCAGGTGACTGGGACATGATTCTTATTTCCTTCCAATGCATGGGACTCATGGCGAGTTGGAGGAAGGCCAGTGGAAAGTGCAGGATTTTTACAGGGGATTTCCATGCCATACTACCAGAGTCGACATGACCTAGCATCGCTGGATATCATCCCGAGCCAGGTACAGTGGACAGAGAGAGAGTTGTCTTTCTGGAATCCCCCAACAAACAATTTTGCAGCATTGACTCACTAGGGGAAGGTAGCAGTATGTGTGGAGTACATGTCAGTTGAATTACTGTATACAAAATATATAATATTTAAAATTTGCTTTTGGTTAAAGCATCGTTACCAGCAGGAGAGACTAAAATCCCGGGTCTAAAAACCCGGGTCTTCAACCCAGGATTTATCGAGGGGTAATACCCGGGTCGGACCTGGGTTGCCTGCACTATGAATGGTGCAACCCGGGTTTTTCAACCCGGGTTGCACAGAAAACAAGCTGATTGGCTGTCTGCCCGTCTCTGGAGGATGATGTCATCGGTGGGAGCCCATGGAAGATTCAAGAAGGAGTTTAGGAGAAATGGTGGAGTGCAGATCAAGCTGAAGCAGAATCGGAGTTTGTTGGAGAAAATTGCTTTTATTTCACTGAAAAAGTGTGTATTAACAGCAATTATGACACACTGGATGGAGGAAGAGGTGCGTGAGCTGCTGAATGTCAGAGGGGAGGAAGAAATTTGAAGGCAAGTGACTGGGACTGCCACAGTGTACTACAACATCGCCAAAATACTCACACAACGTGGCATAAAGAGGACACAGCAACAAGTCCTGAACAAATTGAAGTCCCTGAGGAAGCAGTACACTAAAGTCCATGACCACAACAGGCGCAAAAGTGGCGCTGCAAGAATGGACTGGCCCTTTTATGACCAGTGCAATATGGTCTTTGGACATTCTCCTCTGACAAATCCAATTGCACTGTCATCTTCTAGCAATGTGGATGCGGCTATACCAACACCACCAGAGAGCACACAGACAAGCGAGGCCGCAACGGTAATAATAGAAGATTCTATAGAAGACACCCCAGAACTGGAGTGCTCTGCCACAACAGATGACACCAACATTTCTTTGGAGGAACTGAACGATTCACAGCCATTCCCTGCTGCGCAAGTCGTTACAGATACTTTGCAAGAAACGCAGCCAGAACCAGTGCCGGTGTCAAAGTCTACGCCAGGTCCCAGTTTACGCTCCAACAGTAAGTATCTTTAATAATCTCACATAATAACCAACTATATATACATACCAATATCTACTATATAAATGCCTAGTGGCGTGTGTGAAAAAAAAACAACAAGCTGCAGCGCCACCTGCTGGGCAGAGTTATACACTGACCTATATATTTCTTGAAGGAGAAGTGACAGTTGGGAGTGGTTGGTGGTTGCCGGGGGTGACAGTGGGGAGTTTTTAACAACTTAAGTAGCTTGATGAAGGATGTGGCGATGAAGATGAAGGATGAGGTGATGGAGAAAAATGACGTTAAAAAAGGGCGCTTGCGTCGGGAAGTAACGCTTTCCCCTGAGGAGGCCTGGGCTAGGCCCAAATGCATGACAAGAACCTTTTTAACACCTTAAGTAGCTTGATTTGACTATAATGCATGAGTATCATGCACGGGTTAACTTGTATCTACATAATTGACAAAAAAAAATTATAAACTATATCAACAGAAATGCAAGCTAAATACCAATATATCTACATAACTTAAAAAAGAGAACTATATCAACAAAAAGCCCAAAAGACAAATATAATACACTCCAAAGTATTAAAACATTAACACGCATATGTTGCAGTGCAAAACTACTGGGCAAGAGGGAGGAGGCCTCAAGCACATATCAGCTTACAACACTGCTTTTTTGTTCTGCCACATTATATATATTCTAATGTATGTTTTACTGTGTTTTTTTTCTACGTACAGTTTGTAACGTTCCTAAAAAACGCAAAAGGCCCAACAAAATGGAGCAAGCAACTAAAACAATGACAACTGTCATGATGAATCAACTGCGGGAGATGGACAGCACCATGAGGGAACACGAGAATACACAACTGCAGCGTTTCATGGACAATGAGCGGGATCTCCAGGACTCTTTCCTCATGCAAATCATGAACATGCAGGAACGCGTGTTACGCGAAAATCGTGACTGTATGATGGGATTCATGGACAGACTCCTCTCACGGGTGCAGGCACCTCCTCCAAGTCCTTACTATTATGACGGACATTATCCTATGTACCAGCGGGGGCAACCCATGTTAGGCAACAATAACCCTCCAAACCCGGTACAGAATACATAACATGCTCAACCTATGGGTAACCCCAACATAGAATACCCACCTGGTAACCAAACCACTCCACAACCAGAAATGCCACAATATCGGCAATTGTAATAATCATGTTTTATGGACAAATGTTTAACAGTTAATTGTTATCATGTATGTTATGTGTGATCTGGAATCACGCCGTTAGCTTCACATATTACGTGAAAAGCAAATTTGCACTTACTGTTTGGGCACATTTGTGTTTTCTGTTTACTACTTGTGTATATATTATTTTTTTTTCTACATGCAAGTAAGCACTTTTGTATTGTGTCATTTTATATTTTTGTGAAGAGACATATGAGGAAATATGTACAAAACAAAATACAATATGTGAAATAAACATTTTTTTTTTTACTTTTACATTTGTGTGGTACATTCAAACAATTGAGGTCAAATTGGCAGTGAGGGTGGTCCTAATAAGTTCAGCAGAGGTATTGGTGCGCTCTCCTTCAAAAGTACTGGAGTCCACTGACAGCACTGGCATTTCAGATTCCTGCACATTCCACTCAGGTAGAAATTGGTCTTTTTGTATTTCGCAAATGTTATGTAAAATACAGCAAGCAGCAACCACGTGGGGCACAAGCTTGGTGTCAATGTCATTGCGCTTCAATAGACAGCGCCAACGTCCTTTCAAGCGCCCAAAAGCATTTTCCACCACCATCCGAGCCGAGCTGAGGGTATGTGTAAACCGGGTCTGTTCCTGAGACAGGTGATGTTGCTGAGTGAACCCCTTCATCAGCCAGCGCCTCAAAGGGTAAGCAGCATCCCCAATGATGTGTACCGGTATCTCCACACCATCAACAAACGTAGATTTCTGTAAATAAAAACATGCAGTTTCACGTCACCATGTTAAAAATATTGGTCACATAACGCAGTACACTTGGTACTATATGGTGAAAATGCATTTTGCAAGTGGTACATCTATATATAAAAAGGGGCAGTAAATACATACAATATTGATAGCAAACAATAGTATATAAGCTTCAATTACAAAAACATCATACAACATTACACCTCTATTTACCTCTCTAGGGAACAGCCAGCCATCTTGTCTTTCCTCAGCAATTTGGTAAAGGTCTGAATTTGCTAGAACTCTGGCGTCATGGGAACGTCCAGGCCAGCCGATGAAAACATCTGTGAAACTGACATAAAAAAATACATATAGCAATGTTTTACAATACGCATTACACATGGCACAGTCACATAAAAAAACCCATAAAAAATGCTTACCAATAGTTGTGGTCAACCACAGCCTGCAGAATGATGGAATGCCAGCCTTTGCGGTTGTAGTAATCCGCATGGTTGTCTGTGGGGGCAATGATGGGGATGTGTGTCCCGTCTATGGCTCCAGCACACTGTGGAAACCCACGCTTCAGGAATCCTGCAATTGTATCATCCAGGCGCTGACCTTGCGGTAAGGAGATGAAGCGATGATACAGGGCTTCCAGCAATGCCGTGGTGACTTCATGCACTAGAGTGCACACCGTGGATATCCCCACTCCAAACAAGCAGGAGATTGTCCGGTATTCTCCAGGGGTAGCATACCACCACAACACAATATAAAGGCGCCTACATGGTGGAATAGGTTTCCCAAAGTTAGTGGCCTTCATTTGCTGCATAAAACAGCAAAAACACACTAGTAAACATGAACTCTGGGCTACACAAAAGTGAGTCGTCGGCCATGATGAAAAGTAATGTGGTAAACAATCACCACCCACTTTTGCATCATCTTTATGCGTCAAAGAAACAGTCACCTTTCAATGACATCACCATTTTTCAGCCAATGAAAACTGCTCTGGTGATGACTCCCACAAATTGCCAGGGCACAGACTTGTGCAGTATGAATGGGGTCAACCTGGGAAATTCCCGGGTCCGAGGTGCAGTATGAATGGTGTTTCTGAGCTGGGATGCTCCGAGCCCCGGCAAAAACCCGGCTTGAAAAACCCGGGATATTGCCGGGGCGGCAGTATGAAAGCGGTATGACTGAGAGAGTGAACGAGAGACATCCTGAGAGAGTGACCGTGAGAGCAGTAGCACAGAGTGAGAAATAGACTGAGAGAGACACTTCCACATGTTGAGAAATCCTCAGATTGACAAAAATTCTGAGAGAGACAGCAGCCGTAAATTGAGAAACTTTTGCCTCAGATATACTAAAGGACAGCAGCAGGATAGACAGTGACCACAGGCTCACAGTCATCCTGAGAGAGACAGTGGCCACAGGCTCACGGTCATCCTGAGAGAGACAGTGGCCACAGGCTCACAGTCATCCTGAGAGAGACAGTGGCCACAGGCTCACAGTCATCCTGAGAGGGACCGATCCTGAGAGAGAGACAGTGGACACAGGTTGAGATATAGTCGGAGAGGCTTTGGGTCCAGAATGTGGGACATCCTGTGAGACAGCAGCAGAAGAGACAATGGCCACAGACTGAGTCATCCTGGGAGAGAGAGAGTGGCCATAGGGTGAGAGCGACAGATTGCTTGTGTTGTATACAACCTGAGACTGTCTAAGGCACCATACACAGACTGCTTTAGATACTGTTCCGTGGAGATATCCGTGAGGATGTCCATCTGATTGCAGACTATTGAAGGTACAGTAAGAGGGAATGGAGAGAACCTGAGGAGTTGACGAATCTACTATATGGTGAACATTTAACATGCTGTTTCCAGTTATCACTACACTGCCACCCCCACCCTCAGTGTCTCTCTCTAATAGCAGAGTTAGTTTACTTACTTGTCAGCTTCATCTCTGCTCTGCTGATACACATGTGACCCATCGAATCACACTGCCGCACCGTCGCGGTTAGAATTAAGGGTGCAGGAAGCAATACACAGTCTGTTTCCCACTCACAATGGGCAGGTGAGGGACCCTCAGGAACTGGGGCCATCTGGGATTTCCCGGGCACCCCAGTGGGCCAGTCCGACACTGTGTAAAACTCAGTGTTTCCTGAGGTGGTTGGACTGAGAGTGCAATTCTCATCATGTTGCAGCAGGTAAATACATCACTAGGAGAATTGCCTGCTCTCTCGGTTGTCTGGGAGGTCTCTGGCAAATATAGTACTCTCCCAGTCATTGCAGAATAGTAGACAACTATAACTGCACCTTTCCAGAAATTTTAATTCAACATGTCTCCATGTTAAATTAAACTAATTAAGCAAATTAAGCAACATTGTAGCTAATAGAAACCTGCCACATACATTTTCAAGTTATGTTAACCTTTCAGTCTACCAGCTCTTTTATATCCACTACATGATTCGCTGCCTACCCAGGGTTGCATTTGCCTTGTGTGTAGAAAGAAGGGTGTGTGCGTGCCTAGCATGGGCGCTACAGAGGCTGGCACCAAAAGCAGGCGTTTTATATTTTTTGGTAGTATTGTATTTTTAATATATGTTGCCCATCTCCCAAGTAACTAGTGAGGAAGGTGGTTAACTCAGGATGCTGCATCCTAAAACAGAGAGCTGAGCTCTGCAGTGTATGGCTGTTAGGACTCTGTCCTTCATTCTGTACTAGGTTTTGTTATTGAAACAAAATGTGTTTATTATAGGGGGAAATCAATAGGTGCAGTCAATTGGTAAACAGCAACTCAGTCCATGGAAGCAGCAGGTTCTAACAGCAAAAATAACAAGTATGCACAGTTTACATAGAAAGCTACCAATGCAGTGAATGGTTATTGGGAAACTTAGTTCATAGAGGCAGCAGATTCACAATAGCAGAAATAGGTATAATAGTAAATGCAGATTCCTAGACAAGGGGTGAACTGCAGCACAGGGAAGCAGGATTACCAGGTTTGGCTCTGAGGCTGGAGATGCAGGGTCCCAGGCACAATGAATGAACAGGTTTAGTCAGTGGATCAGGTAAGAATGGTGTCCACTGGAGGATCAGGTAAAAGAAGGGTCAGACAAGCCAGGGATCAGAAGCCGGAAATCCACAAAGGAAATCCACCAGGAAAATAGGCAGGAACAAGGTCAAAACAAATCCGGGATCTGGGTCACAAGAGGAGATGCAAAACGTAGAAGAAGCAGGAGTCTGTTACCAAGGAGTCAGTCAGGATCAGAACACAGGAGTACACTGAGGAACCAGACACAGGTGAGAATGATCCAGCTCAGATAATAAGGGCTTAACCCCTAGCAGGCAAAGAGAACTGTCCAGGTACAACAGCAGCACCTCTGGAAGCACAGAGGCACTGCAGGCTTAATACAGACTGAAGGACAGAGTCATAACAATGGCCACAATATATCTGAGACCTGCATTGTAAAACCACCAGATATTTGGAGGTGCTAATGCCTCCATGAACTGCTTTCAACTGAAACTGAACCCTGCCAGGCAGCATGCCGCCTATGGTGAGCCGACTTTTACCCAATCAGTAATGATAGATATGTAGACTCTCTGTATTTTGGTAAACACCAATAATACTGTCATCCACTGTCATGACAGCTTCCCAGCCAGCCACAGGAAGATAGACCAGGATCTCAGTAGTATACTATTGGGATCTGGTTCTGAAGTGTAAAGTTTCCAGGGGCAAACACAGGATTATTAATGGTGGGAAGGGGGATTCCGAATTTTCCCCAAAACAATGATGTATGTATGATGAACATGTGGTTTGTGTATTTTTATATATATATATATATATATATATATATATATATATATATATATATATATATATATATATATAAAAATGTGTGTGTATATATATATATATATATATATATATATATATATATGTGTTTGTGTGTATATATATATATATATATATATATATATATATATATATACACATACACATGAGATACATTTTAATAAGGATTGTTCTATTAATGAGAGAGAGAGAGAGATGGATGCAATCAGTTATTGACCGCTAACAAAAACAGAAAGAAACTGTGCTTACTGCATAAGACAGATAATATATCAATAGTTGTTTAAGGGAAATGAAGAGACCAGCACCAGCACCATCATATAAAAGGTCAAAATTTTAATAGAAACCTACATAAAAGAAAAAGAGTAGTACATTGCTAAACATTTCCTGCCCAACAATCGTTTCAGTTCCCATTGCTTTCATTAGGAGCAATGGTTCACCACTACTACTAACAATTTATACAGTTCTCAGCCCCTCATTGCTTAGTGCCCATCACACTGTGCCCCTCATGTAAAAAATATATAATTTATTGCATGTCCAGTGTCATATCCAAGCCTCTCTTTCACTTTTAAATACATATAAGTCCTGAAAGAGTGCTCTTCACCACCACATACCATTAAATTGAATCAGATTAGTAGACTATAAATGTAATGTTGCAGCTGCTCCCTTCTTATTCCTCAACATGTTTTTTGTATTGTCATGCCTTAGTTTGTAATAGCCATCTGTACGTTATAAATACATTTGTACAGCTCAAATACATACTATCACATCTCACACACACCGTGTAATAGGGTACCTCTAGATAAGATAAGGAGACTTACCATTACTTGCCATACATTTGTCTTATAACTACAGTCTTTACCTTTGTTACCTCTGTTCAATGGGCATATTTTTGCTTGATAAAGGTACATTTTGAGCATGGTTTCTTTTTGCAAGTTGTGTCTTTCCATAATATAAGACTGGGACTCCTCTTGACCTGCTCCCCTTGTTATGAATGATCTTATTACAGATGAGCAACTCCCTATTTGGTTGGCAAGTAAAGATAAGTATACTTGCTGGACTCTGACATCGCCATTTTTGTTTACCGCTTGACAAAAAGTTTATAGTTAACTTCCTAGCAAAACACTGTCCTTTGAAGTTGAATAGGAAATTGTTAAATTGGGCAGTGGTTAGCACTTCTGCCTCACAGCACTCGGGTCATCAGTTTAATTACCGTACATGACCTTGTTGTGGGGAGTTTGTATGTTCTCTCCGTGTTTGCGTGGGTTTCCTCCGGGTGCTCCGGTTTCCTTCCACACTCCAAAAACATACTATCATCATCATTTATTTATATAGCGCCGCTAATATTGCAAGGCTGTACAGAGAACTCATTCACATCAGTCCCTGCCTCATTGGAGCTTACAGTCTAAATTCCTTAATATAGACACACACTCACACAGACAGACAGAGAGGGAGAGACTAGGGTCAGTTAGATAGCAGCCAATTAACCTACCAGTATGTTTTTGGATTGTGGGAGGAAACCCGAAGCACCCGGAGGAAACCCATGCAAACACGGGGAGAACATACAAACTCCACACAGATAAGGCCATGGTCGGGAATTGAAATCATTACCCCAGTGCTGTGAAGCAGAAGTGCTAACCACTAGGCCACTGTGCTGCCCTATACTAGTAGGTTAATTGGCTGCTATCAAATTGACCTTTGTCAGTGTGTGTGTGTGTCTAGAGAATTTAGACTGGGGTAGGGACTGATGTGAGTGAGCACTGCAGAATTATTGGCGCTATATTAATAGATGATGATGATGAAACCTCAAATAGCTAAAGGCCATATCTTCTGATTCAACACACTTTTTTTTTAACTCAAAAGAATTTTTATAACATTTTCCAGAGAAAATTGTGTATACAGACAGTCACAGTGCAAATGACAGGTAAACACATCAGGTATCAAATACAAATACACATCAAACCAAAAATACAAAGACAAGGGTAATTACAACCTACAGGGAAGAAGAATGTAGGGGATGGAGAGGGAAAAAGGGGGAGATGTCACCGGGAGCTGCTCTGTATACGGAGTCAATGGAGTACACGGAGGAGCCTGTAAGTGTGGAGTGTGGAAAGTCATTTCAGAGATTGTTGACAAAGGACAGGTATTGTTTCCAACATCCGCTCTTTCACCTCAAGTGGCAGCGGTCAGTTAACATTTTATATTTTGATGCCTGATTAATAAACAGATGGGAAGGCTGTTTTCCCAAGTACTATCAGGATGCTTTCAGCATATAGACTCCCCTCTACAAATTTGATGGAGTTTCCCAAGAGTGCAAACTATGGAGAATGACTCATAGGCTTTATTATTCTTTCCTGGATCCTATACACCCTCTTCATCTTTTATTTCGTCTGTCCTTGTTGAACCTATTTGATAATAGACCAAAACCCGACTGCATTCCTGTATCTTTACAGTATACCTCATTCTAAGTGGAATCACTTATTTAGTCCTTGTCTGCTGTCTTCCAGAGAACTAATCATTTTGTGTTATGATGTGCCTGGTAGTCCAGGATGCTGTCGTCAAGCAAAGATGAATATATGACTTTGTTATACCCTGATTACAGTGTTCAAAACTCATCAAAGCCTATTTGTTTTCTATGGGAATAATAACACATTTGTTTTTAAAAATATATTTTGTTGAAGTTTTTCCAAGGTAGGAGGTACTGAAAGAAAAAGAAGGGACCAAATCCTAGCATCTAAGATAAGTATATTGGACACATTACAGATAAGTAATAATAACAACTTTTACTGACCAACATCAAGAATGTCTACCACCTTATCGTTAGCAATGTGCCACTCAATGTGGGCAATCACTTTTCATTCCACATGGGATCATGACATAGTTGCATGTCTTATAGTATCTACTTTTTTAATGCAGTTTTGATTACAATGATCCCACTGTTAATAAACATTGATGAAAACAGTCTCTGTTGCAACAATAGCCAGTTATCAAACAATACTGGGCCTCTTTGGAGTTGCACCTCGATTCATGCAAATGTTTCTAGACTTCTGGCAAAATATATGGGTTTACTAAGTAAGATTATGCTATTTGCAGAGGAGCAGCAGCTTGCACCAGCCGAAGGGATTAGTTGGTCGTAGTGAGGCTGTTTCTTGCAAAGTAAACGTTTCGTGTCTGGTTTTATGGAGTAGTACAAAAACATAACTTCAGTTTAAGTAATAAAATCACTGAAATGAGTTAAAGAGGCAGAAGGAGTGTTTTTAGGGGCATTCCTTGCTGTTCAGAGGGATGCACTGCACTTTGGTGCAAAAGCACAATTCCAGGAACATTTTAACCACTGTAAAACAGAGCTTCACACACTTCAGTGCCGCATGTAAGAAGACCGTCTTATTGTCCACTCACTCTCATGATTGATTTAACTTAAAAATAAGGCTAACTCCAGCAGTATTTGTTCAGAAAACCACAATTTTTAATTTACGGAAGTGGTGGTTCTAAGGTGATAGGAGGTTGTACTTCTGGGGGTAAATGTATCAAGCTGAGAGTTTTCCGGCAGATTTGAAAAGTAGAGATGTTGCCTATAGCAACCAATCAGATTCTAGCTATCATTTTGTAGAATGTAGTAAATGATAGCTAGAATCTGATTGGTTTTTCAAACCCGCCGGAAAACTCTCAGCTTGATACATTTACCCCCCTGATGTGATTATTACACTTTTGCACAATGCGACTCCTGAGATTTTTCCACCCCTCCGCACACCTAGATGCACGTTTGTGGAAGCATGTTCCGAGAGCAGCGAGTAGGCGTGCATCTTGATATGAGCAGGGAGGACTATATAGGCACACAAGTACAAAAGCGCTTTCCACTGCACATCATAAATGAGGTCTACTGACTTTGATCTTAGTCTGTTTTATCATCTCTTTCGTCTGAACATATCTGAACATATCATATCATCCCAGTGAAATTCATTTTCACATCCAAACCCGAATGAAACGAAATACATATTAATTTCCCCTTTACTGTCCTCCCATGTAAATCTCCCACAATGTATTTGCATAATTTTTTGCTTTGTAGACAATTACATATTTCCTTGGCCATAGTCCATCCCCAACTCTACCCTGAAAACCTCTGTATGGGATTAATGGATTCCTTCAGCGGTGGAAGAAGGAATGACTTCACAGCAAGATCATTTGTCCAGTCACTATTATATGATTAAGCGTTTAACTCCTCCAATGCAAGGAATACTTAAATGGCAACTCTAAGACAGGCAAATAATGGTACAGATCTATCCTTCATGTAGAAGAGCATGTATTGTGCTTATACCTGGGTTACTGTGCAGTATACTTGAATGTAATGTATTGTATATTCTTTGTATCTTTATACAAAATAAAGATACTTTTTCAATCAGAAATGCAGAATGGTTTAAAAATCTAAATCATTTAAAAGTATTATATGGCAAAATTGGACCAAGGATCAGCTGTTGCATTTTAATTCAGTGCTATTAGACAGCAGGTTCTGCCTGGCAACATAAACTGAAATTAAATAGAACTAATGCAATTTAAAACTGTAGCTTCAAATATTTAATATTAATAAAAGAAAAGTGATTCCTCTTTTTGTCAATAATCTACTAAAGAATAGGCCACCATAACTTCCATATCTGGATATTATGGAGCTGTCTTTGGACTTTTCTTACCTAATTACCATTAGGGCTTTTCCATACTAATGGCTAAATGTATCAAGCATTCTAAAAAGAAAAAGCGGAGATGTTGCAACCAATCAGATTCTATCATTTCCTCGAATGTACTAAATAAAGGGTAGCTAGAATCTGATTGGTTGACAACTATCATCTTTGCAACGTCCACTTAGATGCCTGTGTACTATTTCAATTCCTAAAGGTTAAGTTATGGTGTTACAAATATGTTTTGAATTTTATTTCAATACCATTTTACCATTTTTATTTGCACAGGTTCAATAGCATATGCTGTGTTTTTACAAACTATTGTATTAGAGGAACAGTTTAAATTTTGATATTAACTCCTTGGCTTTCTTTCCAAAATGTTTGTTATACCTGGGAACATTCCCTACTGATAAACACTGGTGACCAGGCTCTTCCCCCATAGCAGCCATATTTGCCTTACAGTGAGATGTATCTACTGGTACTCAATTGCCCCCAGTACTAATGCATGAGTTAGAAGGGTCAGTAAAGGAGGATACCTGACAAAATGAGACAAAAGTCTAAATCATAGTTGCCTACTCTCCTGGAATGTCCAGGAGACTCCCAAATTCTAGAAGTCCTCCTGCATTACCAAGAGAGCAGGGCAAGCTCCAGGATTCTGGCCATTTCGTTAGTGAAGTGGGTGGGGACGGGGCTTAGTGACGCAAGTCAAGCGTCATAGTGGCCTCACCATCTGTTGTAATAGGCTAACATGGTGATGCCATTTTAGTGGGTGAGGCCAAAATGATGCGATTCTTCAAGCCACGCCTCCACACACCCACCTCCCCCGGGATCTACAGGAGGCCAGCACACAAAAGTTGGTAAGGATGGTCGATGAAGAGACAAAGAAAGCAATGTCAAGGACAGCTTGGCGTCAGCAGCAATCATACAGATGCAGTTCAAAATCAATATACAGAAGCAAGGTTTGGGTCAAGCCACTGTCGGCAACAGTCAAAGAAATACACTACTGATGCAAAATCCACAAGGAATATATATCACCAGTAAGGATTACCTTCTCAGTGTCTGGGTTATGTTCGACGGTTGTAATATGCTTAGCTATCAGAATGGCCTCTCCCTTCCTCTTATGGTTGAGATCACAAAAGTGGTGGGTGATAGGAAGCAGTGAAATGTGTCTGTTATAAAACATTCTACAAGCACCCTTTAATTTGTTTTAGGGTATAGAGATGTTTGGACCACTTTTGGGACAGTTCAGGACTTTCATATTTAACCAAATAAAGAAAATGGAGATTCAGGAAAGGTTTGAAATGTGAAACCTTGAATATAAATCTGTTTCACTGGCTAGGGAGTCACCTACAGGAGATGCCTTTAACTAAAATGACTAAAGAAAACCCCCCACCTGTCATGACAGGGATAAAATCTGCTAGCCCTCTCTATAAATTCTAGAGTTTTTTTGATCAATAAGAATTGTAATAAAGTTTACTGTACCCTCCAGTCATTATCTCCATTCATCAGTTGCTAATTTTATTGAGTTATCAATGTTACAATTGGCTTTAACTGGAGAAAATATATGCAACAATATATATTATTGGACGCAGACTAACCTTGTGAACAAATTGCTTCCACTTCTGAGGAATCAAATTATACAATAAAGGGCATTTGGGGAGGTATATGAACACGAATTGGAGCTAAAATAAAGGCCTCTTTTAGTGTCTGAAATGTCTTAACAGCTTCACAAGACAAATTTCTAGGACTTGCTCCCTTTTAGCTATGATTAAATGACAATAATTATTAAAAAACCTAGAAATCTGTAAATTGATTTAAAATTCACTAGGAGAGTCCAGTCTAGGATAGCTTGCACATACATAGAAAACCCATCCTTTGAAATATTGTAACCAAGAATTTGGAAGTTATCAACCTCAAAAATATATTTTTCCAGCTTGGCATATAAACAGTTTACTCTGATTTTTTAAGAACTAAATAGACATGCTGTTACGGCTCCCACTGGAAACCCGATAAACTCTTAGAACACGGCAAGAGTGAGGTCATCACCTATAACAATCCACCTTTCCCATAGAGAGCGAGGAAGTACTCAGATGCCCCTAAAACATATGCAGAGTAGTAAGAGTTTATTTAGACACCAGATTAACAGGTAGTGATGAGAATGGAAGTTGTAGTTCACCAGGGGGTATACAGAAGGAAAGTCACAAAAGATGGTCAGGGGCAGGCAGCGAGCAGGTATAACCAGATACAAGCCAAAAGGTCAAGGTGGGCAGCAAACAGTGATTGTCCAGAAACAAACCAATGGTCAAGACGGGCAGCAGACAAAGAATATCCAGAAACGGGGAGAAGGTCAGCAATAGGTAATCAATATGCAAAACAGCAGGTAAACGAGGTGCAAACGCATTGCTATAAACAGCAGGGAGGCTAAGCCCTCATTGCTATTTAAAGGAATGAAACCCAATAAGAACGCCTCCCCTCCGCCCGCAATCTAACTGCCAGTTACAGTCATGTGGCCATCAAACTAAAGCTAAGCAACAGCCGGTACTGAGAATCAATGTGTGAGTAGCTTGGCAGCTCACAACACATGCTTCCTATCACCAGTGATTAGAAGAAACAATTAGGAGCTAATTCAGGTAAACTATGATAAATTTGCCTAAATATAAATAAGATGTCTATAACAATATCTTGAAAGACAGCTGTAGTGTTACATGACCCAAAGGGCATCACTATATATTCATAATGCTCATTGGAAGTGTTGAATGGTATCTTCCATTCATCTTTTCACAGATTTCTATTCAAATATAAGCTTATCAGATGTCCAGTTATGTAAAGCTAATGCACCTTTTAAGGTAAAGGATATTTGTTTCTAAATTTTAATTTATTGAATCCCTTGTAGTAGCTTGCACCTAGTTGTCTAGGTGAGTCTGTTAGAGCTCACCTAGGCACTGAGGTTCCCAGGCTTCTTATTGCAAATGCAAGAAAAGTGTTAGAGACAGAGACGCAGAGTTCGCTGCATATTATTTTTCTCCAGAGACAATTTTGAAGGACCACTTTGTATTGGCTCGTTAGTGCCTCCTGAAAATCATGCAGGTATCCAGAAGCCCAGAGAAATAAACTATTAATGGTTTCAGACGACCAAAAGTGAGATTGGCATCTCAGAACTGCATTGGTTCCGTACAGTATCATCTGACCAGTGACCAGTGATTTCTGAGAGGTGCTCTTCAATTCATCTATACCCTTGTCTAAGCAATCATTCTCAGTGACAATCAGAACCATTGTAATGAAGATCAAGGAAATCAAAAAAGTCTGTCACTGATGCCTGGTCTGTAGTTTGCAGATCTAGACCAAAAGCCCATGTTTGCAGATTTACACATAATATAATTATGGAAAACATTTGTTCTCCATAAAAACATTCAGTCAGATTAATTTTTATTCAGGCTCATCACTGGGGTGGGGCCAAATGATGCGATTCGCTGAGCCCCGCCCAACCATTGTCACACTAATCTAGAATTTTGAGCATGCTGTAAGTAGGTAAAAGTGAGAGCCAGAGTAGAATAGGGCATAGTACACTGCCCTGATCTATGCTAATCCCTCCCATTGTGGGTGTATCTGTATCCCCTCTGTTCCATTCTTTCTACACCTTTTTGTATCTCTGTTTCATGTGTGTTTCACACTACCTGCGCCCCCCATGCGCCTCAGTCTTGGAATCGTTATTTCTCCCGCTTTGTGTGTATGTCTGTATACCTTTGTCCTCTCATCCACCCATGTGGATGTACTTCTAGTTGACCAACCCCCTCCCTACACTTCACCCTCTCCTGATATCACCAACTGCACAAGTGCAGATTACATTTCTTTATTATTTTTTTAAAACTATTTAGAAGACTTCATCATAAAATAAATGATTCAAATAATAAAAGTATATTTTTAATTAAATTAATGTGTTACTGCCATCCAGAGACGGCAGTATTAGGACAGTGCATGAAACTTGTTAAATAGGCTTCCCAATGCAAGTATTTGGAAACCCCTCTCTATAATTACTGCATTCAGCACTGGAGCCATTTGAGTTAAGATTTCAAGCTGGTGTGCCAAAGTTTGCGTCGGGGGCAGATCTACGGGGAGGGGGAGCAATTGGTGCAATCGTCCCCGCTAGCACACTCCAGTGCAATGGCACAGCGCCTTCTGGATTCTAAAGTCGGAACGGAAAAGAACCGGAAGTGACGTCAATCTAAAACTCCTCTATACAACTAATAGAGGTCTGTTACAAATTTGAGATGATTGGTTTCTGCTGAAAAATTAAAAAAAGAAACATGAATAAGAAAAAGATCTATAATCTAATAAACAATAAGAAAGGGAATAAGAGAAAAAGAATATAAGAGAAGAAACAGATAAATAGAATAAAAAAAATAAAATATAAAAGATAAAAAGAATAAGAGACAATAAATAAAGAATAAATAAATAGAACACATATTAGTGCTATTTAATTATACAATAAGGATTATATTTTACATTACTCTACATTACATTACTTTAATAAACTGGTCACTATATAATTTGCACTAGCTCACAACTGGTCCATATGTTTCAAGATTTCATTTATTTATTTATTTATCTATTCACCATTAATATTTTTAGATTAATTTCCAACACTTTTTATCTCCATTTCTTCACCTTATATTTTATACTTCTATATACCAAGATCCTAGGTTCACAATAATTGACACACAAGGATCACTTATACAATGACTTTTGGTCCATCACACACGACCATATATTGATTGTCAGTCACGTAAAGAAGGTTATATTGATTAAATACAGATCACAAAACGTTATTATTTTTTTCATGTTGTATAATTAATATCATATAATTTAATAATTTTTTTTTTTTTTTTTTTAAATATAACTAATTAATTTTTAAGTAAGTTTAAATATTGTAGAGATTAATAATATTTTGAGGTAACATATAAATACATAGGAAGGTTATTTTAATATATGAGTTCACACAAGTGATAGTGTATAGATCAGGGGTCAGGGAACTTTTTTGCCTTTTACCCCCAAATATATTTAAATACGCCGACGTTACCCCCTTGATTTGAAAGGAAGGAAATCATATATTATTAATTATTGGAATTCAACATTTTATTGAATCTATTCAAAATTTCTTTGAAAGCTTCAACTTCAAAACTTCAGGTTTTGGAGAAATAATGTTGCTTCATTTTTGACACGAGAGCATCAATATTGGGGCATTTTGATGTCAGAGCAATTTGGATACAGTCTTCAGCGTCCAATCGATTTTTCTGCTTTGTTTTTATGTTCGTTAGAGTGCAAAATCCTTGTTCGCAAAGGTAGGTTATTGCAAAAGGCAGCAGCTTTTTGACTGCCTCATGTGCAATTTTGATGCCTTTGCAGCTGTTGACATCCAAAAATATAACAGATCTACATTGTTTTCAAATGCAACACGTGCTTCATTATTACATCGAAGCTCAAGAAGTGCCTCTGCCAACCCTTGAGGTTCTGGTACAACAGCAATTTCACATTTAAAGGGATTTACAATCCAAATGACAGCATGTGCATTGGCAGCATTACCCCCAGGAATTTCATTTTTACCCCATTTGGGGTAATTTACCCCTGTTCCCTGACCACTGGTATAGATTAAACAAACTGTGCCATGGTCCCTGGGTTGCTGCGGCGATCTCACAGGGGTGTCGCGGCCAGGGCTGGTGATAAGCAAGGCGAGGGCTACTTAAAATTATTTTGGCTTAGGAGTGCCTTGAAAAAATTATGGAGACCCTAAGGGTGCCTGGAACTGTAAAAGTTTGGGATCCACTGGTTTAGTCCCTAGAATGGTGGAGTAATTCTAAGTTATTATTATTGTTGTTTTATTCATTCTTTCACCCTTCTTTTATGGTGATTTACAATTAAATGGTTATTTACAGTAGTGATCAATGAGATACAAATCCATCTTTAGTATCATATACTGTTCTGGGAGTGCAGCTTCATAATATAGATTGAGGTACATATACCAGTATCAGTGAAATAATGACAAAAAGACATATTTGGTGCTGATATCTTTATTATTAGACTAAACATAAGGTGCAAGCATCTTTCTTTACCTTCCCAACTGCACACTAGGCATTTAGTAGCAATGCTACCATAAACAGACAATCCCATCATTCACAATTTTGGTTGAATGACTTGACATTAAAATATGAGACAGCTGTGACAGGAAGGTGTGGGCAGTGATGTAGTACTTCTCATTGGTTTATGGACTGTCTGGGTCACATTGTCAGAGGAACATTTACTGATCAATGCGCAGAGACTACATCTGGCTCTTGCCCCAAGAAGCGCAGTCATCCCAACCTCATATTCCAATGAATACAATAGCTAGGAACATTTTTTTTTCAAGGGATTGGTGGGGAGGGTTATAATGATATGGCATGTGATCTACCTTGCCTACAGGGGATGACTGGGCTGAGCGGCAGGGGACATCAGGCCTATAGTGTGCTACTTTGGAATGATAGGGACCCAGTGTGATGAAAGGGACCAAGTGTGAAGAGAGGCACAGTGGGAAAAGGGGCACAGTGTTATAAGAGGGTCCAGTGGGATAAAAAGGGAGCAGTGTGATGAAAATTCTGTAGTGTGATGAAGGGGGAGCAGTGTGATGATGAAAGGGGTGCAATGTGAAATAGGCCCAGTGTGATGAAAAGGGAGAGTGTGATGAGGGGGGGGGGGCAACAGTGTGTTGAAGGGGGAGCAGTGTGATGAAACTTGCATAGAGTGATGAAACGGGCGCTGTGGGATGAAAATGGCTCAGTGTGATGAAGATGGCGCAATGTGATGATGAGGCAGACATATCTGTTTGTTGCTCTTATTATTGTGATTTTATAGCTATATAGTGTTTTACAGAAGCAAAGAACAAGCCTGACCGACTTGTATATCTAAAATACATGAATTTGTGAGACACATAGTAGTAAGGCTTAGGACCTAAAGGAGTCTGGACTGCAGAGGGGGAGGAGCTGTGACTTGAGAGGGGGTGGGGCCAGGGTTAATCTATAAACTGCCCCCCTCAAAAGCAAAGTCTAGATCCGCCCCTGGTTTGTGCAAAACTGTGATCCATATTGTTTAATTTTATGAGCCTGCGATTATGTAATATCTGGAGAAACAACAGTGACCAGGCTAGCATGCACTTCGCCTGTAGTAGCCCCCTTTCTATTAAAGTCAGTTTTGTTTACTGGTGCTCTGCTGCCCCTGGACTTATGCACAAGTCAGAGGTGTACCAGTCAACAATCAGATGGCAAATTAAACAGTCCAAGATTATCAACAATCAACAGATTCAAGGGTCTATGCAGCAACCTTTTTTGATACTTAAAAGATGCGGAAACTACTGTTTTTGCATCTTTTAAGTATAGTTGCAATACATTAACTGCCTATCGGAGGAAACTTCTGTGAAATCTCCTCTGTGTAGGCAAATACTAGATTTGGGACGGCGATGTTCTGCAATGCATCAAGCTCTGATAAACTTTGCATTGCGCAGACAGGTAATGCCATCTCAGGATGGCGTTACCTGTCTTTTCCTATGGGATTCTGCTGAAGCCTCTCTGGCTTTGCAGAATCCGATATAGTGAAAGTGCTGTGCGCATGCGCACAACACTTCCTCCTGTCACTGCCAGCGCTAAACTGCCGGTGATAAGATCACAGGAGAAGGGTCACTTTGCCGGGGCTCCCAGAGTAGCCCTGGCATAGTTCATCTTAGCGTTGCATAAAAATGCAGGTTTGCAGCGAGGAACACCAGCACTGGAATGGGACAGTTGACGTTCTATTTAACAGAAGAAGGGGAGTTAAAATGCCTTATGTTTGCACTTCATATAACAGCAGAACGTGAAGTGACTGCAAAATGTATGGCAGGTTTTATGTTTCTTTTTATAAATATTAAACTATCAATAATCTGTTTCAGAAGAGTAACCTGTCGTTACTGAGCTTGAGGCAAAGGTTGCCTAGAAACACTGTTTTACTTTTGCATTGACTGTGAACAATGGTATTGTCTTATTTTAGAAAACATGTTTTCAAATGAGTCAGTTGACCTTTATTATTGGATACACAGATAGCATAACTGAAACACACACTTTCTTTCATGTTTGGCTTCATTTACAAGGGCTCAAGTTGTAGAACATTGGACATATCTTTTAACAATGTCAGGGTTGGGTCTTCCTATAGTTCCATCGACTAGTTAAATAAGTAAGGGGGATTATAGTTTTGCTATTTTACCTTGTCATTTTGATTGACATGCTTCAATAAAATGTTTTACCTGACTCTACTGCACTTTATGACTCATTAACTCATGTTTACGGTGGTAATTGCTCCCCACATCTTCTACATACTTGCCCACTCTACTGGAGTGTCTGGGTATGTCTCCTGGACTCTATGGAGAGCAGGCAATTTTTCCACATTCTGCCCACTTCATAGTGAAGAGGATAGGATAGGATAGGGGCCTTGGTGGCACAATTCCTAGCTAAACAAGTCATTTTTGCCCCTCCTCATGACAAAATTACCACTTCAAATTGCAGCTATTCACGCTGCCTTCCACACTGCCAATTCATATCTTACAAACTTACAAGCCTGCTCTCCTCTCTTGAGAGACATCTCCACAAACTAGAAGTTCAGTCCAGCGTAGTACCAAGCTCTAAACCACATTAATCACAGTATACTTTTCAAAAATCAAACACTGATACACTAGCCTGCGCCTGTAGTAAAGTGGATGTATGCTAATATGATTGGCTGAATATTGCAGGTGTTGCGGCCAAGGATAAATAGCAGTACACCATTATACAGTTTGTACTTTATAATATAAATTGTATTTCATATACAATTTTCCCTATGAAACGTAATTTGCGCAATATATTTCACTGCAACGTCACTCACCTCTAGAAAACACTAAAATAGTTTATATGGCTTGTACATATTCCTCAGTCCCACTTTTTATAAATTTCTTCCACCACCTACTTTTTCACTATATGGACTGTTGCAGTTTTTCACATTCATACTAGAATTTCCTTTTAAGGTACATGATGCACAATGGAGTTTGAGCCATTCATACCTCTCTGCTTTTCTTGTGCTGTTCACACTGGAATAAATGCATGAAAAGTGCAATGTCTATTCTGCATTCTTCCTCCTCCAGGAAGATATAACTGTAACTTATCAAGAACTGACACCAACATTTGTGCGAATGCAACTTGGCCCCAGCATTTATTGATGACATAAGTGGAGAAAGCAACTAGCATCACCGTAATTGTAGATCAATAAATATAGTACTCTGCAACTCTATAAATAGCAATAACTCTGACTTACATAAACACTTTTTAACATAATTTAAATATTTTTCTCTCAGTGCTATTTGCAACTACCCCAAGGAAAGGGCCAGAAGAAACCCCAGAACACGGCTCTGAATGCGGTACAGAGCTTGTAGGGGTAGGAGGAGTGTGGTGATGACGGACTAAGAAGTACCGGCAGCCTTGATTGCTGGGAACATTCTGAGGGATCAGGACTGTCCCAAGATCTTTTTTAAAAATTGGTGAAAAAAAAAAAAAAAGAGGCAATGACTATATTCACCATTGCGTCATAAATATTCCAATTTTAAAATTTTACAACCTATTTGACATGCAATAACATGTGCTGCAGGTACAATATATTTTTTGGTAAAAGAGCAACATATGAAAAGAAAAAGCTCCTGTAAAACCATTAACATCATCATTGTTTATTCATAAGGTGCAGGTCTGCTGTGTCTACTTCCCAAGACATTGCATGATACGTCCAATACCTATGTTGATTATAAACTCTCACAGGAAATTAAAACAAATAAAGAATTAATGTCACTTGCTAAGAATAAAGGCATTAATGATAAATAACAGTGAAAAAAAATAGAGTGTTTTTTTGTAACTTTTTTCCCATGAAATACATTTATTAGAATGCTGTTAATGTCTACTGAACATAAAAATAAATTTTACAGTTGCTTGTGATTGCAAAATCACGTTACAGCATTGTAACCGGTCACACAAAATGACGGCTGAAACTCCATTTTGACTTTTCTACTTCTTATGTGTGTATTACTTTAAATGTTTTAGTAAACAAGGCAGAGTCGAGGCAATGCCAACATATCTTGCCAGGGCGCTGTCTCAGGGCTTATCAGCACCTGTGCTTATCTCTATTTTACCAATTCATTTATATAATCAGTGATTTCGCAATGCTGATATAATCAAGGCCTTTCTAGAAACGTCTTCACATATTCTAGTTAGGGGGTTGCCTCTGTGCCTACTGCACATGCTCAAGCTTCTTATCAGTATTAAACCAATAGAAAGTCCAAAAATCATGTTTATACTTTATATGCAAATGATTTCAGGGTCCTGGTCAATAAAAGCAAAATAACTGTGACATAACCCCTCCTCAGCTTCAATCACTTTAGGGATGCCAAGTACTCTGTTTGTTACTAGTTTGTTCATCCTAGCTTTCGAGACAACTTGCCGTCAGAAGCACAGAGAAAGATGAGGTCCTAGGATAATCTGTGATTAAACATATTTACTGGGATAATCTATTTTCAGCAGATAAGTAACAGTTTTATTTACTTTTTGTACTAATTTCACTTTCTTTTTGTATTATACTTACTCTTTTTACTATATTTTTTCTCAAAATAAACAATACACTTGTTTGACAGCTTTAGTGGTCGTGTGATTTTTAATTCATTGTCTGCTTTTTCTATTGGAAACAAGGATGTATACGAGACTGTCATCACTACTGATCGGGACTAAGACTAGCCCCAGAGCTGATGCAAGTTATACGGCAGAAAATCAAGTAACAATCACGGCCATACAGCTTGATACGGCCATGGCTGCGTGCGCTCAAGTTTAGCACGCCCCTTTTGAGGATGGAATTTCACTCCCCAAAGTTGGAAGTTGTAGTAAGTGCTCCTTCCGCTCATGATCGCATGAACATTGCTTACGTGCACATCCGTGTCTCTCTGTTTCTTGTCCGTATCTGTCGGCTCTCCAGTCTGGGAGTGTGGAGCTTGGCTGCAGCATCATAGCCAAGTGCCCCACACCCAGTGAGACACTGAGATGGAAAAGCAGCAGCCAGTAGCTTTACATGTAAAAAGCTGCTGGCTTCTTCTCCTTCATGTCATTCTCCTTTATGTTTCATGGCACCATGGGGGCAGTGAAACCATCGGATAAGTGACATGATGTCATTCAGTGCCCCCTAACCTTTGGTGTCCTGATTAAAAATGCTTCATTTAAGTATGTGTTCACGTTTTCGCATTTTTAACCATTTTCCCATATATGTGATCAAACCCTCTGCTCAGTGTCACTGTTTGTCCAGCAGGAGGTAGCATCTTTTTTTGGGCAGAGTAAGAATATATTTATTTTCTGCTCACTGTAATAAGATTACTATAGGACTTTATTTATTAGCTAAATTCTCTGTGAGTTTTGCTCAACTCTACTATTACAGTTTGCATATTTCATTAATGTTTTTTTTGTTAAGTAAAACAAGCAAAACATACACACGTGGCTTTTCTTTAATTCAATTCTACGCTATGAGAACAGAATTTATTTCTAGATTGGATCAATCTGTGTTTTAAACCTGTATTAATCATTTATCTTGAACAAGCATAGCAACTCCTTGGGGTAAACGCATCAATTGGTGGTTATTTAAAACCGCAGATTCTCTGCAGTTTGCTGTCATTATTTAAAAAGGAAATCTTATTCAAGGTAAAACCAGATGGGCTTTGTTTTTAATAAAATTATCATAAATTTACCCCCTTATGTGCGTGGACTGTAAATGCACTGAACACTGTCAGATTCTAAATAAAACCTTCATCATTTATAGGAAACAAAACATTAACAACTGATAATCACACAGGCCACTTGTGTCCCATCACTAATATTAATGTTTTGTTACATAACAAAATGTACAACAACATTTTTGGATGTGAAATACCGAACTACAATAATAAACTTATGAAAACAGGTGTAACTCAATTTGTGTAGAGTAGGAGAGCCACTCTCTTTGATGATAACGGGCCTGAATGTCTAAGGAAAGCAAAGCAAAAAGGATGGGTAACTTTGCATCTTGGCAAAACCATGTTGCTTTTCAGTGCAGATAAATGTAAACTGTGAAGACAAATATAAAGTTGGAGTAGGGCATGTCCTAGTTCCACTTCAAATTTCAGTGTAAAAATAAAGTTATCAAGTATTTGTGTGTTACATGAAAAAGCAATCAGTATTTTCTTTCCATGCAAAATAAGAAACTAAGTTGCAGCTCTTGTCCTGGATAAAAGTTACTCCTTTTTTTTTTCTTTGTAGCCCTTAATGACTCAGGCCCAACATCTGTTGAAATATATCAAAATGTAATTGATAGAGGATGAGATTACACATAGCCAACAAATTGTCATCTACACTGATTAATATATTGCATATGCACAGATCGAGAGTTGTGAAAAAATATTACATTGGTAAGAGATTGTTACAATTCTGTTCCACAAACTAGCTCCTTGTAATTACAGCCAAGGAGCCAGACATATGTTGAAAACATTAAACTGTTTATTGCAATGAAAACACAGTTCAGATGATGCAATATAAACACAGACCAGGTCAGAGAATAATTAGACTTCCAGGTATTGCAGAATAATAGGTGTAATGCAGATATCAGGTTTACCTCCAGGAGACAAGGATTTCCACAGGAATACAGAAAGCAAGGCAGTTAGTACAAGGGTAACAACAATTAACAGGCACAGAAACAGCAATGACCAGCAAAGGATACTAGGAGAGGCAAACTTATATAGGAGACAATCAGGTGCGGATGCTTAACTAGCTTTGCTAGTTAACGCCTGGTAGTGGGAAAAGACTGAATAACAGCATCTGGTGGTTCAAAGGTACTGCAGGGTAACATAAACAATAGTGTCCAAAATAGTCTCAGAGGCAAGAGCTGCTGAGATGAAACATTTTCCTGAGGTAATGCTGCAAATGACGAGAGGCAGATCCTGACAGAGATATAAAGGAGATGCACTCTATTGACAGGATCATTAGTTTAATTCCAAATAAATGAAGCAGAACTTTATTTTATAGAAGGATCTTTTGTTTACATGTTATGTTCTAGTTTCTATAGAAAGCCACCTATGGGTGTCTGAAAACACTCATTAAATTACTGATGAGATTGAGGGGATGTTGGGACTGTATTTACCTTATGCGCCAGTATCATACATTTGAAGGATTTAGTATATTACTAGAACTGCATTTTCCTGTATAAAGTTTGTCAAAGATGAGGAGGGTGTCTCACCAAGCAATTCCTTTTGCTGGGGAAAAGGCATATAAATGTACGTATTGTAGAAACAAATGGCTTAATATTAGCAGTGTTGGTGACTGAATTTCTTATAAAAAAAATAATAATATATAGTTTACTTTGTTATAGATTCTGAAGTTACTCATGTTCTAGACAGGAAAATATCAAATTACATGACAGTCAAAAGACATAACCTGTCTATAAATTATTCTACTGCCTAAAGGCAACATGGTTAATAAGTTAATGTATGTCTAGTTGTTCTTGGAAGTGCTAAGACCACGCCTGGGTTCCTGCCGAGAATGATTACTGGATGACTTCCCTGTGTATTTCCTGGCAGAGATTTGCAAGATTCTCATTAGAACATTAAGCTACATTGATCAGTTTGCTCAGTCTCGTTCAGCAGCTCCCTGCTGTTCTAGATCTACCTCCTGCTACACTGCCCTCCAGCACATTAATGGCTTCTGCCCAGCTCTACAGAACTTGTTCGCTTGTGCTGTTTATCTAGGGTACAATGAAAGACATGCAATGCACCCGCTAAGTGTCTTCTAGATGTGATCAAGCAGTGGAACTGGCAGAGCAGGTAACAACATGTAGCCACAGGTCTGCTATTCATGCTGGTGACTAATAGATTTTGATTATACAAGAAGGAAAATAAGCATAGCACAAAAACTGCAGATCACGGTCCTGGTGACCCCTCTAATCTGCTCATTTACACAAAGAAAGTTCACACAGTATTTACACTTGTATTATCATTCATATGGTAACACCAGGGGGTAAATGTATCAAGCTGAGAGTTTTCCGGCGGGTTTGCAAAGTGGAGATGTTGCCTATAGCAACCAATCAGATTCTATCTATCATTTTGTAGAATGTTCTAAATAAATGATAGCTAGAATCTGATTGATTTTTCAAAGCCACCGGAAAACTCTCAGCTTGATACATTTACCCCCAGATCTACTACTTTATCAGCAATACAGTATTTTCTAACAGTACACATCTAAACTCCACATTACGTTCTTAAATTGATCTTATATTGTTAAATAGTATCCTCTGTGTCTCCATAATAGTCTTTTTTAACTATTATTCCATTTTAGTTCAATATATTGCTTTAAGATGTACTTCTCAAGTTGGGCTTCATTCATTAAGGAAAATAAGGCAAAAAAATAAGTAAGTTTTCTCCTGGACATAACCATGTTACAATGCAAGGGGTGCAGATTTGTTTATTATTTTGCACATAAGTTAAATACTGCCTGATTTTTCATGTAGCACACAAATACTTGATAGCTTTATTTGTACACTGAAATTTAAAGTTGTTCTAGGACACATCCTACCACAACTATAAATCTGCCTGTTAGGCTGCCGGTCTGATAATAAACTTGCGGAAGAGGTCTTCGCCTGTAGCAGCCGCCTTTCCCATAGAGCTTTATGCGCTCATAGGTGCTCGGATGCCCCCAGGACTTAACTCTAGACTTAGTGCAAGTTTATTAACAACACCGCAGCGGCAGGGCTGGAGGAGGCTGCACAGACAGTAATGGATGGTCAGACGTAAGCCAAGGTCAGGGGTCTGAAGCAAACAGGGTAGTCAAATAACACAACAAAAGGTCAGGGTCACCAGCACAGAAGCAGAGTCCAGAAACAGAGTAAATGGTCACAACAGGAGGTCCAATAGCAGAGGGGCAGAGTATCCACAGGAACACTGGGACAAACAGAAACAGAACAGGGGCAGGTCAGCAACAGACAGTATCCACACTATAACCAGCAGGGAGGCTAAGCTCTCCTTGCCTTAAATACTTAAGACAGCCAATTAGGAGCTGAGAATGAAATGGCCTAATAAGCTTCCGTTGTGTGGCTTAATGAATGTAGTAATTGGTTAATAGCCCACAGGCTTAGTAGAGGTCTTGGCACACGCGCCCGGCTGCCCTGTGTTGCCGGGACTTGAAAATCTGACATCTCTGCGTCTGGCTGTTGCCCTAGCAATGGTCAGGCAGAGAACCAGAAGTGACGTCTCAGTCGTCATGGAGATGGCCGGGACGCTAGGAACAGAGGAGAGTGAGTCGCGTCGGTGCAAGTTGCGCAGTTACTCCTTTTTTTGCTTTCCTTTCCTTTCTGTGTCCAAGAAGTATGTAAATTCCCTACTGGAGAACTAAATGAATATTTTATTGGCTATTTTAGGTCATGATGAATAGTCACAAGCACTAACAAAATTCTACAGAGTGTGCAGGTAATTAAGAATAACCTTTCTTTGATTTTTAAAGTAATTAATCATACCTGTTTGGACTGTGATTGTTTCCTTGTATTGATTCATAATAGTTATTAGATAGTATTAGTGAAAACCAGCCGCACTGATCAATCCCAGTGCTGAAAGACAGCATCAGTGTCCCAGCTTGCTACATATGGCTGAGCTGGCAGGTCACATTATTGCAGTGGACCGGTGACTGTGTGGACAAATAAAATAGCAGTCATCCTAATTTACGAATATGTCTGAGAGTGATGCAATCAATTTCAATTGGGTAATTTTTGACTATGCAGACTGTTTGAGGAGCAAAAATGCACAGATATCATACCAAATTGACCTGCTCTTACAGAGGATGCACAGAACTTCCAGGCTATCTGCCCGAGATCACATGACCGCCCCTAGAGGCGGTATTTTCATCATGTCTGGCTATTCACCTGGCTGCTATCTAGTGGTTGAGTTCCCAGCAGCGAAACCCATCCCGCTTTGCTGCAGTTCTTGGTGAAAACCAGGGGGCTCATTAGACTCCGCACCTCGAGTATTTTGTGACAGTTTACTCTGAACCCCCTATGGATTCCGCTGACAAACCCTGGCCTAGGGACCTTCTACAACATCTTGTGGGAGAATTGAAAAGGAGGAGATGAATCGGTCATGTATACTCATTGTCCATTCCTGAGACCAATGCCATGGCAGAATACATTCAAGAAAATCTGAAGCGGGGCTTCATTCTGAAGTCATCATTACATGTCGAGGCTGACTTCTTCTTTGTCAAAAAGAAAGACAATGGGCTTTGCCCCCTGCATTTACTATGGGGCTTAAATGTCATCATCGTGAAGAACAGACACCTGTTACTTTTTATCACTGAGCCTTTTGACTGTATTAAGGGAGCCACCATTTCTATAAGCCTTCGAGGAGCATATAATCTCATCTGTATCAAAGAGGGGGATGATTGGAAAACTGCCTTTAACACCCATCAAATATCTGTTTATGCAATGCACCTGCAGTTTTTCAGAGTTTTATCAACAAGATAAAATGGAACATACTTTGTCAGTTTGTGGTAATATACCTGAACGATATCCTCATCTTCTCCCAAGATCTGAAATCCCATTGGAGACATGTAATAGACGTCCTCACCCACCTCAGGTCTGA
This sequence comes from Mixophyes fleayi, assembly GCF_038048845.1. NCBI lineage: Eukaryota > Metazoa > Chordata > Amphibia > Anura > Limnodynastidae > Mixophyes > Mixophyes fleayi. The sequence continues at coordinate 67,597,790 of NC_134403.1, read as the reverse complement.
TCATTTATTTTGCAAATTAGAAAATTGCATAGTTGAGCAAACTCAGTTGCCGTCTCTAGGTTATATTATTCCCTGTACTGGACTTCTAAAGGATCCTGCAAAAAACTCAAAGCCATCACCGAGTGGCCTCAACTCTCTGGACCAAAGGTTACCCAGCGTTTTTTAGGGATTGCTAATTATTATCGCCAGTTTATTAAAAATGAGTCTACTGTGGTCACTCCCATCAGGTTCTTGATGTGGAAGATGGTGCATTCTCCCTTGCGCCCATCTTATCTATCTCCTTTCTTCCTGGAAGTAGATGCATCTTCTTATGGAACTGGAGCCATTCTGTCTCAACGGGCCTTCAGTGGAAAGCTTCATACTTATGGCTTTTTCTCTCACAAGCTGCTACCTGCAGAGAGGAGTTATGGAATAGGGAAAAAGAAACTGTTGCCCATCAAGTTAGCTCATGCAGAATAGAGGCATCTTCTGGAGGGAGCCTTATTTCCCATGACAGTTTATACCGACCACAATAATTTTTTTCTCTCAGTTCAATCTTATTATTACTTAGGGCTACCAGGCTCCATAAACAAAAGGGCTGATCCCCTTTCACAAGATTTTGATTCTTCTGACATGGAACCCCTACAAGGAGAATAAATTAATCTTAAATTCCAAATGCATTATGGCAACTACTCCTGCTTTGTTTACTAATTGTCAAAACTTTTATCCTTCCAAAGTTACATGTCAAGTTATTACATTGGGCTCATGGTCCCAAATATCTTGAAGGATTTCATTACTGATCTACCATTTTCCAATGTTTGCACTGTCATCTGGGTCATCACAGATTGCTTTTCCATGGTTTCTCTACTTTAATAAATTCTTTATTTTCAAACCATATAAAAGATGCATTACAACATAAGATCCCATTGTAAAAAAGAAAACATTTTCCACATCGTATGTGGTTCAGATACATAAACAACAGGTATACATTCTATGGTGAATAGGATGGATAAGCAGTGTCCCGTTGTCACAATGTATATGCAACAACTGATGGCTACTTGCTGGTATTGACACAACTCTAAATGGAAGTGCGGAGTCTAATGCTCTTCTGGTCTTCGCCTGGGACCCCCGCAAGGGATTTTGCTGTGAGAGACGCGCAGGTTGTGGTCATCCTAAAGAGTTGCCAGTGAAGCAACTAGATGGTAGAGAGTGGTCAGGCAAGCCGGGTTGATACCGTCAGAGCACACAGGAATGATCCAAAAGAGAAGTCAGGCAGCTAAAGACAAGAAACAAGCCGAAGGGAGAATCCAAAAGCCAGGTCAAAAAGAAGCCAAGGTCATACACAGGAGAGTAAGAATAGAGTTTGCTGGGGCATTGGGGACCTAATACTTTGGCACCCTCATGGTGCTAGAGTCTGCTTAGTATAGAAGAGACAAAGGACAAAGACCTTAACTACCGGCAGCATGGCATCACAGAACGCCATTGGAACTTTGCAATAAATTCTCGCTGCCTAGCAATGGGACACGCATGAGCCATATGGTCGGTGCTGAGACCGGAAGAGACGCTTCTGGTTGCTAAGTGACCAGACGCATCAGAGCCTCTCCCTACGTGGAGGAGGAAAAGCAGGGACGACTTCTGTCCAGATGGGTCTTTATGTGTTGGTTATAAAATCTCTCCAGAAGCTGAGGAGCATGAAGGTCTTGCTTGTTCACCCATGATCTTTTCTCAGGACCGAATCCCTTCCAATGAACTAGGTATTGAAGATGTACATGAAAGTTGCGAGAGTCCAGAATCTGACTAATCTCATATTTGTTGCCTGAAGATGTCTGGGTGGGAGCAGAATGAGGAGGAAGATGAAAAAACTCATTGCATACAAACGGTTTCAAGAGAGAGATATGAAAGGTGTCTTGAAACTTAAGGGAAGAAGGCAAACAGAGGTTGCAGGTGACGGGATTAATGACGTGAACAATGCTGAATGGCCCAATGAAGCATGGGGCCAACTTCATAGAAGGGACTCTGAGTCTCAGATATCGGATAGACAGCCAGATTTTGTTACAAACGTGAAGAATGGGAAAAAACTTCCGATGTCGATCTGTGAAGCGTTTGTAATGTTGGGAGGATTCCAAAAGTCTAGTCTTGGTCTGAGTCCAGATACAGGAAAAATTCTATACCAAAGAATCTGCAACAGGAACAGAAGAACCTGTACTGGAAGAAAAGTCTGGTAGGATGGGATGAGCACCTAAAACATTGAAAAATGGGTAGAGCCCGGTAGATTCGTGGATATAATAGTATAGAAGATTACACCAGTCTGTTTGTTTTTTTGAAAAGAAACAATGTAGAAAAACCTCAAGATATTGATATACGCCTCCGTTTTACCGTTGGTTTGAGGATGGTAACCCAAAGAAGATTTTAGATCCAGACCCAAATTTTTGCAAAAGCATCTCCAAAAACGGGACCCAAACTGTAAACCACGGTTAGAAAAGATTTCCAGAGGAAATCCATGGAGTCTAAAAATTTCCTTAATGAAAATGAGAGCTAACTGAGAGGCAGTAGGTAGACCATCTGGAGGAACCTGATGAGCCATCTTCGAAAATCGGTCAACAACAACCCAAATAGTATTAAACCCACCACTGAAGGGAAGATCCGTGACAAAATTCATAGATATGCTAATCCACGGAGAATCAGGAACAGGATGAGGGTGACCTAAAGGTGCATGTCTGGGGCTCTTGTGCGGAGCACAAACCAAACACAAATTTGCAGATGTCCAGAAGGCCACCAATAGCATTGGCTCAGGAGAGCATAGGTCTTTTTGACTCCAGCATGACCTATTTGATGCTATTTTGGAAGAGTGAGCCCATTGTATGGCTTTAGGCCGTAAATGTGGTTCCACATAAGAGCATCCCAGGGTTAGAGTTCTGGAGTCGGTCTTGGTCAAGGCCACAATGTTGGTTTGGTCAACCATGGGTCGTGGCTCAAAAACGAAGGAAGGTCTGAATTATCAAATAAGTTAGATACTGCATCAGCCGGGAAATTCTTAGACCCTGAAGTGTAGGTGAGTATTAGATCAAAGCGAGAGTAAAATGATACCCAGCGAGCCTGGCGTGGGTTTAAGCAGCAGGCCTCTCGTATGAAAATTAGGTTTTTATGGTTGGTAAAAACTCTTAACTGAATGAATAGCTCCCTCAAGAAGATGATGCCATTCTTCTAAGGCAGATTTAATGGCTAGGAGCTCTTTGTCACAGATTCAATATTTTTTTTTGCTGGGAGAGAATCTCCTAGAAAAAAATCCACAGGGAAGACGACTACCGGAAGAAGAAATTTGGAATAGTTATGCCCCTATTCCAACAGAGGAGGCGTTAACCCCTAAGAAAATTGCTCTTTGCTGATCAGATTGTAAGAGAACAGGGGCAGAGAAGAAAGTCTCTTTCACGGCATCGAAAGCTGCCACAGCCTCTAGAGGCCAATTCTTGGGATTAGTTGATATCTGAGTGATGACAGTGATGGGCACTATGATGGTGGCGAACCCCTTGATAAACTACCAATAGAAATTGGCAAAGCCTATAAATCTCGGGATAGCTTTTAGACCCTGGAGCTGTGGCCAATTAGTAATTGAGGTACCTTCTCAGGGTCCATCTGTAACCCGGAACCGGACACCAGATAGCCAAGAAACGGAAATTGACCTCGAAAATACACTTCTCCAGCTTGCAGTACAACCGATGTCTATGAATACAAGCGAGTACATCCTTGACATGAACACGATGGGAAGAAAGTTCCTGAGAAAAGATCAAAATGTTGTTCAGGTAATCAACCACTGAGACATACAGAAGATCCTGAAAAATCTTGTTGATAAAAGATTGAAAAACCACTGGGGCATTACAAATTCCAAAAGGCATTAGAAGTATTCGTAATGTCCATCACGGGTGTTAAAGGGGGTCTTCAATTCATCCTCTTCTCGCATACGGATTAAGTTAAAGGCCCCACAAGGGTCCAATTTGGTAAAGACTTGGAGCTGAGGGGTACAAGGTAACTTTTTTTTTGTTGTTGTTTTTCTTTCATTCTAGGATGGTTTCTGTCAGCGAAATTAATTACCTATGACCACAAATGCAATGAGAGAAAATGATTAATAAAATGTACAGAAATTATCTTTAAAACTTCAAAAACTGGACTCTTCGCAGAAAGACTGCAGGACTGGTCAAACGTTCGTTCTATAAAAGGTAAAATCTATAGTGAAGGTTTTCTAGGAGGAATAAAACCACATTTCATAATTTGCCCGCTGGTATGATCTACTGTGGAATAAATTAGCACAAAAATGGAAGAGGTGGAGTCTTATAACTATTCACTGTTGCAGACATAATCCACAAGATCAGTTACTCTCAATAGTTCATCCTCATCTTCCTCTGGTACTACCACTTCCTGACTGCTCCCTGTCCCATTGGAAGCCTGGCTGACTGTGGCTGAAGTGTCCTTAGATGTTTGAGTCTTTTCACTTGGTTTCCCAAATAAATTTTTAATAGTTTCCTCTGAGCTTTTTCCGGTAGTGGAAGGCAAATCCACCAAGCTGTAGTCCAATGGGCTCCCATCTTTTGTAACATTTTCAAAGTAATCATCATCGTCACTCTCTATCCGATAACAAGACTTTTTAGGGCTTTCTGGTATGGTGATCATTGCCAGTGGCTTATCCTCTGTGCAAGGCTTTTTGCTGCTGTAATCCTTGGCGTCTCCTTCCTCATCTTCATCTGCCTCAATGTGATTCAACCGCTTTCTGACATGTTTCTCCTCTTCCTCCAAAATTTGATCATCTGAACTTCGAATGCGTTTCCTCAGCAAAGGTGTCATAGTTTTAACACCGTAGGAGCCACTGGCTGGTGTTTTCGCAACTAAACAGGGAGGCATAGAGTCTAACGCACCCCAGTCTTTGCCAGGGACCCCCACTATGAGGTATAGACATCACTGCGTAGGATGCGCAGGTCACGGCTCTCTAAGTTATTCACCAGCGCAGTGGGACGTTGAACAGGAATTATCAAAGAATCCGGGTCAAAGCCAAGCAGTAGCGCAGTACACAGGGATTATCAGAAGGAGCGTCAGGAACAAGCAGACGGTCAAACCAAAAAGACTGTGCAGTAAATCGTAATCCAGCAGAATAAGCCAAGGAACAAGCCAAAAGTCAGCAAACACTAGGATACAGGTGAATCAATGGAAGTGCTGGAGTGAACCAATACTCTGACACCCTAATGGTGCCAGTGTTCCTTATATAGGGGAGAGTAGGAGCTGATACGGCAGTCAGAAGACAGCTTACCAACGACAGGAAGCCACAGAAGAGCATCCCGCATTCGTCACTGTGCATGTGCAAGCAGCGAGCCGACACAGGGCTGGAAGAGCGTCCTGTTGCTAGGCATCGGACATGAAAAGCAGGGCAAGAGAGGCAACTGTCCCCTGTACCTAGGGGATGTGCGGGGACAGCGCCTGACAAAAGGCTACCTTGCATTCCGAGGTTTTTCATCATCACTGTCTTTGCATTAAGAGCTGGAGAATCTACATTTGAGTACACGTGTCATCTCTTTCCTACATCGCCTCTTCATTTGCCTGCTTTACCTCATCGGCCTCCTGTAGTGTCGTTATGGGCGGCGAGCGCCAAAGTCACTGTTATTAGACTGCTGGTTATTGTTTTCATATTGATTTTCTTCAGATACAACAAATTCATCCTGAGAGCCTTCACTAATCTGGAACTCATCTTCACTCTCCTCTCCATCCACATTGCTGTCACTTCCCAGGTAATTTAATTGCCTGCGTTTTGCCTGCCATGTGACAGCCCTTTGAGGCTGTTTTCCCTCTGTTCTTTCTCCTTCCAAGATTGTGGATACGTCTTTCCCACTGTGGTCAGTGATGTTGGCCATGTCGTTTCCTCGGCTGCCACCTCCACCTCCATCTGCATCTCTGATGATATCTTCTATTGCTTCATTGATCGCATTGTCAAATCCATCAAACCTGTAACTGATTAATTTTCTGGTCCTCGTTGAACGCCTTTCCAATGGCTTAGGCTTTTTCTTCTTCTCTTCCTCCGTTTCTTAAACTTCTGGCACATCCTCGGCTTCTTGAGTAGGAATAATGTTCTCAATACTGATTCCAACCTAAACCAATCATTCTTTCCTTGCTCCGCCCACACTTTCTTCTTCAAAACAAATCTAAATTCTGTAACTGCTCCTCAAGCTTCTCGCATAGTAATTTATGTTGGCAAGGAGGACAAAACCATTCTAAATCAGGAATCAACATCAGTGATGATCGGAGACAGGCTGTATGATATCTACTATCACACGAGTCACACAGCAAAATCAGCTCCGGGTGGTTGGGGAGGCTACACTTCTTGAACGGTTTATCATCTTCCCCTGAGGCATCGTCCTCTTTTTCCTCCTTTTCCGAACCCTCCTCTGAATCCTCACTATCTGACTCCTCCGTTTCCTGCTCACTAGATGATTTAAGCCTACTTCGCGATCGGAAGTTGGTCCAGCGTTTAGCTTTCACATTTGCATGGGTTTCTTCTTTATTTTCTGACATGGCCCCCTTTCAGATTTCCTCTCTTTTTCCAGTTTTGGTGGAGCAGACATTTCCTCTTCATCACTCTCCTTATTCTCAGGCTTACATTCTTTGATTTCCGCTACTTTCGCTGAAGGTGTGGAAATTCAAGGAGATTGCCTCAGTCTCCGTCCAATGTTTTCCTCTGTCTTCGCATCCTCTGCATCCTCCTCAGTGGTATTCTCCACAGGCAATTCAGGGCTTTTCCTCTTGCTGGAGATTCAGATTGTCAGTTTAATGCCATCTTTCTTTCTCTCAGAGGTCATCTACTTGCTCTCTGGTCCGCTATTCTCGTCTTCTGGGGCCAACTTTAATTTGTGTTTATTTTTGGAAACTAGAGATGGCTTTTTTGAAGTCTTCTCCTATTGTATTCCCATCAACTTTGTAATCTTTCACCCTTTTAGAGTCAGACGTCACACTGATGTCACCTTCCATTGCAGATGACTTATCCTTACGTTTGCACCTTAAACTAAAGCCTTTCTTCCCCAATACATCTCTTGCAGGTTATTCATTTTCCACAACTTTATCAGTAAACGCCTCAGGCTCCTCTTTTCCTTCATTTTCTTCTCTTTCTTTATCTTCAATGGGTTTTTCAGGCTTCAGTGTTGAGTTCTTTGTGGAAGTTGTTTTAGAGAGAAGTAATTTTCTTCTTGCAATTGCATTTCCTTTAGCTTTTACATATTATGTCTTTGATTCAGACTCCTCTTTCCTCCTTGCTCTTCAGTGTTACAGTGTTTTTCAGTGATGCACTCCTCTGGTTTTCCTGATACTTTCTCAACGTCAATGCTTTCTGTGGGTGATACCTTGGCAGGCTTCTTTGCAGACTCTGAACTACTAACATTTTTCTTAGAGTCTCCCTTGACCTGAATCTGCTTTTCTTTACCACAGTCTGAAACAGATTCTTCTTTTTTCTTTTCTCCTACATTGACTTCTGCACTATTTTTCTCTTAATTCAGCCTCGCAAGGACGGACCTTCACAGAGGCCTTCAGAGAAGATTCTTCTAACGATGTGGTGGTGAGATTACTGCTTAGTCCCATTACACCTTCCTTGATGTTCTCTTTAAGCTCTTGTAAACTTTTTTTTTTTTTTAACTTTTTATTTGTAACAGCAGATAGATATCAATATAAGGCACAACCGTACATGTCATTGACATTAAACAAGAACCAAGGTTCCACAGTATAAAAATTGGAGAGAAAGCAAAAATACAAATGAGTATATAAATATAGATTATACATTATGGTACATTCCAAGTGGTAGTTGGGAATTAAAGGCCTACGTGGTGAGTATACAAGTAAGGATTTTTCCTGTATCAAAGATAGACCATGTAAGGTTGGATATATATATAACGAATAGAGCAAACTGCTGGGTTTTTTAAAAAAAATTATGTTGAGGGGAAGAAAGGAGAGGGACTGGGGTGGAGGGAGAGGGATTTTCCAAATTGGAAATACATCTCTAGCCTAGAATCCTATACGCCAGGATGCTAGTGAAAAAGAAAGGGGTAGACAGAAGGGGGTAAACAGAGAATAGAGAAAGTAGAGAGACTCAGAAACAGGTAGATAGTAAATTAAAAAAGAAAAGAAATAGAGAAAGAGACAGAAGGGGTGAGCATTTAAGGCTTACAAAAAGCCTGGCATAGTGCTATTATTAAAACTGTACCAAGGACCCCACACTTTGTGGAAATTGGGAACTGTGTCATAAAGAAGACTTGTCACATATTCCATGGAAGCAGTATGCAAAGTTCTATTTATAACAGCTTCTCTAGAGGGTTGTGAAGCTTTCTTCCACTCACTAGCTATCTGTATTTTAGCTGCATTATATATATATATATCAAACAAGTTTATCCGATGACTTAGAGATCCCTTTGATAGGCTGATACAGTAGCACCGATAGCGGGTTCTTAGGCACGTTGATTGAGGTAACCTGTCGTATAAGTAACATTACTTCGTCCCAAAATCTAGGTACTAGAGGACAGTCCCACCAAATATGGAGGAAAGAACCCACATAACCACAATTGCACCAACAAAGATCTGAGGTGTGGGGGAAGATAGAGTGTAATCTCGCAGGGACCATGAACCATCTAGTGTAAATCTTGTATGAGTTTTCTCGAATAGCTGTATTAATGGAAGACCTTGATATCTTTTCTCGAATGAGCGACCATCTCTCCTCGTCCACAGTTATTCCAAGATCCTGTTCCCATGCCCATTCAAACGGTTCCGTGGAAGGGGATGAGGAGGACACGAGAGAACTGTACAGGATCGATATATAGCTACGACGACCCAGGTTATAACTGCAATGATTTTTAAAGGGTGTTGGGGAGCGCGGCTTAGACGTTTGTGTCTGGGCTTGTATAAAGCTTTTTATTTGCATATAGTGAAAATATAAATTGCTTGGAAGCGCATGTCTCTCACTCAGGTCTGTGAAGGAACGTGGTGCATGCTCACCCATCAGGTGGAAGAATCAATCTAGTCCCACTTTCCTCCAAGGGTAAGCAAAAGCCTTAATGCAACACTGTGGGAAACGAGGTTGTCTCCACAGCTGGGTGAGAGGCGAGGGGTAGGGGGATAGTGCGTATTTTTTATTAATTTTGTTCCCTATCTCCAATGGATGGAGGGGGTAACAGAGGCTGAGGCTGGTCTGATACTCCCAGGGATCCAGGGTAAAAAGCACACTCCTACATCTGGGGACAACAATTCTTCAATATCCACCCATTTTTTAAATCCTACAGACGAAAGCCAATAAATGAGATGAGTCAATTTTGTGGCCTGATAATATTTGTCAAATAAGGGAAGGCCCAGGCCACCTGTCACACGCTGCTCATTCGGCTTCCATAGACAAAGGCTGAGACATTCACCTGTGTCTCATTAGCAGGCCTCAAACCTCTGAGTTCTGATCTGCGCATTACCTGTCTACTTCTAATTAAAATTCCTATTGGTTCCTGTTTTGGCTCCAGACTTGAAAAGGCACTTCCTCCCTTTCCTCTGGGCCTGTGTGGTTACCTGTAGTTACCTGTCTGGTTAGGTTTCTACCCATTTTATGAGCTCTCACCTGCTCGTCAGTGCCTCTGCTGTGTCGCTACTCCACGGGCTATACCGCTCAAGCTGCACCTGCCTCTGCTGTGTCGCTACTCCACGGACTATACCGCTCAAGCTGCACCTTCCTCTGCTGTGCCGCTACTCCAAGGGCTATACTGCTCAAGCTGCAACTGCCTCTGCTGTGTCACTACTCCACGGGCTATACCGCTCAAGCTGCACCTGCCTCTGCTGTGTCGCTACTCCACGGGCTATACCGTTAAAGTTGCACCTGCCTCTGCTGTGTTGCTACTCCACAGGCTATGCCGCTCAAGCTGCACCTGCCGCTGCTGTGTTGCTACTCCACAGGCTATGCCGCTCAAGCTGCACCTGCCGCTGCTGTGTGCTACTCCACAGGCTGTACCGCTCAAGCTGCACCTGTCTCCGCTGTGTGCTACTCCACGGGCTATACCACTCAAGCTGCACCTGTCTCCGCTGTGTGCTATTCCACAGGCTATTCCGCTCAAGCTGCACCTGCCGCTGCTGTGTGCTACACCACGGGCTATACCGCTCAAGCTGCACCTGTCTCCGCTGTGTACTACTCCACGGGCTATACCGCTCAAGCTGCACCTGTCTCCACTGTGTGCTACTCCACAGGCTACACCGCTCAAGCTGCACCTGCCTCCGCTGTGTCGCTGATCCTAGGACTGGACTGCCTAAGCCACACCTGACTCGTCAAGCTGCTGTCCCACTTTCTCAAGTAATCTCTCTGAGCTGTCCTGTTCAAGCTTCATATACTCCGCATTTGCCTCTGTGGCTTAGTGGCACTACAGGTCGTATCATCAAACCGCATGTTGTTACCTTTTCTGGCTGAACTGTTCCTGTAGCTACTAAAGCACATTAAGGCATTGTATAGTACCTCGTTCCTGCCGCATCTGACTATAATACTGCCTGGACTGTTACTCTCTCCTCTGATGTGCACTGCCCTATTGTGATACCATATACCTGCTGCCTTATCTTCTCCACCCTATTGCTGGACTGTTCATTCTATGCCATATTCAATTACATGCTGATTGTTCACATTGCATGTGATATTGCCGGTGGCTCTGCTCACCATGTACTACACTCTTAGTGTATATATATATATATATATATATATATATATATATATATATATATATTGAGACTTTCTTGTTATATTCATCCAGTCATCATTAAACCGCTGATTGTACTTTTATCCTGCATCTGTCATCTATTTACCCTCTGGATACTACTACCACTTGCCAGTGTGTTACAATACTCTCACTCCCCAAGGATCCGTTCCTATAACATCTATTGAACGGATCCAGAGTCCAGAATACCAAACCGTGACACCACCGTTATATTTGGATTTAGCTAGACAAACTTTACTACGTCTGGGTCTCCCCTGCCACACAAACTTGCCACAGAGAGTTTGAATAGAGCTCAGGAAAGAATCTGGTACTTTGACCGGGAGAGTTTGAAATAAGTATAACAACCTAGGTAAGATATTCATTTTAATAGTATTGATTCTCCCAAACCACGAGATGCAAAGAGAGCTCCAGGTCAATAAATCCTGCTTTATTATAGATAGCAAAGGGGGATAGTTAGCCTGAAACAAAGTTTCATAAGAAGTTGTGATAAAGACTCCCAGATAACGAATTGCTCGGGGCGCCACTGAAACTCAAAGTTAAGTTCCAGTAACTTCTTTGTGTGTGGTGAAAGATGTAATGCGAGCGCCTCCGATCTGGAGTTATTCACTTTATATCCAGAGAGAGAACCAAAATTCTGCAACTCTAGGAATAGATTAGGAAGGGAGGTTTGAGGTGAGGATAGAGTGAGGAGGACATTGTCTGCAAACAACAAAATCTTATATTGTCTACTATTAACCTGAATTCCCTTCACATCTGGGTTCAGTCGGATCAGAGCAGCAAGTGGTTCAATACATAGCGCGTAAATAAGAGTGGAGAGAGGGCATCCTTGTCTTCTCCCATTGTTAATACCAAACACGGATGAACTCAAGCCATTTGTCGACACAGAGGAGGACGGGTTATAATATAGAGCTTGAATACCTTGCAGAACATGACCAAAGAATCCAAAGAATTGAAGGGTTTGAAACATAAATGGCCAAGATAGCCTATCGAAGGCTTTCTCTGCATGTAACGCTAATATTACAGAAGGAAGTTTGGTTTGATTTATTTAGGAGATCAAGTCTATGGTCCTCCTGGTGTTGCCCAAGGCATGTCTGTTAGGGACAAACCCGACTTGATCTGGGTCTATAAGCTGTTACAGGTGGTTGTTCAACCTGTTTTCCAGGATCTTAGCAAATAGCTTAATATCCGTGTTTAGCAGAGAAATGGGTCGATAATTGGCGCAAATTGTGGGATCTTTGTTGCGCTTGGGTATAACTATAATATTGGAGCGTGTGGTTTCTCTATGAAACTGCTCCCTTCGGAGGATCGAGTTGAAAGTAGAAAGTAAGTGCGGGGTCAGAATATGTGCAAAAGTTTTATAATATGAAGTGGTAAATCCATCAGGACCAGGAGCCTTAGATGCCTTTTGAGACTTAAGGGCTACTTTAATCTGCTCCCCACTGATATCCTCATTCAATTTAGAAGCTGTAGTCCTATCTAATTTTGGTAGGTTACAGGTCTTTAAAAATTGTTGGATAATAGACGGTGAGGGAGGTAAAGGGACCCCCAATTTGTTTAGGTTATATAAGGATTCATAAAACCTATGAAAAGAGTCGTTGATGACTTTTGGGTCATAATTCAACGTACCCTTTTTGTCTCTTATTGCCATAATTGCCCATGCTGCTCGTTTGGCTTTTAGTTTATTTGCTAACATAATGTCAGCCTTGTTGCTTTTCTCATAAAATTTTTGGTTGAGCCAGTGAAGGGCTCGTTCAGTCCTTTCCACTAGCAAAGATTGAATTTCACCCCTAGTGGATACCCTCGAGCCATTTCAATTGGGCAGTAAGAGAGTTTAGTTTTAGAGTTTGTTGTTTTTTGCGAAAGGAAGCAAACTTAATAATAGCCCCTCTAATGACTGATTTGTGCGCCTCCCACACCGTGGAAAGAGAGGAATCAGGAGTCAGATTAAGGTCAAAATATTCTTGACGGTGAGAGCCCATCTGCTCTTTAAACAAGGACAGTTTAAGCAAAGATTTGTTTAAACTCCAAGCCGAGCTACTTTTAGATCTGTTCATGAGATCAAACGAAGCTGTAACTACTGAGTGATCGGACCAAGGATTGGGGAGTATTTCAGTATGAGTGAGAAGTTGTATAACCTTACTACAACCCATTATCATGTCAATTCTGGAGTAGGAATTGTGTGGATGTGAGTAGAAGGTATAGTCATGAGAGGAGAGATTGTGGGCCCTCCAGGAGTCAAACAGACCAGCCCCAGCCATATGTTTAATTAACGTTTTTGATTAAATAGTAGGTGGGGAGGGGGGGGGGCGTGTCACACACCAGACCTGTCCAGTTCCTCTGACAGAATAGTGTTAAAGTCCCCTCCTATCAAAAGAAAGCCCCTATGTATTTTACTTAGCTCAAGAAAAAAATTGTTAAAGAAGCTAGTCTGCCCTGTATTGGGAGCATACAAATTCACCACAGTAATAGTTTGGTGTCCTACGTGACCCACCAATATAATGAAGCGGCCCTCACAATCTAGACTAGACACTGTAAGCTGAAAAGGCACGGAGTTTCTGATTATGACGGGAGCTCCACATCTCTGGACGGGCAGGGAGGCATATTTCACGGTGGGGAATCTACGAGAGGACAAGGAGGGATGGTCGCCTTTTTTAAAATGCGTTTCCTGTAGAAATACAAAATCTGCTTTCAAATCCTTTACAGTTCTGTGTAGAAGTGACTTCTTTTGTAGGGTGTTAAGCCCTTTAACATTAATGGATACAAAAGTAAGAGACATGGTCCTCTGCGGGAGCACTGAGAGACGTACTAGAGTGAGAGAAGAGAGCAAGGGGAAACAAGAAAAGCTTAAGTAACAGAGAAAAAAGAAAAAGAAAGGAGAAGGGGAGTGGGTAGTGGTAAGGGGGTAAGGATAAGTAGTGGTCGACCACTCCTCCCAAAAAAGAATGGGGGGGAGAAGTGAGTACTGAGGTTGAGCCCATGGAAAGGTGTGAATTCAAACCATCTTGGATGGGATGGGCTCAGGGATTGGGTTTCAAGTATTTAAAATTAAAGTACTGTAAATAAGGAAATTATGAGGACTCTACTGTCCGCACACTCCTAAGACCCAAAATGTATGGGGTACAAGGTTGGGCAGACAACCCCAGCCCGACCCACCCAGAAACACACAATATAATTATAGATATAAATCCTATAGAATGTAACAATAGAACTACGCAATAAATGTAAGAACATTTTAAACACTATTAAAGACCTAAAATATAAACAGTAATTCTAGGGAACCTTAGGTTTCCACATAACTCTTGGTGTTGAGAGGCGATCACGTCCTGTGAGCAATCCACCAGAGCCCCAGGTCCTGCATCTAAACAGGACTACAGAGACCATCGACCCACGGTAACCAAGCTGGGTGGAGCAACAGGAGGGGCCAGAGGACGCGGCCACCGCTCAAGCTGTAAATGGTTATCCCAGGGAACAAGTTAAAAAACAAAATGTAAACAAAGCATGGAGACACTAGATATGCGGCAACGAAAATAACTAGTGGATATGTGACCGGCATATTATGCATGTCAAACTTATAATACTAATTAACTGGTTTGTAACATGTAAGATTAGACTCTGCAAGTTAACTACAAAGATTTCCTCGCAACGAAAGTACTAGGTCCAAAAGTACTTGCCCGGGATGTCACAGTGCGGGTGAAGGAACCGCAACAGGTACCAGGAAATCGCAGAAGCTCGGGCCCCACTCCAGGGGGCTGAGGTTTAGAAAGGTCTCCTAAGCTCTTGTAAACTTTTGATGATGCTAGGATTTCTCTCAATTGTTATACGATGTTCATCCTTGGTTGAACCGATAACCGATTTTCTCATGGAGGTGGAACATTTCTCTGCATGATTGTCACTCACCGGACCGTGAGTGCCTCTTCCCGGACATTTAGGAACCGTGGCCGTCCACCATCCTGAGGGTCTGCGCATGCGCAGCCCTTTTCTATACTTCAGTGTATACCCCTTTAACTTAATTGGCAGATCAGGCAACCTCCCTATATTAAGCACCTGTGGTCACTACCACGTTGCCTGATCTTGGAGTCTCATTCCTCATGAGTCTCTGAAGGTGTTCCTGTATTACTTGTGTATTCAGTGCTGCTGATTCCTGTGGTTTCCAAACCACTTCTACTACTGTGGTTCCATACCACTTCTACCATCAACTGTATCATCATGACTGTTTGCTGATTCCTATCCGCTGCCTCCGTGCACTACAGTCTTCTACACCACTTCAACGTTATTTTATATCAATGTGACTGTTTGCTCATTGTTATCCGCTGCCTCCGTGCACTCCAGCTTTACCTCACTCACCTGCTTCTCATCAAGTCTGTTTGCTGATTACTATCCGCTGCCTCTGTGCACTACAGTCTCCTGCTTGCAACTCGCCTGTGTTCAACATCGTGACTGCCAGCTGACTACTATCCGCTGCCTCTGTGCACTACAGTCTCCTGCTTGCAACTCGCCTGTGTTCAACATCGTGACTGCCAGCTGACTACTATCCGCTGCCTCTGTGCACTACAGTCTCCTGCTTGCAACTCGCCTGTGTTTAACATCGTGACTGCCAGCTGATTACTATCCGCTGCCTCCGTGCACTACACTCTCATCTCATCTTTGCTGTGACTTCCTCGAGACTGCCGCTTTTCATTACCATCTGCTACACTTCGTGATCTACAGCTCCTGCCCTGCGCTGCACTCCTGTTTCCCATCGCTGTTGGTTCCTGTGGTTGCTACTGGTTACCTCCGTGTGCCGCTGAGTCCTGCCGCTGTGGTCAGCGCTATCGTCCATCTCCTGCTGATCCACTCTCCACGCCTTCACGTGTTCCACTGGCCTCTACCCTCCTGTCAGCATTGGATTTGTATCTCTTCTACTACCCTCTGCTGGATCATCTCCATTCTCCTGGGTTTCCTATGAGTCCAGTTCCACGTGTTGCTGACTCCTGTGGATTCGTGTCCCTGTCGGTCTACTCACCTGTGCGCTGCACCTGCTAGACCGCTGCTTCTCCTATCCAGGGACTTCCTATCCAGTCGGCCTCCAGCCGCTCAGGTACCGCTGCAATCCCATCTGACTGCTACTGCTGAACCACGGTATGCATACTTCTCATTGACTGTGCTGTGTATTGCATATCTTGCTGGACTGTGTTTGGTTCTCTCTGGAGTCTGCTATCCGCTGAGTCTATTGCCATCATTGACTGTGTTATCATTGTGCTGGACTACTTCAAGAGACTTTCTAGATTGCAGACCTGATCAGTCATTTACATATATATATACCTATATTGTGCATATTACTGTGGATCGTGTATAAGGTGCCTGTGTATATCCTGTGTTGCAGTCTTCCCCCGTGCACCTCCTCACATATATATGCAGTGGTACAACTTGCTGATGTCAGACCACTGATCCCTGTTTCCGGTATCACCTGTTCCATTATCCTCTCACATAGCAGTGGTACAACTTGCTACCGCAGACCACTGACTACCTGGATACCTCCACTTGGATTCCATTCCTTCACTCAGACAGCGGTACAACTTGCTACCCGCAGACCGCTGACTCTCATCACCTCCTTGTTTCTGTTGGACATTCCTCCTCACTATAGCAGTGGTACAACTTGCTATCGCAGACCACTGACTACCTTCACGTGTCCTTGTCCATACAGTTCCTTGTGTATCATTACCTCAGTATTACCAGTGTTGCTAGTCATAGACTTTCCTGAGCATCTCATCGGTCATCATTTCATGTTCCGTGATCACCCAGCTACCAGAGTACCCTATTACCATCTACATTGCTCTGGTAAGCCTAAGATCTGGTGATCCCTGGGTAAAGACTCCTAGTGCCCGTGACAGTAAGATCAGGCCATGACAGACCCAGATGTGGAACCTACCGCCAAAGAGATGCTGCAACATCTGGTTAGCCGTGTGGAGCAACAGGATGCCCGCCAACAGCTGTTACTTCAGTGTTATCAGTCATTAACCTCCCAAGGAACATCTGGACAGACTGTGACAGCTACTACTGAAGCTCCTGTGCTTTCCTCCGTTTCCCCATTGCCATCCCAGGTGTCTATAGCTTCCACGCTTCACCTGCCTACTCCGTCAAAGTACGATGGAGACCCCAAAACTTGTAGGGGTTTCCTTAACCAATGTTCAGTCCATTTTGAGCTCCAACCTCAAAATTTTTCTACCCATCGTTCCAGAGTGGCCTATCTTATCTCTTTGTTTTCAGGACAAGCCCTGGCTTGGGCCTCCCCTCTGTGGGAGAGGAACGATCCAATATTACAAGATAGTGCCAAATTCATTTCTACATTCCGAAGTGTGTTCGATGAACCAGGTCGTGTGACCTCCGCTGCTTCCAGCATCCTCCGTCTGCGACAAGGATCTCATACTGTAGGCCAGTACGTCATTCAATTTAGGATCTTAGCCTCTGAACTTCAGTGGAACACTGAAGCCCTAGTTGCCGCCTTCTGGCAGGGGCTTTCCGATAAAATTAAAGATGCACTGACTACCCAAGAGCTTCCTTCGTCACTTGAAGATTTGATCTCTCTATGCCATCGTGTTGATATGAGATTTCGTGAAAGAGAGGCTGAGAAAACGACTTCTGCTAAAGCACCTTTTCGCTCTAACCCTCAATTTCGTCCAGTGTCACCCGCTGTGATTCCCATGGAGATTGGACGTTCCAAGTTATCTTCTGAGGAGAGGAAACGAAGAGTCAAGAATAGACTCTGTATCTATTGTGCTGATTCCACTCATGTCCTCAGCTCCTGCCCTAAGAGATCGGGAAATGCCAGGCCCTAACTAGTTCTGGAGAGGTGAAGTTAGGGTCCCTGGAGTCCTCTCCATCGTCTATGAAATCTAAAGTCTGCGCTTTTGATGTGACTATTTCCTTTGCTACCAAGACCTTTGAGTCACAGGCATTGATTGATTCCGGAGCAGCAGGAAATTTTATTTCCAAATCGTTAGTTAATCAATGGTCTCTACCAATGATTACCTTAAAAACTCCCATTACTGTGACAGCTATCGATGGATCACGTCTCATCAACGGTCTCATCACCCAGAGTACGTCTCCAGTAACCCTTCAGATTGGTGCTCTGCATCATGAAGAGATATCGTTTTTAATTCTTCCTGTTACGACAAGTCCGATTGTCCTAGGCCTTCCATGGCTTCAGTGTCACTCTCCCCAGATTGACTGGCGCACCCCTCAAGTCACGTCTTGGGGGCCTGAATGTCACCATCATTGCCTTTCCCAAGTCATTCCTCTCAAGGTACAGCAAGCTTCCATTTCAGCTATTTCACCGGGACTCCCTCCTCAATATGCTTCATTTACCGATGTTTTTGATAAAGCTCAGTCTGAACGTCTTCCTCCTCATCGTTCTTGGGATTGTCCGATTGATCTTCTTCCTGGCAAGACTCCTCCCAGAGGCCGGGTCTATCCACTCTCGTTACCTGAAACTCAAGCTACATCTGAATATATACGGGAGAACCTCCAGCGTGGGTTCATTCGACCTTCCACCTCGCCCGCTGGAGCTGGGTTCTTCTTTGTCAAAAAGAAGGATGGATCATTACGCCCTTGTATAGATTTTCGTGGACTCAATGCCATTACTATCAAGAACCGGTATCCCATTCCGTTGATCACTGAGCTATTTGACCGCATTAAGGGAGCCCGTATTTTTACTAAGTTGGATCTTCGTGGTGCTTACAATTTAATCAGAATCCGTTCCGGTGACGAATGGAAGACGGCGTTTAACACCAGAGACGGGCATTACGAATATCTGGTAATGCCTTTCGGGCTATGTAATGCCCCCGCTGTTTTTCAGGGCTTCATCAATGAGATTTTTCGGGACTTATTATATGTATGTGTCGTCGTCTACCTGGACGACATATTGATTTTTTCACAGGACCTGCCTTCTCACCACCAACATGTGGCAGAAGTCCTCTCCAGGCTACGGAAAAATTCATTGTTCTGTAAATTAGAAAAATGTTCATTCGAATTACCCCAGATTCCATTCTTGGGGTATATTGTTTCCGGAGTTGGTCTGAAGATGGATCCTGACAAAGTAAATGCTGTACTACATTGGCCCCAGCCAACTACTCTTCGTGCTATCCAGCGTTTTTTAGGTTTTGCCAATTACTATAGACGCTTCATTCAAGACTTTTCTTCCATTGCATCTCCTATTGTGGCCCTGACTCGTAAAGGGGCTAATCCTAAGCAATGGTCTACTGAGGCTATTCAAGCCTTTCAAACATTAAAAGAGTCCTTCTCTTCGGCTCCAATCCTTCGTCAGCCTGATGTGACACTCCCTTTTTTCCTAGAAGTAGATGCCTCTAATGTGGGCTTAGGAGCTATTCTCTCCCAACGCTCGGAACAGCAAAAATTCCACCCTTGTGCCTTCTATTCTCGGGGTCTCCTACCCGCAGAGGAAAATTATACCATCGGAGACAAGGAATTACTGGCTATCAAAGCCGCATTAGAGGAATGGAGATACTTGTTGGAGGGAGCTCGCCATCCGGTGACGATCTTCACGGATCATAAGAACTTGTCATATCTCCAGTCTGCCCAATGCTTGAACCCTCGTCAAGCAAGATGGTCTCTTTTCTTTTCCCGTTTTGAATTAATAATTACCTTCAAACCAGCTGCCAAGAACAAAAAAGCTGATGCCTTATCTAGAGCCTTTGCTACGTCCTCTGATATAGAAGAGGTTTCCAACCATACCATTCTAGACCCCAAATGTATCTCACTGGCTGCTTCATCCACCAAAACGCTACCATTTGGGAAGACCCTCGTGCCTCCTACTCTAAGGAGGAAAATCCTTTCGTGGTTCCATGCCTCTCGTTTTTCTGGACACGCCGGTGAACACAAGACTTTTGAGATCCTCTCTCGAAGTTACTGGTGGCCTTCAATGAGGAGAGACGTCAAAGAGTTCATTGCTTCCTGTGAATTATGTTCGCAATTCAAATCCTCCCGCAGAACCCCAGCAGGGTTGCTGCGACCACTACCCATTCCGTCCAAACCATGGACCCATATTAGTATGGATTTCGTTACTGACTTACCACCTAGTAAGAACCATAACACTATTTGGGTCGTAGTGGACAGATTTTCGAAGATGGCTCATTTCATCCCTCTGTCTGGTTTGCCTTCCTCGTCTATCCTGGCTGAACATTTCATTAAAGAGATCTTCCGTATCCATGGATGTCCATCTGAGATTGTGTCTGATAGAGGAGTACAATTCGTGTCCAGATTCTGGCGAGCCCTTTGTAAAACCTTGGGCATACGATTAGCACTCTCATCTTCTTACCATCCACAATCCAATGGACAAACCGAACGTGTCAATCAAGATCTTGAGACTTTTATAAGGATATTTTCATCAGCCAATCAAGACAACTGGGTAGAGTTACTCCCTTGGGCTGAGTTCGCCCATAACAACATGTACCATGAGTCATCATCCAAAACTCCATTCTTTGTGGTCTACGGTCACCATCCGTCTTTTCCGGAATTTCCTGCCCTCCCGCCCACCCAAGTTCCTGCGGTGGAGACTGTTTGTCAGACC
This sequence comes from Mixophyes fleayi, assembly GCF_038048845.1. Lineage (NCBI taxonomy): Eukaryota > Metazoa > Chordata > Amphibia > Anura > Limnodynastidae > Mixophyes > Mixophyes fleayi. The sequence goes on along the minus strand of NC_134403.1, from coordinate 67,577,495 downwards.
TTTAAAAATATCTGGTCTCAGGTTAGAACCTGTTTGAAGAAGACATCTGTCAAATATAAATCTTTCGCTGATAAGAAGAGGCGGGCTATTCCACCACTAAAAATTGGAGATCGTGTCTGGTTATCCACAAAAAATATTCGTTTGAAGGTTCCATCCATGAAATTCGCCCCTCGTTTTATTGGTCCATATAGGATCATTCAAGTTATCAATCCAGTATGTGTGAAACTCCTTCTTCCTAAGAGTCTTCGGATTTCTAATGCCTTCCATGTATCTTTGCTCAAACCTCTTATTATCAACCGTTTTTCAACTCCTCCCTCAGCTCCGCAGCCAGTTCAAGTCCATCAGGAGGAGGATTTTGAGATTACCGAGGTACTAGATGCAAAAATTTCGCGAGGAGTCCTCCACTTCCTCGTTCATTGGAAGGGCTTTGGTCCTGAGGAGCGCTCTTGGATCAAAGCTGAAGATCTTAATGCTCCTGCCCTTTTGAAGAAGTTTTACTCCAAAAATCCGGACAAGCCCGGTTCCAGGCGTTCTGTGCCCACCTTTAAAAGGGGGGGTACTGTCACTCACCGGACCGTGAGTGCCTCTTCCCGGACATTTAGGAACCGTGGCCGTCCACCATCCTGAGGGTCTGCGCATGCGCAGCCCTTTTCTATACTTCAGTGTATACCCCTTTAACTTAATTGGCAGATCAGGCAACCTCCCTATATTAAGCACCTGTGGTCACTACCACGTTGCCTGATCTTGGAGTCTCATTCCTCATGAGTCTCTGAAGGTGTTCCTGTATTACTTGTGTATTCAGTGCTGCTGATTCCTGTGGTTTCCAAACCACTTCTACTACTGTGGTTCCATACCACTTCTACCATCAACTGTATCATCATGACTGTTTGCTGATTCCTATCCGCTGCCTCCGTGCACTACAGTCTTCTACACCACTTCAACGTTATTTTATATCAATGTGACTGTTTGCTCATTGTTATCCGCTGCCTCCGTGCACTCCAGCTTTACCTCACTCACCTGCTTCTCATCAAGTCTGTTTGCTGATTACTATCCGCTGCCTCTGTGCACTACAGTCTCCTGCTTGCAACTCGCCTGTGTTCAACATCGTGACTGCCAGCTGACTACTATCCGCTGCCTCTGTGCACTACAGTCTCCTGCTTGCAACTCGCCTGTGTTCAACATCGTGACTGCCAGCTGACTACTATCCGCTGCCTCTGTGCACTACAGTCTCCTGCTTGCAACTCGCCTGTGTTTAACATCGTGACTGCCAGCTGATTACTATCCGCTGCCTCCGTGCACTACACTCTCATCTCATCTTTGCTGTGACTTCCTCGAGACTGCCGCTTTTCATTACCATCTGCTACACTTCGTGATCTACAGCTCCTGCCCTGCGCTGCACTCCTGTTTCCCATCGCTGTTGGTTCCTGTGGTTGCTACTGGTTACCTCCGTGTGCCGCTGAGTCCTGCCGCTGTGGTCAGCGCTATCGTCCATCTCCTGCTGATCCACTCTCCACGCCTTCACGTGTTCCACTGGCCTCTACCCTCCTGTCAGCATTGGATTTGTATCTCTTCTACTACCCTCTGCTGGATCATCTCCATTCTCCTGGGTTTCCTATGAGTCCAGTTCCACGTGTTGCTGACTCCTGTGGATTCGTGTCCCTGTCGGTCTACTCACCTGTGCGCTGCACCTGCTAGACCGCTGCTTCTCCTATCCAGGGACTTCCTATCCAGTCGGCCTCCAGCCGCTCAGGTACCGCTGCAATCCCATCTGACTGCTACTGCTGAACCACGGTATGCATACTTCTCATTGACTGTGCTGTGTATTGCATATCTTGCTGGACTGTGTTTGGTTCTCTCTGGAGTCTGCTATCCGCTGAGTCTATTGCCATCATTGACTGTGTTATCATTGTGCTGGACTACTTCAAGAGACTTTCTAGATTGCAGACCTGATCAGTCATTTACATATATATATACCTATATTGTGCATATTACTGTGGATCGTGTATAAGGTGCCTGTGTATATCCTGTGTTGCAGTCTTCCCCCGTGCACCTCCTCACATATATATGCAGTGGTACAACTTGCTGATGTCAGACCACTGATCCCTGTTTCCGGTATCACCTGTTCCATTATCCTCTCACATAGCAGTGGTACAACTTGCTACCGCAGACCACTGACTACCTGGATACCTCCACTTGGATTCCATTCCTTCACTCAGACAGCGGTACAACTTGCTACCCGCAGACCGCTGACTCTCATCACCTCCTTGTTTCTGTTGGACATTCCTCCTCACTATAGCAGTGGTACAACTTGCTATCGCAGACCACTGACTACCTTCACGTGTCCTTGTCCATACAGTTCCTTGTGTATCATTACCTCAGTATTACCAGTGTTGCTAGTCATAGACTTTCCTGAGCATCTCATCGGTCATCATTTCATGTTCCGTGATCACCCAGCTACCAGAGTACCCTATTACCATCTACATTGCTCTGGTAAGCCTAAGATCTGGTGATCCCTGGGTAAAGACTCCTAGTGCCCGTGACAATGATCCACTTTTGCTTTGTGTGTTGTTTTGTCACTGTTCAAATCACCATTCTCCAGCTGCTTCCCATCAGCGGTAGTGCAGGGCCCTACAGCAGTGTTTGTATTTCCATCTTCTACTTTTGTAGCAGCTCTTTTGTGGAGGTCTTGGACTTGCAAAGAGATGCTTTAACTTGGCTGTCAAAAGCATCCGTCAGCTTGAGCTCCCATTTTTTCCATGAAATCATAGCCTGCTGGTCAGTCTTCATTTTCCTGGTGTCCTCTATAGATTATTCTACATGTTCTTCAGTGCGTTTGACAGTGACTGAAATCTCTGAGCGTTTTGGCTCTGGCGGTGGAAGGGTCTTATCAGAGGTACCTTTTGATTCCTTTTTCATCTTTAATCTCTGCTATTGCTGGCTTTACATTCTCCTTGAAGGAGCCATTTTCTTATTTGGCAGTTTGTTTCTCTTCCTTTACATCTGAGGGAGGTTGATTTTTTATTTCACTGCAGGTTTTTAAAGGTTTCTCATCATCCGTTTTAAAGCTATTGCCATTTTCTGCTGGACAAGTGCTTGAGGGCGTTTCTACCATGTCTGGCTTCTCTATTGTATCATTATCATCTGCAGGCTTCTCTCCATTTGCTTATTTCTTGATGTCTTCGTCCTCTGAATTGGGACTTTCACAAGGTGAACTTTCCTGTGGCTCAGATTTCTCCATCGCAGGGTCTATTTGTGCTTTCAGAAGTACCAGGGTTTCTGCCAGCTCATTCCTGGTCCCTGAGTAGTCCCACTTTACACTCCAAGCTCATCTCCTAGTACCCCTTCTTCTCCATCTCCCAGGCCCATGTGCTGTTGTAGTCCTGGCAGATCTTGATTAATTATTTTCCCATCTGTCAAGTGTGACTGACTTTCTAATTTTCCTCCTAAACTAAACTAAAGTGGAGCTCAACTAATGCTGTTGACACTGCTCCGCTCTCCTCCAGTACCTCTTCTAGCTCCGGGAACGTGAGTTCAGGCAGGTCCAGCACAGCACCACAGCGGTCCAATACCGAACACACCACAGCAAAATCCGGCCATGCTCCCACAGGATTGGTGGCTGGCGGGGCAACTACCAAGGGTGCCGGAGCCAACCTCCACCATGTTGGAGCTTGAAGAGGGCGGGAGCATGAGGAGCGGAGGGTGCATGCACCCCCCAGCTGTCAGCACAAGCTCAGTCATCCTCGTGGAGCGCCACATGTACGGGTCGCGGTCAGGGGGGTAAGCGAGACAGAGAGATGAAGCCCCCAGGTGAATTACACAACCTCCTCCTCCTCCTGAGTGGAGCCCATATCCCGTAATGCACAGGAGAGGGAGCACTTGTTACCTTCCCTTTCTCTCTTTAGCCACACCCCCAATGTAAAATTTTTTTATAGTAATCTTTTTCAACAGGTGGTAGTCAATGTAGGGACATAGTAATCCATCTTTCTTCTTCACAAAGAAGAATCCTGCTCCAGCAGGAGAAGTGGATTTCCTGATGAACCCGTGCTGAAGGTTCTCGATAATATATTGAGACATTGGCCTGGTCTCGGGGAGTGAAAGAGGATAAACTCTTCCTCTGGGAATTTGTTTGGCAGGTATCAAAACTATAAACCAGTCCCATGGATGGTGAGGATTCGTTTTGCTGAAGACATCTCAGAAGGATACGTAGTGTGGGCTTGGGTAGTGTGGGCTCGGGAGAGATGAAGTGGTAAGTGGTATTAGGTTCCACAGGATGTATCGGGGTGAGACAACGCTGGGGGTTATGGATTTGAACCCATGGTAAACCCAATATGAGAGATTTAACAGATTGGGGCAAAATTAGAAACTGGATCCACTCTTGATCCAAAACTTCTACCGATAGCTGAATGGGAGAGGTGACATTGAAACTGGAACCATTGCTGACATGCTTACCATCCACAGAGGTAAGCAAAATCTAATGTGACAATGTCAGGATGGGCAGATGGAGTTGTGATGCAAAAGCGGCCGAGATAAAGTTTCCAGCAAAGCCAGAATCCACAAAAGCTGAAGTCAAATAAGGCCCATTAGGAGCGTCCGGCACGACTGACATCAAAAACTCAGCATTAGGGGATGAACAGGGAATGGACGTGAGATCTCCTAGGGCGGCCTCCCTCTTACTGACTAACAGGGGGTGTTTCCCAGTCTCTTAGGGCAAGAATTTAAGAGGTGTCCAAGATCATCGCAATAGAGACAGAGCTTTTGTTTAAAACTTCTCTCCCGTTCCACAGGAGACAAGCGAGAGCAACCACTTTGCATTGGCTCCACCAGGAGAGAGACTGGATTCTGGAAATGAGGAGCTAGAATGGGAGCGATGTCTCTTGCTGAGGTCCTTTCCTGAGTACGTTCGCTAAAGTGGAGGTTAATTCTGATGCACAAAGAGATCAGAGTATCCAAGTAATACAGTAGCTCCCTGGAGACAAGTTCATCTTGCTCACACATTGCTGTTCAGGCAATACAAGGTACAGGAACTTGAAACGTTTTGGTGTACATATAAATATATTACGGCCGATCAAGACAATTGGGTTGAATTTCTCCCCTGAGCTGAGTTCGCTCATAATAACCATTTCCATGAAGCAATTTCCAACTCTCCATTCTTTATACTTTATGGTTACCATCCTAAATTACCCACCTTGACCAATCTTCCACCCTGCGAAGTACCAGCAGTGAACTCTCTTCTTCCCGACTTTGCAACTATTTGGACTCAAGTAATAGGAGACTTGATCAAAACATTTTCTCGTTACAAGGATGGCACAGATAAAAAGAGACGCTCTGTGCCCAAATTGGAACCTGGAGACAAAGTCTGGTTGTAAACCCGCAATCTTCGTCTATGGTTGCAAAGTATGAAGCTATCCCCAGGATGAGAGATTAGTTGGTCCCTTCAAGATTTAAGAGACCATCAATCCAGTAGTATTTAGATTGGATCAACCTCCTTCTTTATGGGTGCCTAATGTATCCCTTGCTTCTGTTTGTCACAAACCACCACCTGTTCTGGTTCAAGATCAGCAAGAGTATGAGATTGAACAAATCCTTGATTCTCGCATCTCTAGTGGTACTCTGCATGTTCTTGTAGATTGGAAAGGTTATGGTCCTGAGGAACGCTCTTGGGTCAAAATTGTTGATGCTATGTAAACTCTTCTATAAAAGATTTCCTGATAAATCTTTCTAGGGTGCCTAGTGTCCACCCCTTTGAAGGGGGAGGGGGGGGGGGTACTATCATGCTGCACTTTTTCCCTGATCCAGCATGGTCTTCCAATCACACCTGCTCTGACAGCGGGCGCACAACACTTTTGACTGTTTACCCGCGGTCATCTGACCGCCCCTAGAGGTGGTCTTTTTGAATCTCTTGTGTATTTAAACCTGCTCTGACTCTGCAGCAGTGTCAGAGCAACAGGTTTCTATCTCACATCTGGCTGTTCATCTTGGCTATTATCTAGTGTTTGTACCTTGGCTTATTCCAGTGACCTCCCTTTGGATCCTGATACTTCGCTGATCGTCTGTGTACAAGTTCCCACCTTGTCCGACCTTTCCCTGGATTTCAACATTGTACTTCTTGACCTCTCAGTGTACCAGTTCTAGCTTGCCTAACTATCCATTATGTGATGACTACCTCAGCTACATCTCCATGTTGTGCCAAAGGGCAGTCCAGAGAACTGTGAGCTGTGAGTTTTTGGCAACGAAGCCCATCCCGGCTTGAGGCGGGTCTTTGCGAAAACCGGGGGGCTCATTAGACTCTGCACATCTGGTCGGCCAGTGCAAATCTTGGCTGGAACTTGGAATTCATTTTCTTCGGAGTATTTTGTGACATAGTTAAATCAATCCCAAAGTTTATTTTAGCTAAAGATTATAGGTCTGTTTCCTAAAACTGTTTTAGTTTGGCAAGCTGCACTATACCACTTTTTTTGTTCTGACCTACCGCTCACACCCTCCTGGTCTCCCCCATTTAACAACACCCAATGCTTTTCCAATAAGCAGCCAGCAGAAGCAGGGTAAGAGGTGGTGATGGTCTTCTTCACTCTTCTACTAGATCATGTATGTACATTATTTACTTACTAGATTAGTGAGCGGAGAATAGACTTGAGGAAAAACAATAACAAGCCACAACTAGTGGCCACACATGTGTGGAATAGTCTAATAAACGTTTATTACACCAATGGTTAAAATCCATTACAATAAATTGAAGGTAATATCGCTTATCTGGTCCATAAATGGATGCTGAGAACAGTCTCACTTTGGAACTCCACGCCGAGTCCAGTCTGGAAGTGACACCACAGGAAGTTTGACAAGTAGACATTCTATGCAATGAATGGATACAGTGTGCAAGAGACCCCCATGTTTTTTAGACTATTCCACACATGTTCGGCCACTTGTTGTCGCTTGTTATTGTTTTTCCTCAGGTCTATCTCCATTCCACATTGGATTTGAGTTTAAGTGATATCACTCAAGCAGACTGAAGAGGGATAAGTGAGAATTTTATACAGATAAACATCGTTGCAAGGTACTGTGTTCATTCTATATGGTATTCACGGGATTTTATACTGACACTTTCGAACTGCACAGCAGACGGAGTTGTGCTATTTAGTGGATGTGATTTGAATCCATGCGGATCGGCTCTTTAATACAGCTACCAAATGCATGCATAGCGGTGCGTGTACATACTCATGAACAGTTGATCACGCTAATACAATACACTATCAGAAGATAATTGTTTGCAGGAAACTGTAACTACCTTTCGGCTGTACATTCTGGTTGAATTCCATGAGACATCTCGATTGGCTTCATTTTCAGCTGATAAAATATTTAAGGGTCTTGTCCCTACCGCGAGGCGGTTGTCATCTCAACATCTATGTGATTCAGCATACCTATAGTAACACATTACCTCTTTCACACATTATGCTAAGAATACAGAGGTGATACAAATGTGTTAAGACTGTATCTATTCACCAGCGCTTAAATTTCAATTGATACCCGGAATAAGGTGTATTTGTTGTTTTATATTTATGCAGTGAATGCTTTTTTATATATATGCCCTGTGGGGGTGTTTACGGCCATAACCACTGTGTATGTAATTGTGCATATTATTGTTATTAAATCTATACTGTGTGTTTTACCTAGCGCTTTACCATTTTTTCTTTTTGTATATCTACCTTATGGGTCTGTAGCCCATCTAAAGCTGCTGGTACTCACCTTATAGGTCGCATTAGCGCCCGGTTGTGCTTGTTTTTAATAGTTTATACAGATAAGCCCTGTTTAATTTGCCATTTGTACACAGTTTACATTTGAGATTTTTGGCTCTATTGTTTCTTTATCTCTAGATTTCTCCCTTACTGGTTGGGGTGATTGAGCTGAAGTAGCTGCCATCAAACTTGCGGATTCAGTATTTTGGAGTGCTTATTACAGAACCCTTGCTATATATATTTAAATTAGTGTTAAGTTCATTTCTACTTATTTGTTGGAAATATCAGTATGAGCTGATACTAATTCGTCCATATTCGCTATGATACCACAAGGCAAGCAGCCACAACTACTAAATTTGTTGAAACAATATTGTTGCACTCTGCAATACATTGGTGCTGCAGATAAAATATTATAGGGGAAGTTCACTATTCTAGTACCACCCCTCTCAATAACAATAACCTGTCCAAGCCCCCCCCACCTCCCCATCTATAAATAGGGTAGTCACACCCACTTGGTAGAAGGACCTTATTTTGAGGTCTATAGAAAAAGCATGGACACACTCTCCCTGTTTCTGTGAAGTCAGCTTTAGGTAACAGAGACAGTGGGGTCCAGAGAAGTGCCTCATGGGGCTGTCAGACGCCGTCTCCGTGCTATGCCTGCCGCACAGAGACAGACGTCTGCTTCTGTGACAGAGCGCTCGGTTGCCAGGCGTACTTCCGGGTCAGCGGTCGCGCGTTCCGTTGCTAGGCAACGGAACGCTTCCTAGTAACTCCGGCGGTGGTGTTTAGCGTCACCCCGCCAGTGATTGGACTGCACCTGTATAAAAGCCTCACTCTGGCACATGGAGAGTGCCAGAGTATTAGGTCTCATCCTAGCTCCAGCGTTCCTGTGTACCGTTTCCAGCGCTTCCTGTGTATTACCCGGCTTGTTACTTACTACCCCTGTTCTGTGCTCCCTGTGAACTTGACCTCGGCTTGATATTTGACTCTTCCTCCTGTGCTTCTGACCTCGACCCGGCTTTCCTGACTACGGCTTTGAACTTCCCCTTGGACATCTCCTGAATTCACGGTTTGGACTGGGCCTGTACGACACCGCTTTCATCTACTGCTTCACTGATTACTCCCTTAGAGGACCGCGACCTGCGTGTTCCCGCAGCTAAGACCACACTTCCTTGCGGGGGTCCCTGGTGAAAACCAGGAACACGTTAGACTCCGCACCTCTTGGGTGAGTAGTGCAAAAATCAGTAAGCAAATACCCTAAATCTGTGACAGGGGCCAGGTTAGAAAGTGAGGATTTTTGAAAAATTAGCTACTCCCTTAAGTTGAATTATTTTGAGCAACAGAAGATAGGTTAATAACCTGTTTGTAAATTATCTTATTAAGAATTGGGGAATATAAAATTTAGAAAAGAATGGAAGTTCCCCCTGCCTTATATGTTTTATTTTGCAGAATAAAAGATTATTTGCATCATGGTAGAGCTGACTGTATGGTCCACAACTCCAGAGACAGGTAATTCATGCTTGAGTGCTATAGTTCAGCAACAGCTATATATTTGTTTTTTTACTATGCAGTTACAGTATGAATAGTTGATTATTTTGCTAAGGATTAAGAATTTTTGTCATCTGTTCATGTTATTAGTTTATTTAGATTTTTTTTATTTTATTTATAAATTGGCAGCATATTCTGCAGGACTGAATTGGTCACATATGGACATGGCTATTGCCTGGGCTGGTTACCGCTATAGCAGAGTGAGAATGAGCGTGTCTTCCTACAAAACTGTTTATTGGGTTCAGGCTTTGATACGGTAGGCTGGTCCTTATATAACAGAGAGATCTGCACCATGGGGTCCCCGTGTCATAATATGAACCAGCCCATTCAGTGTGGGATTAAAGCCCCTAGTGGAATTTGGCCCACAAAAATTTGGCGTCCCCCCACGCTAGTACCAACCAGCCTGTGCTGATTAGTGGTGCACTTAGTGCCAGGGTAACGGAAATAGGTAATGGAAAATAAAAAAACCAAAATGCAATAGGTGGACACAACTTGCTCCTAATGGAGCTGCAAAAAGAACAAAATAACACTATTGTACTTTACCACTACTACTACTACTAATTCTACACTTAAGGGTCAATATGCGCTGAGACAATTGGAGCTGCTATCTCCACTCTAGCTGCTCTGATTGGTTGGGTGGGTATTGACCATACTAACCAACTTTTACTCTTTCCCTCTGGGAGATCCTGGAGTGGAGGTGAAGTGTGAGGGGGGCATGGGGCAGTAAATCGCTTCATTTTAGCCCTGCTCCTGTGATGCAGCTACGCAAAAGAGTAATTTTGGGGCAAAAAGGATTTACCACATATCGCGTCATGGAGGCTCCCATCCTGCACATTTCACTAGGAAGTGGGCAGGATGCGGGAGAATGGCCTGCTCTCTCAGGAGTGCGGAAGACCTACCAGGAATTTTTTTATAGACTTGATTCCACTAGGGGCTACAGTCTCAGACTGAGCGGACTAGTTCACATATGGCAGGAGAACCCCACACTGTGAGTCTCCTTGTGACCAGCCAAGCCTGGAGTTGGCTGTTGTTTTTTCTGGAGGACACTAGGTCCTAGGGATGTTTAATGGATACACCTCTTAAAAGTCATACCTGGAGATGCAAACTAATGCATGTACTTACTGTAAGGAAGGTGAGGCCACGAGAGCAAGTTACATTTACCTGTAAATTCCAACATTTTTTTGCGCATGTACAGCATGGTAAAGTGTATCTACGTCTAACTCTAAATCAGGCCCATAGTTTTATGTTTGGAATCCATTTTTCCTTCTTGTTTCAGTGGCTTGGTGGCTGAAATATTTGCTATATAGATTGATTTTGACTTTATGCAATTATTTTATCACAGTTCGTGATTCCATTCGGTATAATTTTATAAGCATACGTATACTGTATATAAAATGTATGTTTTGCAACATAAAATTGTAACTGTATAGTGAATGTACTACTCTGTTGGCCACATCTTGAGAGCCACAGATTTCTTAAGTCTGCTGTGAAGCATTATGTTTTCAAAACATTGATGGACATTTATGACAATATAGTACAGTCCACCTGGTATAAGAAGTGGATTTATTTGAGAATTCCATATTGATACACTGTTATATTTTCCTTGTTATTTATTCCGTACTGTGTTTTTATTGTTTTACCATATATGATTGCATCTTTAAACGATTTCAGAGGAATATTGTCCATGTACCAGTAGTTCACTTCCCATGTACCCAGTTCATTCAGGATCTGCCTATCCTGGCCACTGGCAATCTATTCTGCCATGGGGCAGCCGCCGTCAGGCTAATTAGAGGCCTGGATTTGGCCAGCGGGTGGCTGGGAGGAAGCCTGATGTTCCCACTGACCAGAGTGGATCGTTTCATGTAATTATCTCATTTCCAGGCCCATGTACTATAAATAACAAGGCTGAGAGAGGTGGCTATATTTAAAGTAATTTTTTATGATGTCTTCTGGTGTGTGGTCAGAATTGGGAGGAAGAGAAGAGAGATGGATGCAGACAGACAGCTAAACAGAGACTCTGCACCTACAGGGATCTTGCTTAGCCACATGAGCATCCTTAACTCATTCCACACCAGGAAAATTGTACAACTCTGTAAAACAAGCTGAGCTGTGAGTCTGGAAAAAAACACATATTTCTGCATCTGATTTCCGATTGCAAACTGAATCTTTATGCCTGCGATACATACCAGCTTTCCCTCAATGGAATGTCTCATCTATGAGATAAGCAGGATTGTACTTACCAAATACGCATACTAGTAATGTGCCTAGGGCAGCACAGCTTAGAGTGAATATCATAATTACTTTATATTAGTTTATTTGTTTTATTTTTTTATATCTTTTAATATTTTTTTTGCCTCTTGCCATTTACTAACAACTCATTTCAAGGTAAGAATAATGGAGGAGGTGCTCACTAGCGTGTAAAAAGTATATGGTGTCCGTGATTGCTAACTTTTGGGGTTTTCACTCATAGGGCTAGATTTACTAAACTGCGGGTTTGAAGAAGTGATGTTGCCTATAGCAACCAATCAGATTCTTTGTAGAATGCACTAAATAAATGACATCTAGAATCTGATTGGTTGCTATAGGCAACATCTCCCCTTTTTCAATCCCGCCATTTAGTAAACATACCCCATAATGTCTATAGCAGCACCAACTTAAAATATAGCCCTGGGGGTAAGATACATTGCCTGCACCGGTTTTAACAATCTATTCAAAACTACTCATGTGCCTGTGTAAGCTCCTTTTTCAGTGCTATAGGTGTCTGCAGTACATACTTACATCAACTACCTAAGCCCAACCCACTTCACAGGCTCCATCCATCTTTAGCTCGGTAATTTTGCCAGTATCTATCAATCTATCATCACTTTGCTGTGAATTGTGGCATTAAGCCCCTCCCACAACCACTTAACTTGGGAAGAATGCAGGATGCATGAGGCTGCGCTGCCCTCAGGGGAGTCCAGGAGAACACCTACAAATTTGGGAATCTCCCATACATTCTGTGGAAGAGGCAACTACGATATATATTGCAAATGTATATATATTTATACATGATATGGATCTCTGAGATGACTTATAATATATGTAATAATTTACACAGAGTTCCTTATATTACATACATACTCCTAATGTAAAGTAAAATGATGACACCAGAACTCACTCATTATAAGTATGTATATATATATATATATATATATATATATATATATATATAATTTACAGGAGTTTATACATTACATCACATGATTATTATATTATACTATGTTATGATAGTATTTATGATCATGTCAAAAAGACTTCGCTATCTGAGAAAATGAAAAATTATGGAAATAATACAATAAACCTTAACTAAAGTAAGGAAAATAAACAGAGGACAAATTGTAATTGAACATGGTGGTTTATTGTGTTAAATGGTTTAGTCCAGCATGTAAAATGTCTACACATGGTGGACTTTAAATAATACATCTGTACATTAAAGTAAAATGGAAACTCGAGGAAAAAACTAATTTATCCTAATGTTCGTAGATATATCCGGTACTCTTATGGTATGTGCTGTATTGTGTAACCTTTACATTACTAGAATACAACTAGTGTACTCACCAATTGCAGCAATAATCAAGAAAAAAACACCATACTGGACTATGACAATTCATAATAGTGGCAAACAGGGACAAATATTAAAACTGAGGCTTCAGCAGGGACGTAACTAGAAATGTCTGGGTCCCATAGCAAAATTGTGATGTGGTTCCCAATACACCATCATAATATCATACCAACCATATGTTGGCTCAATAAGAGCCTTGCATGATGTGCATCTGCACACACTCCTGGGTATCACAGTAAGCAAATACCAGTGATGTTGTGCTGCTGAAACACTCCACAGACGCCTTGTGCGAAGCTCTGACGGGACCTTGTATTGAATTGAAGTCCCCCCATTTTCCTCAATATTTTCCACATCATATAAATGTCTGCATACATTTGTTCTGAAGCCATACTAACTGTGTCGTTAAGTTTGTACAGTTTTTCCTCTGGGACAATCCATGGCAGTTGCATAGATTCTATGTCTATAGTTAGTTACTCTCTTGTGTCCCTGGGAAACTGGTGGGGATGGATACCATTGATACCCTGCTCTTCTGAATAGGGTATTACAGTTCTTCTAGGCCAGAGATGGAAACAAAACCTTCATTAAATGAAAAGCAGGGAAAAATTATAACTGTAAATATATCTAAATCCAGCTTCCTTTGCCCAAACAAGGCACATGCTGGCTGTGTACCTGATACTATTGTAAAACAAATATAATACAATATATTTGTTAATAGAGATACTTCTTTATTCAGGTGTAAATGGAAATTTGGGGCTATATGCTAATTGTGCATGTATATATATTTATATAGGACCATGAATAAATTAAAGGTCTTACAAGATTACAAGGTCACAGACAAGGAGGGTAATGCATAATGCAAATTTGCGTAACAGTACCACGAGGAATTCCCTGCTCTGGAGAGCTTACAATCTAAACGGGAAAGCATACAGAAACATGCATGGGGCCGATAACACTGGGAAGTGCCTTATTGCCATATAAGGGAGCCAAAGGATATGCAAACAGAAGCAAATATCTCCCCTCTTATAGCCTGACCACAGCACTCAGAACTCAATCTAATTGCAGGCTCCTCTCCCAGGCGTCCCTGAGCCACATGAGTAAAGCCGGCACCAGGGTTACAGCTTGGAGAAGGGGGGTAGGCACACTTGAATTATCTTGTGGGTCGGTTTCCCCCTTCTTACGGAGCCGTCATATGGCTTTGATTGAGTCTGTGGCCAGGAGGCTCATTAAAGTAGTGGTAAGGCAGAGAGCAGGCCACAGGGATGGCTGCTTGTGAGGGGTTAATGAGGCCTCCCCCCTCTTTCTCATACACTGCACCTCCTGCTCCCTACATTGGCGTCTGTCTGCATTAAAGGAGCAGTAGGCAAAGAGGACAATCAATCAGTCATATACCATATTTAATTCTGTTTCCTAACACCAAGCAGTCCTTTAAGAGAAAGAGTTAGTACTCACACATCCACTTAATTTCCCCGAAGCACACAACATTGCCCATTAGTGATAATGCACAATTTAGTATAAATTATATAGATATTGGAAGTAACTCATCAAAGCGTTCCACCACCATAAAAGTCATGAGGGTTGTTACATGAAATGCATATATGTATAAACTTCTGGAAATTAAATGGTAATTTGATTCTTAATACACATTTTTTACATTTGATGTCCGCCTGGAGCAAATGCTACTGTTTTTGCGCTGGAAACATTTTGAGATGTCTCTGAATTAAAATATTCACATTTGTACGCGCTTTTAGTTGCATGCGTAGTTTTCTACCTACGTTCAAGCGCATATGCGTCCAACTCTAATGAGTCACCTTGTGTAATATACTCTTAATTTAATCAATATTTCAGATTATTTTGCTTAACACAAAATAATAATAACACAATTCTAGCACACAATGTAAGAACACTATGATCTATAGCTAGCAGCTTTAGACAGTCCTAAGTTTTAATATTTTTGGGTTAAAACACAGTGCATTCTCATAGTGTAGGATATAGCCATAGGGGGCCTGATTCATTAAGAAAAGTAAGGCAAAAAAAGAAGTACATTTTCTCCAGGGACAAACCATGTTACAATGCAAGGGGTGCAAATTAGTTTACTATTTTCCACACAAGTTAATACTGACTGTTTTTACATGTAGCATACAAGTAAATGAGAGCTTTATTTTTACACTGAAATTAAAAGTTGATCTAGGACATGCCCTTCCCCAACTATAAATTTATCCCCACATTTTAAATTTACCTCCCCTCCAATGCAACATGGTTTTGCCAAGGTACAAAGTTACTCCTTCTTTTTGCTTTACTTTCCTTAATGACTCAGGCATAGGATGTCTGGTTTATAGTAAGAGATAGCTGAATGTGTCACAGTGTTCTATGGCATTTCATCAGTACTACTAACAAAAGTGTAGAAGACCATGATATGTTGCTAATTTGTTTACTTATACTGATTTGTACAAGAATGGTAATTTGGCAATTTCTAATCCACTTCCTACAGGCATTGATAACTTTAGAGAAAATAAATCTTGGACTCTCGGTTTCGATGTTATACCTTACAATATATAGTCGACTGGAAGGGCTATGGATCAAAGCTTCTGATGTTCACGCTCCATCTCTCATCAACAAATTTTGCTGCAGGTTTCCAGCTAAGCTCCAATCTAAGTGTCCAGTGGGCACTAGTAAGGGAGGGGCTACTGTCACACATTGGGGTCTTAGCCGCACTTACCTCATCCGCCGCTGTCCTATCACGACTACCATGGGGAGGGCTGACAAATTTTAGCCTGGGGGGGGCAAGACTCGACTCAGCAGCCTATTATGAACATTTTAGAGGAAAAAAATGCAGGTTACCCAGTGACCCAGCCCAAGGTAGCCCACTATAGGACCGGCCAGAATGCCCCCAGCCCAGCCTGCCCCTGCGGCTACCTGGGTCTCTCCTGGTCACCTGCAGCATTCCTGTCCATCACATCTCCATTTGTAAACAAACACATACTCTTTGTTCTGCTGCATGGGCACGGCCATCTTGGATGTAGTCAGATGATCATTCCAGACCAACCAGATTCAGCAGCTGTGATAACATGAACTGTGCAGCCAATAGTTGTTTGGGACACCCTATTTAAACCTGCTGCTGAGATCTGTTCATTGCCAGAACAACACACTTCTCTTCTGAGGATAGTTCTTGACTCCAGGTTCCAGTTGTTCCTGCACTGTTCCTGACTCCCTGTGTTTACAAAGTGAGTCTTCAGTGTACATCCTGCTTTACCAACTACATATCACTTTGCAAGTATCCTGCATTCTAAAGAGCATATATTCTTCCAAGCATCCTGCATTATCCGGAGTTCATCATTCTGCAAGTACTTTGACTTTCAAGCTGCTCATCTTCCTGCAATATCCTACATTAGCAAGAGTGCTTACCTCAGTAAGAACTTTGCACCATTCAGTATCTTTTCTGCAGTACCAGTGGCTTTACCGTTATCACTTGTTCTGTTGCTACGGCTGGTTCTGAGTCTCTAGGGCTTATTTCCAGTTCTGTGTATCTGTCTGTGGGTTCCAAGTCTGTGCCTGCCACTCAGTCCTGAGTTCGCCATCCCGTGTTATGGTTCTAAATTCCTAGTCCCTGTCTCTAATTCCAGTTCGCTCTGTTCTAAGTTTCCGTGTGTTTCCTATCTGAGTTTTTATTAGTGGGTTCCATTCTCGTGTGCCTGGCTACAGGAGCCAGGATTGAGTTCCCACGAACAGTTCCAGTCAGGTATAACGCCAGATTCCAGATCAGTGCTCAGGCACAGACTCCAGTCCTCCTTATACTCCTTTATTGCTTGTGCTACTCTGAGGACTCTACAAAATCATCCAGGCCTCTAGGTTCTGTTTCAGTCCTGCTCCAGCTAGGCCCAAGGGTCCCGAATCGGATCAAGAAATACAGACGACCGTGACAGTCAGTTCTTGTCACAGTGATAACTTGTTATGTCCAGTACCATTTTTGGTACTGAAGTACCAAGGCTTTTGCAAGCAGTATTTACTTTAACCTGCACATCTTAGGCCTCATTTAGAATTAGGAGCAAAGCAAAAAAAAAGGAGCAAATTTGGTCCTGGACAAACCATGGTGCAATGCAAGGAGTGCACATGCACTTATTTGTTTTGCATGAATGGAAAATACTGGCTGCTTTTGCATGTAGCAAACAACTACTGGGCAGCTTTATTTTACACTGCACCGCTGAGCTAGGACAACCCCTCCCAACTCTAAATCTGTCCTCACATTTTTACATTTTAAATTTTCAGCCCCCCCTGCAGTTCTACATGGTTTGCAAGGTGCAAATTTGCTCCATAGGTCCCTTTTGTTTATGTATTATGATATAAGATTATGATGAGGGACAGCACGGTGGCTCAGTGGTTAGCACTTCTGCCTTGGGTCATGAGTTCAATTCCCAACCATGACCTTATCTGTGAGGAGTTTGTATGTTCTCCCCGTGTTTGCGTGGGTTTCTTCCGTGTACTCGGGTTTCCTCCCACACTCTAAAACATACTAGTAGGTTAATTGGCTGCTATCACAATTCACCCTAGTCTATTAGTCTATATCTGTCTGTCTGTGTGTGTGTGTATGTTAGGGAATTTAGACTGTAAGCTCCAATGGGGCAGGAACTGAAGTGAATGAGTTCTCTGTACAACGCTGCGGAATCAGTAGCGCTATATAAATAAATGGTGATGTTGATGTAACAACCGATTATTTGATTACTATTCATACAGAGATGCATCAAGTGACTTTTGTTATCAAACTACATGCTTATAATCCAAGTGCATTATTCATGGTAATAGTGTTTTGGATAAATGTATAGTATTGTATTTTGCCAGTGCCTCTAGTAATTTTCATTTTGCATACCTCTCTCTTTGCAGAGTGGGACACACGTAAAAGAGGACATGATCATGTCACAATGGGCATGATGAGGCGCAGACACACCACCG
Source organism: Mixophyes fleayi (assembly GCF_038048845.1). Classification (NCBI taxonomy): domain Eukaryota; kingdom Metazoa; phylum Chordata; class Amphibia; order Anura; family Limnodynastidae; genus Mixophyes; species Mixophyes fleayi. Next base: position 67,559,672 of record NC_134403.1, on the reverse strand, counting down.
GATAGGCTGCCCTTTAACACCCCCCACCTTCCTCAAAACACTGATTGATTGCCGTGGGCACCAAAGGCAGATGTGTGTGCGGCACTTGTTCACCTCTCCTGTGCTATGCAGTGCAGCAGTGAACATACCTCCCAACTGTCCAATCCACAGGACAAAGGTGTCTGTGGTCGGGATCAAGGAAAAAGCACCTTCAAATCTGGACTGTCCTGCCTAAATTGTGACAGTTTTGAGGTATATTATTGCTTTCAGCTACTGGGGCATAAAAGTAGCCTTTTTCTCTAGTGCTAATGACAGCTATGGTTGAGAACACAGTTTATGTTACATGCACTTACAATCAATGAGAAATGGCTTATACATATAATAAATAAAGCAAATGAATGTCCTGTGCGGCCGACCAACTGGTTTTTTGTTACAGTAAGAATGATGTTAACCAATATTCACAGGAATACAGCTAATGAATTAACTAGGTACAAATGCGTCTACTCAGACACTTCCCGACATTATTGGTTCTTTGGAAATTCATGATATTTACTCTTATGAACATCGGATCAGCACACAAAAATAAATGATTCTACCAGGCTTAACTAAGTTAAGTTAACTTACAAAGTGTAAAATGGCCAAAGTGCAGCATGAACTCCTCTTTGGTGATGACATATGCCTTGAATTGTGCTAGTGCGCCTAGATCTCAAAGTGCATTGGTTTACATGGCAAGATGGCAGAAGTTTACATTGACCAATTGGAGTAACATCGCACCTATTTTTCAGAGCAGTGAAAAATAAAATAGATTTATTTTATGGCGTGAGATTATTGAAATAATCAGATTATTGAAATAATAATAATAATAAAAAGGGGTGGGGAAAGCGCATGTTTAGTGGTTTTGCTTAGTTTACTGAAAAGCACATAACCATTTTTACTATACAAAGACACATTATTAACAGGTGAAATTTAATTTAATGAAATTGTGATTCTAACTTGGTAGGAAGTTGGAATTTGATGTGCTGTTTAAAATGAACCACATTGCCCCCATTTAGATTTTTCTCAGTATCCATAAGCATATCTGCACTTCTACTTTGCAAACGCCAGATACCACAACGCAGATGTGCACCTTCAAGAGCACTGGGCGGACCATATAGACGCATAAGTGTAAAACCAAATTGATTTGCTGTCCGCTATGTAAAAGAGGTCCACTGTGTGTAGAAGAAGGTGTACTGAAGTAACTGCAAGACATAAAGGGGCTATATAATTCCAGAATTGGAGCTAGTTTATAAATATAACATTTTCTGCTAAATATACGATGTTGTCTCTGTTAGGTTGTATTATTAATAAAGCTCTGGTTGTTACAAGATTATATATAGCGTGATACAAGTTGAAGTTGAAATTGTCATCCTGCTTAAATATCATCTTTAGATTTGTATTAAAAGAAATATTTTACATATAACGTTCCTTTAAAATATTCCAGAATCCCAAAACAGCAGAACTGCAGTTAATTTTATGCTACTCATTGTTAGGAACCCCTCCAGCCAGTACAACAACACCCGGGGGTAAATGTATTAACATTCGGGTTTCCCTTTACAATGCAGCGCCGCTTTAAATTTAATCGCCGAAGACGCTGAACTCGCGGGTGTTGAAGAACCCGCATGTTAATACATTTACCCCCCGGAATCTACTCCGAAAGTCTGGTGTTCACTGTTGCCCCTAGTGGTGGGGACAGGCTTGGCTGCAGACAAACGGAGGGTCGTGTGATGTGTACCGGCTGTGGAGAACCCAGGAGCAGAGAGTTATGGCAGACAGCGTATCCAGAGAACAGGCCAAGGTCAGGGGTCACTTGCTTGGTAGAATAGTCAGAAAACACGCCAGGGGTCGGGGTCACCAGCAAATCAGCAGTATCCAAGGTTCAAGCCAGAAGGTCAAGGGCACAGGCAAACAGACAAATCCAAGGTACAGGCAGGGGTCATACACTGCAAACGAATGTCCAGAGGTTTAACACCGACAGCACAACAGCAGGCAGCAACACAGTAGTCTGGAAGCTATAACCGGCAGGGAGGCTTAGCCCTCCCTGCCTTAAATACAGAAAAGAACCAATGAGAGCCTAGCTCTCTAATTGCAGTCAGACTGGCCACTGTTTAAATAATTAATTAGCCCGCAGGCTTGCTCGCATACTGTGCACACGCCAAGGCTGCCCCATAGAGCCAGGACGCGGCGCTGAGCTACTTAGCGTCCGACCGTTGCTACGGCAACGGTCGGGCTGGCCCCTGGAGTGACGTCCCGGTCTCCATAGCGGCGGCCGGGACGCAGATGAGAGAGTCGCGGCGGTGCCCTCATAACACTCCCGTGTAAAAGAAATTCACAAATAAAATGACGTAGCACTGGTACTGCTGGTACTGCTTCTTACCCTTGCTGGCTGTTAGACCGAGTAAAAATACACAGATAAAGGTTCAGGAAAGGCCACCAAACGATGGCTGACTCTACATTACACAGTAATCGATACTCACAGATCAAATAGATTGAAAATCACATAACACAATTACCATCTTTTCAGGATTATTTATGAATTGTTTTTATTGCAGTGTAAGAGATGAAAGAGAAGGAAGGAAGGAGAAATAATAGGAGGAGGACTGTTTATTTTAGGGTTTCTCTGATTGTCTGCGGCAGCGTGCTTACAGAGTCAGTGAAGGGTAATTATATCAATCTCACCAGCTAAAGGATGGTGAATAATTGTTCTGCAAAACCACTTAGCAATGGATGGGTTAAATCCCAGCCCTTCGACCACATAAGAGCATAAGAATGAACTGCCTCCTCAACACATATGAAGATTGTGGTTATAGTTATATGACTGTGAATATATTAAAGGCAGCATTGCCCACCACGAACTCCAGCTGCAGCATGCCACATTCCATAGTGTGGGAGCCTGCAACAGAACAAGCAGTTCCCTCGACCACCACTGGGTGTCCCTAATCCCTTGCAGTCTGCAAACTTTATAAACTACAAAGGAATTAAAGTTATAATGCTAAAACTACTTATTTGTGATAATCAACTTGTCACATTTTATTTCAAGGATCACACGCCTATTAGCTATGCTCTATGAAAGACACATTGAGAGACATGTATACACAGTTATTAGGATGCAGCTCTGTTCCTGAGGAGTGCCTTTTGTTTTTCCTATAATCGATAACTGGATTTTTTTTATAATTGTTGTGTTTGCACAATTGTATTAAATAGTGGAATGTGCAAATTGGAAAAATTAATTCATGTTGGCACTTTGGTGTTAAAAATAAGGATGCAAAACATCCAGCATTAAGTTTGGAATTCGGCTGAATCATCATCAACATTTATTTATATAACGCCAGCAAATTCCATAGTGCTTTACAATTGTGAACAAACATTAATAAGACAATACAGGGTAATACATATAGACAGAGAGGTAAGAGAACCCTGCTTTTTTTGCGTGTAAAATTTGATCATTTATTACCTCCGGCTTCATTTTGTCATGCGAATCAGAGTTAGAATCGAGTTTGGTAATTCAATAATTGTTTAGGAAAAGAAATCTCTATTTGGTCAAATCCTAAAATACGGATTCAGCACATCAGTAATTACTATGTAAGTCTTACAATGAGTGATTAGCTTCCGTTTCTCATTATGTTCAATAAAAATTAGTCCAGTCCAAAACTTTTTTCTGAAAATTTACATGATATCATTTCTATACGAAGTTTGTTCACAATATTTAATATTTTTATTTTTAAATTGTCTTGAATCCATTTACATTATTTATTTGGCTATGTATTAATATCTCGAAAAATAGAGAATCAGATTATAAAGTAAAGAGTGTCAAGATCCTTCGTTAGAAAAGGGAAGGAGCGGGCACTGAATAGGAAACCGTGAAATAAAAGTGACCAAAAGAGAGACAGCAATGTCTGAGAGTTATGGAACAGGATGGAGAGGTTTATTGAGTGGGATCCAGATAAAGATGTGGGAGGGTGGAGTAATGAAGACAGACACTGAGGCACCAGGGTCAGAACCATTTCATATCTGGGGTGCCTTCCAGGTTTTGGGGTCTGTGGTCAGTGCTGCGTGGCCGGTTCTGCTTTCAGGGAGACCTCAGTGTCTGAGTCAGACTGTAAATAGACAGGAACACACAGAGGGAGACAACAGGGCAGGACCATGGAGCTTACTGTTACAGGACACTGGCATGGCACAGGAGAATGGGCTGGGTAAACTCATAAAGTCACAGAGCACCTCTATCATTTTGGAAGTTTAGCATACACAATAAAATAAAAACAAAATCACTAGATGGATTACACTGACTATACTACAGCAATGCTAGTTGTAAGCGTACTAACATCCAAAACATTAGATGGTCAGTGTTGCTGTAAGCTAGCTGTATTGTGGACTTGCTGCATTCATCATATGTTATAGCTGACACCTAGGGGTAAATGTATCAAGCTGAGAGTTTTTTACGACGGGTTTGAAAAACCAATCAGATTCTAGCTATCATTTATTTAGTACATTCTACAAAATGACAGCTAGAATCTGATTGGTTGCTATAGGCAACATCTCCACTTTTCAAACCCGCTGGAAAACTCTCAGCTTGATACATTTACCCCCTGGTGTTCTTTCAGTCCTTCAATTGTGTTTACTCATGTTTGCACGCATTGTGGACACGGAAGAAGCTGGTGATTGGCAGATAATAGTAAGTGAACATAATAATATTGGCGTCAAAATTGATAGAACAGTTTGGATCATAATTTTCTTGAGTACCAAATATCTCAACTGCTGGGATGTAGCCATGAGAGAGTAACAGAGAGTACAGACCTATTTATCAATATCATCATCATCTTCACCATTTATTTATATAGCGCCACTGATTCTGCAGCGCTGTACAGAGAACTCACTCACATCAGACCCTGCCCCATTGGGGCTTACAGTCTAAATTTCCTAACACATACACAGACAGAGGGAGAGAGACTAGGGTCAATTTTGATAGCAGCCAATTAACCTACCAGTATGTTTTTAGAGTGTGGGAGGAAACCGGACCCCTTGGATGAAACCCACGCAAACACGGGGAGAACATACAAACTCCACATGTGGCGATAACAATTATTTTCCATTGCCACTTACAGCAGCAAGAGAAAATGAGTGATCGCCACAATCTGCTATAAGAATATTTCCGCAGCTAAGTGATAGTTGCCCGGTGATACTGCCTGGCAGCTTTGCCAGTCATTTCTGGGTGCCACTGCAAATACCTAAACCAGCTTTGCTGGTTCACACATGCACAGACCTGATTTTCAAAATAAAATGTTTAAAAAACAGAAAAAAATTATGCTGTAATTTTTATTAGATAAAAGATTTACTTTAATAAATAAAGCATTTTCTATGGATTATAACATTATTAGCAATATGAAGCTTGCAGCTGTACACCAGTTTACGCTAGAAAAATGGGGTGTCTCCTGTTGTAAATAGACCCCCTAGTCTGAATTAATATTGACAGTGCGAGAACTCATGATATAGCAGAGTATTAGTGGTGCATTATGCACATATGGTCCAATGAAAGCTCTCACATTTTTGTTCAATAATAGAGCTCATTTTGCTGCACGGTGCAGTGCAGTTCATCTGTATTCAGTGCTGTCTAGGGTGGCCATAATATCGGGGCCCCCAGCATTTCTTTTGTCCTGCACAGTCATGTTCTTTAACATATCTGCCAGCATCTAAATGGCAGTGTAAATAGATGCACTTTTGCTTGTGTTCCAGCTTTATAAATACAGGCTCACATAGGACTAAAACTACAATTCTGTTTACTATAGAAAACCACAAACGCCATAAAGCACTAAAACCACAATAAAACATAGGGTTAGTGTGATTATATTGATCTGAGCCAGACAGACCCTTTTTCTGGGAGCCATTGAAGTGGTATCTAAATCTATAAATGAGGCCAAAATGAGGGGCATTTTGGAAGTAAAAGAGAGCAGAGTAATTTGGGTCCAAGAAAGCATGGAGGCTACTGAGTTTCTCGAAAGAGGATACCGCTTACTGTAGATGGTGGAGGTGAGCGGAGCGGACGTGTTTTCTCTGCAGTTATCTACTCACTTTAGGAAATTGCCAAAAGGACCTTACAATACTCAACTGACTTTCAGGCTTATAGTAACTCCTTAATTATTTCTTGTTTTACCAGTTTACTTATTGTGAGGTCAACAGTGCAATACAATGGCACATCTTCAGACTATCCTAGTAAACAATGAATATAGTATCAGGTCGATATTAAGCTGTGTAGAACAAGCAATGTAAAATAGACAAAGCCTACTAGGTTCTTGTATGGGGTTAAAGCAACAAACAACCTCCCACTGGTGCACTGTATGTCGGAATATAAAATCTACAAAATATATATTAATAAATCATAACATTCAATACAATTTTATTTGCTGGGCATATCTGTTGCTGCACAGGGGAAATGTGAACTACCCAAAAAAATAACAATGAAAAAGATAGATGTTCAACGCTGAGAGATGTCACTAACCCTAATTACAAATGTGACACAAACACAGATACTGGAAATGTAAAAAATAATAATTTATTACACAACTTTAGATATATCATACATGAAAACAATCAATGCTGTCCTAAGAACAACACATTCCACTCATAGATCTATATTAAAATGAAACTATGTGTATGTAACATATATAAAGTAGAGATGTTCACTGACTCCCGTGTTTTGCTTTTGGTTATGGATCTGGATTAAGTTCGTGTTTTGGTTTTGGCAAAACCACCCTCGTGTGTTTTGGTTTTGGCTTTGGTTTTGGATCTGTGTTTTTTTAGAAAAGTAGCTAAAATATGCTAAAATCACATAATTAAATTTTTTTTTTGTTTCTACATTATTATTAACCTAAATAACACTAATTTCCAGTCATTTCCAGTCAATTTTGACCACCTCACAAGTCACAATATTAATTTCATCCACTTTCGGACAAAGACTGCAGCAACTTGGCTGGATGCTAAGCGACAGAGCAACGACACAAACAAACGGCCGTTCATAGCACATCTAGGAAACATTGCCACACAGCAGTGGCAGAAAAGAAAAGTGGTGCAAGATGGAATTGTCCTTGGGCCCTCCTTATGTAAGTTATTGAAAAGGATATGTACAGTTTAACAAAGCATGCACTCCAGCGACAAGGATTGCCACTTTTGTAGCTGAAGTGCTTGGTTTGTTTGGGTCCCTATAAAACAAGCTACCAGTATTTTAGTTGCCTTAAGCCTAACAGTGCTGTCAATGAACTCTACATTACTAAACCATGTCTGCTCGTGCTGCATCTTTACCTCCTTCTCCTCTCTGGATACCTCCCTCTCATCCCTGAAGAACTGCCAAACTTATGTAGACAAAAGAATGAATATTCCAACTGGAGTGGCATTAGATCTACTTCAGACAGACTGTGACATGGAACATGTGGGCATCATGAAATCTGTCATGTTGGAATATGCTGCATTGAACAGAGATTTAAAACAATATATAAATGAAGTTGAGGAGACCGTACTTATGATAAAACGTGACCTACTGGATGAGATCCTGGATTTAAGAGAGCTTGTACACGAGAGATACACTGCGCTTCAGAAGAATAATAAAGAGAAGGCCCTGAGGCAGGACGATAAATATGTCCAGTTTAAAGAACAGCTAAGAAACCTGAGAAAACAAATGGGTGTGTCATCGGCCCCCGCAGACTAAGCTTTGGAAGATGAAGACGAGGAGATCGCCATCACCCAGAGCACTCCTATAACACAGTTGGAAATGTTGAACCCAGTGAAAAACAAAGTATGAGGTCACATGTATGAGAGAGAAGCAATTGAAAGGCTGATTAAAAACAAACCTCAGAAGCGTAAATTTGATAGGTGTCCAAAAATTGTCTGTGATCACTCTGGCATGAGTATATCGGATCTTGTTCCAGATAGCGCACTAAAAAGAGCCATTGAAATTCACAGCAAAACGCAAGGTCATCACTGAGCTTCAAATCAGCCCCATTTCCCAAAAAATAAAATATAGCTAGATACCTTTGACATAAAGTGCAGATTACAAACATTTTGTGCAATACTGATTAAACAGCAGCAAAGTGGAAGTTTTGAGTAATACATATACATGTCTATTTAAACATCCATACTTACATTACTTCTGAAAGCAAGTTCTTCTTTGTTAATAAAACGGTTGTCTTTATACCGTTCAAAAAAATTAATAATAATCCTCCACCATTCTTTGAATGTTGATAGTTGATAGTAGGATCAGGTGGAGTTACAGCAGAGGTGTCACTAATGTTGGTCAATTCTTTTACTGTAGACCAGGCCAGGGGTAAATGTATTATAGTCCGGTTTTTTCAACTCGAACAGGTTACCACTGGGAGAGCAGCAGATATACTGGAGAGTGTTGGTTCTGTAGTCAGCAGGTTACCACTGGGAAGGAGGTGAAGCGAGGAGTAGATAGTGAGCTCTGCAGACGAACAGGTTACCACTTTGATAGCGGCGGATGCACTGGGAAGTGTCAGTCCTGTAGTCAGCTCTGCAGACAAATAGGTGATCAAAGTGGAATAGAAGGTAAAGTGTCAGCTCTGCAGACGAGCCTGGTACCACACTGGAATGGAGTGGAGAGAGTCAACCCAGCGGACAACTGTAAAGAGTCAGCTCTGCAGACAATAGATAGTCACACAGGAACAGAGGGTCAGCACTGCAGACAAGCCGGTTACCACACTGGAATGGAGTGGAGAGAGTCAGCTCTGCGGACAACTGTAGAGAGTCAGCTCTGCAGACAAATAGGTAAACACACTGGAACAGCGGATAGAGCTTCAGCTCTGTAGACAAGCAGGTACACAGGGAAGGAGCCACATCTAGCACCAGAAGGTAACTCAAAGAACAGGCACCGGGTATCCAGGGGAGGTGCCTTTTAAAGTTTGGAGCCAATTTGTTCGGCCAATAGGAGAGCAGCAGAGGATTCATGCGCAGACCCGAGTCCAAGATGACGGCCACCGGGACAGAGCAGACAGCCGGCGGCAGAAGTTAAGTTTGCCGGGGATTGGGTTCCCCGCCCAATCATTCGGCGGGTGACACCACTTTTGTAGCGGAAGGGCTTGGTTTGTTTTGGCCCCCACAAAACAAGCTAACAATGGACTTAAGGCACCTAAGGTAACAGTGCTGTTAATGAACTCTACTGTGGCAAGATGTTGTTGTCATTATCCTCAGCCTCATCCTCACCCTCATCAGTGTGTACATCCTCCTCACACATTATTAATTAATCACAGCTGGAATCCACCATTAAAGAAGTCTCTGTATTTTGATGTGACTGGCAAGAAATTGTAGTTAATTTTTATGAACGTCATCTTTTCCACATTTTGAGAGGTGTCACGTTTTTTGGTCAATTCTTTTAGACCAGACCAGATGTCAAAATGTTGTGCTGAGTCATCTGCATCCTCCCTGGGTCTCTTGGGAAAGCTAAGTTTTTTCCTAGCAGCAGTTGGCTGAGAAACTGAAGGAGGAGACTCCGTCCTGTCACGCAACACTTGAACTGTCATCTTGCTCACCAGGGCTCCTTGCATCTCTTGAGATCTGGGTCAGTTAGAAACACAGAGAAGACATAGCTCTTAAACCTAGGATCAAGCACAGTCGCCAAAATGTAGTGATCCGATTTCAAGATTTTGATAACTCTTGGATCCTGGCGAGGCAGATAATGTACATGATCTACAAGTCCAACATATTTAGCATAATTGCTTTGTTTTATCTCCTCCTTCAGTATCTCAAGCTGCTTTTTCAAAAGTCTAATTAAGTGAATCAGTTGGCTGAAGCTAGCAGTGTCTGAACTCACTTCACAGGTTACTACTTTGAATGGTTTCAGCACCTTGTACAACACGGAAAGTATTCTCCACTGCACTTAAGTAAAATACATCCCCCTCCTTTCCCAATATCATGGCTTGTGGAATAAGCGTGGATGGCTTTTCGCTATTCCTCCATCCTCAGAAGCATATAGAGGGTAGAATTCCACTTTGTTACCACCTCTTGCTTCAGTTAGTGGCGGGGCAAATTAAATTGCACTTGTAGCTGCTGCAATTTCTTACATGTTGTTGCCGAATGCCGGAATTGTGAAGATATTTTACAGGCCACAGACAGCATCTCCTGCACGTCCCTGTCATTTTAAAAAAAAACTCTGCACCGCCAAGTTTATTGTGTGAGCAAAACAGGGAGTGTGATGGAATTCACCCAGCTGTAATGCTCTCACATTATTGGTGGCATGATCAGAAATGACATATCCTGAGGAAAGTTCAAGTGGGATAAGCTATGTTGCAATGACATCCCTTAGTTTTTGTAACAGATTGTCAGCTGTATTCCTCTTCGTGAAGCTTGTGATACATAGAGTAGCCTACCTCTGAAAAATGAGACGTACTTGGGTACATGCTGCTGCTGTTCCTGCTGGTGAAGGCGAATCATCAACCCAGTGGGCTGTCAGAATCATATAATCGTTAGTTTGCCCAGTTACGCTTGTTCACATATCTGTGGTTAAGTGTACAGTGGGTAGAATGGCATTTTGTAGCCCAATAATTACATTTTTACGAACCTTCTGGTAGCGGTGAGGAATAGCTGTTCTAGTAAAATAGTGTTGCGTTGGAATTTGGTAACGGGGACACAAGGCCTCAATTAACTGTCTAAAACCAGCAGCATTAATAGTGGATATTGGATGCAGATCTAATACTATCATAGTTGCCATGGTGTCTGTGATTCGTTTTGCGACTGGATGACAGCTTACATACTTGTTTCCTCTTGCAAAGGATTGTTTAGCAGTCAATTGGTCTTCTTGCAGAAATAGAATAGAAAGGGGTCTTCTTGGTCTGCTTCTGGAATAAAGATGCACTCCGAGCAGCAGCAGCAGCAGTGGGACTAACGCTCAAGAATTCTTCTGAGGAATCCTGGATAGTGGAGGAGTCATCTAGCCTTAGCAACTTGGATGCAGGACTAACTCCGATCGCTACCGAGGATATTGTTGAGGAAGGTGTTGTGGGTGTAGATTACAGGTGCCAGGATCTAGCTGATAGAAGGGACCTAGCTGATGCTGGACTGCTTGTTGTTATTTTTTTAGTATTTTAGCATAAGTTTCAGATTTTCCAAACAGCTTGGCATGAACTCGCTTCAAATGGTGTAACATGGGTGAGGTTCCTAGATGGTTAAGGTCCCTACCTCTATTGACTGTGGTTTTACAAAAGCTAGATATGGCTAGACAACTGTTGGCAGGATTTGGGTTAAAATAATTTCACACATAAGAGGTGAATTTTTTGGTCTTATGCCTAGGCATGACAATGGCCTTCTTCTTATCACGTGCAAGATCTGCTTCCACTGGTGCAGGACTTACACAAACAACATCATCCTCATCAACATCCTCATTAGCACCCTTGTCAGCTACATAAATAACCCCCTCAACCTGTTGCAATTCCAAAGTGGCATCCTCAATTTGTGTATCACTGGCTACACTTGGGCTGCTCATCCACACATCTGCAGAAATGCTGAAAGGAGGCTTCTTTCTGGGTACAGTATCAGAAAGGTCAGGGATTTGTGTCATTTCTGAATCTGAACATATATTTTCTTCTAATGCCTTACTGTTTTCTTCTAGTTCGGCTTTTACACGTAAAAGTATTTGGGTACCACTTTTTCAGTCAAAATGACAAGGTCTTGCTTGGTCATGACTGAGCTCACAAGAAGATGCCTCAGTGATAGTTGCAGAACTAGCACTCATAGAGAAAGGAGAAGGCCTGATTTTTCCTTGCCACTGCGTGTGTAGAATGGCATGTTAGCAATTTTATTTTTTTCTGCAGTTAACTTTGCCTGGATTACAGATCTTTTTAGCTTTACCAACGTAAAAGGTGTTTTTTTTACATTTTTGCTTCCCTGACTTAAAAACACTATGCACTTTAACATCTGCTTTAGCAGATGACGTAGATGGATTACTATCATCATGACTGGTTCCAGCAGCTGCTTGGTGCTCCTGGTCTACTGTGTACTGCTGTGAATCCATTTTGATAACACAGTACAATGTGACTGCAGATTTTGAAGAACACTGACAGCCCTATTATTAGACTGTAGACTGGCATCAACACTGGGACCTCTCCTGTTTCTGTGTGATCTATAGCTCAGTAGAATGCCACTGGAGACTTTTAAGAAAACTTCCACCCCTCCTCTTTCTGTTTTGCATGTGACGTTGCCCAGCTGCAGTAGAGCCAAGAACCGTGCTACCCTTTCTGTGTCTCTCTGTGAAATGGCGCCGAATTGCCGTGGAGGACGCTACTTATAGAATCCAACAATGACGTTTTGCCTCGTTTTCATTTCCAAGGGTGTGTGAAAGTTCCGAGCCCGAGATTCTCTAATATAAAGTGGTCCAGTTCTATCAACCTATAAATCTGGTTTGTGATAATAAGAAAAACATTGCACAATATACTAGCCACAGCAGTATTAGCAGCTGGATGTGCATAAAGTATAGATGTGTGAATATACAGACAAACAATGTTCAGAAAGTCATCTGCTGAGAAACACCGGCATAAGGGAGGATATGCCTATCCATTGGCATCCAGCAGGAAAAACCCTTTTACTGAAATAGAAACGCACAGGCTGGGGTTGGCATAATTAACGGTCACAGTTTTATTTAGAATCAACGACAAATGAAACTAAGCAGGTTGCAAGGTTCTTTACCATTTTCCAATTCCTCACAATTTATGGGGCATGTTTTGCCCACCAAGTGGGCACCACAAGTCCCCTGGAGCCCGCATCTGGTGCCCACACGTTCTTGCTCTCACCGTGGTCCTCAGCAAGTTTCCGACAACTCACCCAAAAAGAAGATGATATCCATAGATACTGTAAGTGCCTTTTGCGGTGTATACAGAGGCTCCAATTAGTAATACTTTAATTAATATACCAATTAAGTGATGTCTCCGATGGAGAAAAGGCTACAACTGAATAAGTAGGAGTGATCAAATCAGAAGCTGTAAAGTCACATTTCCAGCGTGGTAGTCTGTATAGCGGAATCAATAGCAGGCATGATTTAACTTAGCACAATATATATAGTATTAAAATCACAATCTCTTAGATAGGAAAATCATTGATCACTTGGAAATCTAATATGTAAGCAAATATATTTCAGTGCAGACACGTGGTTTTGTTCTAAAACGTCTTTGTGTTTTGGTTTTGTTATTGGTTATGCCCAAAAGTCATGGGTTTTGGACTGGATTTAATAAAAGTTTGTGAAAAATAGGTAAAATTATGTGATTTTTAGCTGTTTTTGCTCCTATCTTTTTATTTATAGCATTAACATTCATTTCCAGTGAGCTGTTTTAACGAAAAATTTTGGAACTTTGCTATTGTTCCATTTGCTTCTCCGATAAAAATAACCAGTCTATAAAGTTCCTTATCTGCATCACATAGCATAAATTGTCAGCCTTCATATCTCCATCTATACATGTATTCTTTGCCAGTGCCAAATTCTGTCCTCTTTATTTCTCAGAATGTGGATTTGCGCAATACCTTTTCCCCCGGGTTGTGCAAGGTGAGCATTCCAGTCCCACCACCACTGCATTTTCAGGTCACCTCTGGGCCCTGTCCCACAGAGGCACAGGCACCTCAAGCTCCAAACACCAATGGCCTTCTGGCATCTAACCAAGGAGACCCGCCCATTCAGGGCATCCTGACCCAATTGTACTAGGTCAGATTCTACACTTGAGCTTAGCCAAAAGGACGAATCGAGATTGACATTTTGATCTCCAACTGGACATGGTAACTGGATGTAGATATACATGGTAACTGGCAAATATATCATAGTTCCCTTTTTTGATTCACAAGGGCAGCATTACAGCACAGATCTACCTTGCTCATAGCATAAACAACCAGTTATAACTAAAACAAGGTATTTGAAACATCTGCTCTTGGCTATCAATGAATTCTGTATAGTATGGGTGCAGATCACCTTCATCTATTTACTTTTATAAATTGTCTAGCTCTATTCATTGCCTGTCACTGTACCATCAGTGTCTATGATGATGCCCTATTATGTTTCCAATTTATTGTTTGCGTAGTCTCTGAAGTTTTGTTTGTATGAGTGCGGGACACCTTCGTCTATCATAAACTCCACCTTGTGAAGATGGGACTCCCAGTCCTCATTGTAAATAACTATGTCATCAAGGTAAGCGGTGGGATATTCCCAGTGAGGCTTTAGAAGTTTGTCCATTGCCTGCTGGAACATGGCTTGTTCCCCATGCATTTCAAATTGCAACACTCTGTACTGGAACAGCCTGTCACAGGCACTAGGAGTTGCTTACCCGAGTTTCACCAGATGGAACTCTGCTAGAGAGGCGGGGTTATGGCACGCACCTCAAAGCAGGCAGGTGAATGATTGGAGCGACACAACAGCAGGAGAGTAGAGAAAGTCTGAGGAAGTCAGCGACTTGCAGCTATGGTTAGAGGAAGCAGGGTAGTCGGTGGTCTGCGTTCAGCAAGTTGTACCACCGCTATGGTGAGGAGTCTGGTCCAGAAGTAGGTAGGTAATAGGAGAGTCAGTGATCTGCGTATAGCAAGTTGTACCACCGCTGTGATAGGAGGACTTGTCCAGGTGCGGGTAGGTAGCAGGGAAGTCAGTGGTCTGCGTGCAGCAAGTTGTACCACTGCTGTGAGAAGGAATGAGGACTTGTCCAGGTGCAGGAGAGTGAAGTTGAAAGGCAAACTGTGGCTGTATGGAAACAGCGCGAGTAGAGCAATGTCTTGTGAGGCAGAGATGGAAGGCACAATGAATAGTCTGTATGGAGTAGATGCCTTGCAGGGAGGAGAAGCTGGTCACGGCAGATATGCACAATAACGCTAAGTAGTAGCGTGAGGAGATATCGTAGCTTGAGTGAAAGCTTGTCCTAAATGAAGCAATGCAGTAACACAGTCTATATGGGTACTTGTACACTGTGCAGCAAATAACAATGGATACAACTGGTATGCGAGCAATAGGCAATAGTCAATAGTCAGTAGAGCATACCCAGTTGTGTAGATCCGGAATCAGCTGAGAAGTGAAGCGTTGTAGCGGTATGGGAACCGCCGCTGAGTTGAGCAGGGAGCAGCGTGGAAGCTGAAGCACGAGTAGAGCTGGAAGCAGTTTGGAAACTGTACACACGAGTAGAGCTGGAAGCAGTTTGGAAACTGCACACAGGAGTAGAGCTGGAAGCAGTTTGGAAACTGCACACAGGAGTAGAGCTGGAAGCAGTTTGGAAACTGCACACAGGAGTAGAGCTGGAAGCAGTTTGGAAACTGCACACAGGAGTAGAGCTGGAAGCAGTTTGTAAACTGCACACACCTATAGAAGTTCACTGGGAGTGAGACTTCAAGATCAGGCCACTACCTAAGGCTGCAGGTGCCTTAAGTAGGGAGGGGTGATTGATCCATCAATCACATTAGTGGTCAGGTGTAGTTGTTAAAGAGACCTGCGCATGCCCAGTGCGACAGGATGGCGGACGGCCGCGGTTCCACACAGGTGTGAGCGGGAAAGATGGAGAACCACGTACCAGAGTGGAGGCACTCACACTCCAGTGAGTGACAGTACCCCCCCTTTTAAAGGTGGGCACAGAACACTTGGAACCGGGTTTAGCCGGAAATTTTTGTTAGAATTTTTTAAGCAGGGCTGGAGCGTTGAGGTCCTCAGCGCGAATCCAGGAGCGTTCTTCTGGACCGAAGCCCTTCCAATGAACGAGGAATCGGAGAGTTCCTCGCGAAATTTTAGCATCCAGGATCTGAGAGATCTCGAACTCCTCTTCTTGATGAATCTGTACTGGTTTAGGTACAGAAGGAGGAGCAGAAAAACAATTGATAACAAGAGGTTTGAGCAGAGAGACATGGAAGGCATTGGAGATCCGGAGGTTCTTTGGTAATAGTAGTTAGAAGCATACCGGATTTATGACTTGAGTGATCTTGTATGGTCCGATGAAGCGTGGCGCAAACTTCATGGACGGAAACTTCAAGCGGATGTTTTTTTGTAGAAAGCCATACACGGTCTCCAAGCTTGAGTGGTGGAATGGCTCGCCTCTTTTTTTCTGCGAAGAATTTGTATCTGGCTGATGCTTTCCTCAGGGATGATCTCACCTGAGACCAGATGGTTTTAAAGTTTTGACAAAGTCTCTCCACCGCAGGGACTTGGGTGGGAGGGAGGGCAGGAAACTCTGGGAGAGACAGATGGTGACCGTAAACCACGAAAAAAAGGAGTTTTTGTTGAAGACTCATGGTACATGTTATTGTGGGCAAACTCAGCCCACGGGAGTAAATCTACCCAATTATCTTGATTGGCTGAGGAAAAGATTCTTATGAAGGTCTCGAGATCTTGATTGACCCTTTCGGTCTGGCCGTTTGATTGGGGATGGTAAGACGATGATAGAGACAGTCGGATACCCAAGTTCTTAAAAAGGGCTCGCCAGAATCTGGAGACGAACTGCACTCCTCTATCGGACACAATCTCGGACGGACAGGCGTGAATTCGAAAAATCTCTTTAATAAAATGGTCAGCCAAGGTAGAAGATGATGGTAATCCGGTGAGAGGGATGAAGTGAACCATCTTGGAGAATCTATCCACCACTACCCAGATGGTATTACATCTCTTGCTAAGAGGAAGTTCGGTGACAAAGTCCATACTTATGTGGGTCCAAGGTTTGGTAGGGATAGGTAGTGGTTGGAGCAATCCCGCTGGTGTTCTGCGGGAAGACTTAAATTGAGAGCAGATCTCACAAGCGGCCACAAATTCTCTGACATCCTTTCTGATAGAAGGCCACCAATAACTCCGGGAAAGGATCTCAAAAGTCTTTCGTTCACCAGAATGTCCAGAGAAGCGTGAAGAATGGTACCATGACAATATTCTCTTGCGTAGAGATGGCGGAACAAGAGTTCTCCCAAAAGGTAGCACATTGGTGGACGAAGTGGCCATCCAGTATAGGATGATCGGAAGAATCCAAGATGTCAAAAGGAGGAGCAAATGCCCGGGATAAAGCATCTGCTTTCCTGTTCTTTGAAGCAGGTTTGAACGTTATAATGAGTTTGAAGCGAGAAAAGAAAAGTGACCACCTCGCCTGTCGAGGGTTTAGACATTGGGCTGTTTGTAAATAGAGGAGATTTTTGTGGTCGGTGAAGATGGTAACCGGATAATGAGCCCCCTACAGTAGATCTCTCCAGTCCTCCAATGTGACTTTTATTGCCAACAGTTCTTTGTCACCGATGGTGTAGTTCTTTTCCGCGGGTAGAAGACCCCGGGAGTAGAAGGCACAAGGATGGAATTTCTGTTGCTCAGATCTTTGGGAGAGAATAGCTCCTAGTCCAACATTGGAGGCGTCCACCTCGAGAAAGAAGGGAAGGTTTACGTCAGGCTGCCGAAGAACAGGGGCAGTAGAAAATGCTTCTTTAAGGCTTTGGAAAGCGTGAAGGGCCTCGGAGGACCAGTGTTTAGTATTGGCGCCCTTCTTGGTCAGGGCCACAATAGGAGAAGCAATAGATGAGAAGTTCAGGATAAAACGTCTGTAATAATTTGCAAACCCCAGGAAGCGTTGTATAGCCCTGAGGGTAGTTGGCTGGGGCCAAAGTAGAACGGCATTAACTTTGTCTGGGTCCATCTCCAGACCTACTCCGGACACGATGTATCCCAAGAATGGAATTTGGGATAATTCGAAGGAGCATTTTTCTAATTTGCAGAATAGGAGGTTCTTCCGCAATCTGGAGAGAACTTCTGCCACATGTTGATGGTGGGAGACAAGATCTTGAGAGAAGATTAAAATGTCGTCCAGATAAACTACAACGCACACGTATAATAGGTCCCGGAAGATCTCGTTCACAAATCCTTGGAAGACAGCTGGGGCATTACACAGTCCAAAGGGCATAACTAGGTATTCGTAATGCCCATCCCTGGTGTTGAATGCTGTCTTCCATTCGTCGCCTGACTTGATCCGGATTAGGTTGTAAGCGCCACGGAGATCAAGTTTGGTAAAAATCCGAGCACCTTTTATACGATCAAAGAGTTCGGTGATAAGAGGAATCGGGTACCGATTTTTTACGGTTATGGCATTGAGCCCCCGATAATCAATGCAGGGTCTTAAGGTCCCATCTTTCTTTTTCACGAAAAAGAAGCCCGCTCCAGCGGGAGAGCTGGAAGGTCGAATGAATCCGCGATGAAAGTTGTCCTTGATATACTCTGACATAGCATGTGTCTCTGGTAGCGAGAGAGGGTATACACGGCCCCTAGGAGGGTTTTTGCCAGGTAGTAACTCTATGGGACAATCCCATGCCGATGAGGTGGCAGGCATTCAGATTGCGCCTTATCGAACACGTCAGCGAACGGGGCATACTGTGGAGGAAGGCCCGGAGGACCAGGTGTTATAGATGATCTGTTGATTTTGAGTGGTACCACTCGGGTTAGGCATCTATGATGACAATCCGGGCCCCAGGATGTGACTTGGGGAGTACTCCAATCAACTTGTGGTGAATGAAGCTGAAGCCATGGAAGGCCAAGAACGATGGGACTAGTAGTAGCAGGAAGGACCAGCAAAAAGATTTTCTCTCGGTGTAAGGCTCCAATTTGAAGGGTCAAAGGAGTCGTACAGTGGGTGATAAGTCCATTAATGATGCGAGAGCCTTCTATAGCGGTGACCGCTATGGCGGTTTTTAATGGGGCCACTGGTAGGGACCACTGGTTAACAAGAGCACTGGAGATAAAGTTGCCGGCAGCGCCGGAATCCAGAAGTGCTTGAGAGATAAAAGATTTGGTGGCTGAGAAGATGGTAACATCAAATGCACACACTTTGGAATCCATAGAAGATGGAGAGGAGTCCAGGGACCCTAACCTTACCTCTCCAGAACTGGTTAGGGCCTGGCATTTCCCGACTTCTCAGGGCATGAGTTCAGGCTGTGAGTAGGGTCAGCACAATAGATGCAGAGTTTATTTTGTATTCGTCGATCCCTCTCTCTAGATGTTAACTTAGAACGTCCTACCTCCATGGGTTCCACTGGAGGAGGAAGGTGACGAACTTGAGGTGATGGGTGAGTGAACCCCTTAGAGGTGCTTGTTCTTTCAGACTCCCTCTCACGGAATCTCATGTCTACCCTATGACATAGGGAAATTAGATCGTCCAAGGAGGAGGGTAACTCTTGTGTGGTCAGTGCGTCTTTGATCTTATCCGTCAGACCCTGCCAGAAGGCAGCTATCAGGGCCTCGGTGTTCCACTGTAGTTCAGAGGCGAGTATCCGAAACTGAATGACGTACTGGGCCACAGAGAGTGATCCTTGGCGTAGTCGGAGAATGCTGGAAGCCGCAGAGACAACGCGGCCAGGTTCATCGAAAATTTTGCTGAACGTGGAAATGAAGAGTGCACTATCCTCCAATAGGGGGTCATTTCTATCCCACAGAAGGGAAGGCCCACGCAAGAGCCTGTCCGGAAAACAGAGAAATGAGGTAGGCAATCTTGGCACGGTGAGTGGCAAAATGGTGAGGTTGAAGCCCGAAATGGAGAGAGCACTGATTCAAAAAACCTCTACACGTCTTGGGATCTCCATCATATTTTGAGGGAGTAGGCAGGTGTAGCGTGGAAGCAGTAGACACCTGGGATGGCACTGGGGAAGGAGAAGGCGCTTGAGGTTCAACAGTCGCTGAAACAGTTTGTAGAGGAACTCCTCGGGTGGCCAGAGTCTGGAAACACTGGAACAGATGTTGCTGCCGAACATCCTGTTGTTCTACCCGAGTGATCAGATGCTGCAGCATCTCCTTAGCTGTTGGTTCCAATCCTGGGTCTGTCATGGCCTGATCTTACTGTCACGGGCACTAGGAGTTGCTTACCCGAGTTTCACCAGATGGAACTCTGCTAGAGAGGCGGGGTTATGGCACGCACCTCAAAGCAGGCAGGTGAATGATTGGAGCGACACAACAGCAGTAGAGTAGAGAAAGTCTGAGGAAGTCAGCGACTTGCAGCTATGGTTAGAGGAAAGTCAGCGACTTGGAGCAGTAAACTGGAGGCTGAAGATAATGTAGACACGAGGAGTGGACGTTGATAGGTGATGGTAGGTAGAGGAGGAGTCAGTGGTCTGCATACAGCAAGTTGTACCACTGCAGTGATGAGAAGAATAGTACTGGTGCAGGTAGGAAGCAGGGTAGTCGGTGATCTGCGTTCAGCAAGTTGTACCACCGCTATGGTGAGGAGTCTGGTCCAGGTGTAGGTAGGTAATAGGAGAGTCAGTGGTCTGCGTATAGCAAGTTGTACCACTGCTGTGATAGGAGGACTTGTCCAGGTGCGGGTAGGTAGCAGGGAAGTCAGTGGTCTGCGTGCAGCAAGTTGTACCACTTCTGTGAGAAGGAATGAGGACTTGTCCAGGTGCAGGAGAGTGAAGTTGAAAGGCAAACTGTGGCTGTATGGAAACAGCGCGAGTAGAGCAATGTCTTGTGAGGCAGAGATGGAAGGCACAATGAATAGTCTGTATGGAGTAGATGCCTTGCAGGGAGGAGAAGCTGGTCACGGCAGATATGCACAATAACGCTAAGTAGTAGCGTGAGGAGATCTCGTAGCTTGAGTGAAAGCTTGTCCTAAATGAAGCAATGCAGTAACACAGTCTATATGGGTACTTGTACCCTGTGCAGCAAACAACAATGGATACAACTGGTATGCGAGCAATAGTCAATAGTCAGTAGAGCATACCCAGTTGTGTAGATCCGGAATCAGCTGAGAAGTGAAGCGTTGTAGCGGTATGGGAACGGCCGGTGAGTTGAGCAGGGAGCAGCGTGGAAGCTGAAGCACGAGTAGAGCTGGAAGCAGTTTGGAAACTGTACACAGGAGTAGAGCTGGAAGCAGTTTGGAAACTGCACACAGGAGTAGAGCTGGAAGCAGTTTGGAAACTGCACACAGGAGTAGAGCTGGAAGCAGTTTGGAAACTGCACACAGGAGTAGAGCTGGAAGCAGTTTGGAAACTGCACACAGGAGTGTGACCTGTTGCTACTGCCGGTGTTATAAACTCAGTTGCTGCATGGCGGGAACTGAAATATTGGTGGTCTGTTTGGAAAAGAGTTAAATTAACAGTGTTTATGACTATTAAATAGGACTTCTTCCACCCAACCAGCCCCAATATTTAATGAATATCATTCACATTTAATAAAAAGACCCGTTGCCCCCACCCAGCCTCAAGATTAAATTAATACCATTCACATTTACTAAATACACACAGATATGCACTGTAAAGGATAAGCGCTGACAACTGTCTTTTTTGTTTTGTATACATTTACTATATAGACCTATTTTGCCCAACAGTTAATAGCATTCACATTTTACATTTCCCTCAATGATCCCCAACATTAATTTATTAGCTACCATATTATAAGAATACCCCCCAGCCCCATATGTTATTAATAACCCCACCAGCACACATATAACCCTTATACCCCCAACAGAACCACTTGGTCTTCAGTTGTTAGGTTCCGGCAGAGAAGTGTGACTGCATCATCAGTCCATGCAGCATTGATGAGTATCAGTCGCATCAGTAATGTGGCTTCAAATTGTTTGCTTGGTGATTAGTTAGTTTCATCACTGGGTGCAGCAACCATGTTGGAATCAGCTGTTTAATGTGTTCAATCATTGCATCTTAGACACAGCTGTCAATCATTCATTAGGTTTCTGCTATTGGATAATGCTGTAAAAAGCTTCCTTTTTCTATTTCCTCTGTTGGTTGAAGTTTATATCCGTTAGTATGTGCTTGTGTCTATAGTTCTCTGGATATTTTGTATTTTGACCTTGGCTTGGATTTTTGTTTTTGCTCATACACTGCTTGCTCCAACCTTTAGCTTGAATTTAGACATTGATGGAACTCAGTCTGCTCTGACTTTGATTTGGATTTGACCTCTGGTGTACACCATTATTTCTGGACGTGTGCTTGACACTGGTGTTAGATCTCATTACCTGCTTCATTTGCTCATGACACTGGTGCTAGCAGGGACATGCTCCCTGTGGCTCCACACTATGTGCTGGTCAGTGTCACTATCAACACAAACAGGCAGACAGAGTACCCTTTCCAGCTGCTCTGATTGTGAGACACAGTCAGAGCAGTGTGAATTGCCAAATACATAAAGGGCTCCAGAGAATCAGGAGCTGCATATTGCACCAATAGTTCTGAAAGGCCCAAATGAAACTGACTGCAGAGAGTTGGATTATTCCATTCACAATCTGAGGCTCACCTGCAAAATTCAGTACAATATTCTTCAGCAGAACGACGTCCCTGTTTCAAAGATCTAAGTTTAGACTCTGCAGTAGTGACTTTGTCAGGATCATCATACAGGAGACCCAAGGCTTGGAAAAAGGAATCTACAGATAACAATTCGGGACTGTGAGGGCACAATCCAAATGCCAAGGTTTGTGGATCTCCTTGCAACAGTGAGAAAACAAAACCCACTCTCTGCTGTTCAGAACCAGAAGACCGAGGACGTAGCTTGAAATATAATTTGCAACTTTCCCTAAAGTTGTGGAAATCCCTTCGGTTGCCAGAAAATCTGTCTGGAAGATGAAGCTTGGGTTCCTGAACTTCAACTTCCTGAGAAGAGGTAATCCTGGAGGCTTGTTCGTGAACAGACAATCTGGTAGAAATGTCTTGAACAATCTGATATTGAGCATGCAGTTGATTAGCCAGCACTTGAACAAGGGAAAGAGGAGTAGGATCCATGGGAGTAAATCCCAAATATGTGGGCCAGTTTTAATGTCACGAATCACCCTACAAGTTGAGTTATCAGAACCTGTTGTTGACGAGAGCTTCACCTATAGCAACCCCCTTTTCCATAGAACCAGATATGTTCGCCGGTACTCGGTTGTCCCCAGGACTTATTCTCAAGTATTATTATTATTATTATTATTTATTCATTTATAAGGCACCACAAGGATTCGCAGCGCCGAACACAGTACAAACAATGGACAGTACAGGGAATAACAGTATAGAACAATAAATGAGTAATACCAAGACTTCAGAGGCTGCAGGCAAAGCAAATATATTGAAGTTGGAGCAGAAGAGAAGGTAGAGAGACAGGAGGGAGAAGGGCCCTGCTCATAAGTGCTTACATCCTAAAGGGAGGGGGAACAGACGGCCGGCACAAAGGGAGTCAGAGGAGGGGAGCAAGCGCACCCCTCTTCATAGGAGGAGCCATGAGATGAGAGTGAGCATGGAGAGAGGGCTAAGTGGAAGGCTGATAGGCTTTGAGGAAGAGATGAGTTTTGAGTGCCCGTTTGAAGGAGCACAAGTTAGGGGTCAAACAGAGTGGGAGGTCATTCCAGTGCAGGGGGGCAGCTCAGGAGAAGTCTTGAATTCTGGAGTGGAATGAGGTGATCAGAGTGGAGGAGAGGCGACAGTCATTTGTCGAACGCAAGGACCGGGCGGGAGGGTGGATGGAGAGGAGGTTGGAGATATAGGGAGCAGTAGAGTGGGAGAGGGCCTTGTAGGTGAGGGTAAGAAGTTTGAAAAGGATTCGGTAGGGTAAGGGGAGCCAGTGTAGGGCAAGGCAGAGAGGGGAGGCAGAAGAGGAGCGACAAGAAAGGAAGATAAGCCTCGCAGTCGCATTGAGTATAGAACAAAGGGGGGCGAAGCGAGAGCGTAGGAGGCCGGTCAGGAGAAGGT
Source organism: Mixophyes fleayi (assembly GCF_038048845.1). Lineage (NCBI taxonomy): Eukaryota > Metazoa > Chordata > Amphibia > Anura > Limnodynastidae > Mixophyes > Mixophyes fleayi. The sequence goes on along the minus strand of NC_134403.1, from coordinate 67,536,032 downwards.
TACAGTAGTCCAGCCGGGAAAGTAGTGATAACTCAACTCTTGTAGGTAGGCACCACAGAGGACTAGACAGTGGGATGCTGAACAGGGATAATCCTGGACCAGATAAAAGCAGAAACACTGGGTTAGCAACAGGGTGCAATACCAACCTCCACCAGTATAACAGATTGGCAGTGTGGAGTAGAGGTGTAGTACCAGCCCTGGCCTGAGTGAGATGGAGCTAGAGAGCAGCAAGGTGACAGGGAAAATGCTGGAGCAAGATAGAGCTGTAAATTTGTACTGTGAAACACTGCAGACACTGATGGAGTGAATAGCTGGCACCACGATCCTGCAGATGGGAGGAGATCTCTCAGATGAAAAGGCAGAGTCAGAATCCAAGTAGAAGTCAGGGCCCCGAGCAAACAAGCAAGGTCAGTATTCAGGCAGAGGTCAGGGTTACGAGCAAACAAGCAAGGTCGGTATCCAGGCAGAGGTCAGAATGGGTATCAATCAGGAAACTGGCAGACAAATCACAGAACCAGGAGTACAGAGAAGCAAACGTGTGAACGCTATAACCGGCAAAGGCAGAATGAAGCCGACAGGTATTTAAACCAGTAGTAGCAAACCAGGGCAGGTGTCAGATAGAGCTGCAGGTGAGAGGGTTGTAGGTGATCACACTAAGGCTAAAAATAACACTGCAGCAGCCAAAAAGAAAACAGCAGTTACCTGCTGTTCCTAACAGTTGAAATTTATATTTTTGCCTGCGGCCACATTCCTCAAGCACTGAGCAACAGAGAATGGGAATAGTAATCTCACTCCTCCAGGGAGATCCCCAAACTTGGTCTTTCAGTTTCCCTACTGATAACCCCTTGCAGTCGGTGAATGCGTTCTTTAATGCATTAGGTCTCTTGTATGATGACCCAGACTGTGTGGCTTCTGCTGAGTCCCACCTGTGATCCTTAAAGCAAGGCCGGCGCTCCGCTAAAGAATACTCAGCTGAGTTCTGGTGATGGTCCACTGACAGCGAGTGGAATGACCCTGCATTGCATAGTCAGTTCAGCCTAGGTTTGTCCAACCAGATTAAGGACTCTTTGGTTCAATATACTTCATCCACTTCTCTGGAAGGACTTATGCAGCTGGCTATCAAGATTGCTAGACCCAACAAGGAGTGAAGAGCTGAGAGAGAAACTCCTTCATCCGTTACACCTCTTTTCTCATCTCCCCCTACAATGGAACCTATGGAGCCTATGCAGTTAGAGGTTTATCGTCTGTCTCAGGAGGAGAGAACAAGGTCACCTTCTCTGCTCCTGTCCTAACAAGTTGGGAAAAGGGTAGACCTAGAGAACGAGGAATAAGTTTGCCTAGGTCTGCAGATCATATCTTCCAAAAATGCTCTTTTGGTTCCAGCTTCCATTTCTTTGGGTGCACATTCCATCACCATCTCTGCCTTCCTGGACAGTGGTGCTGCTGGGAACTTTTTGGACACTGAATTTGCCAGTACCGTGGGAATAACTCCCATAAAGATTGTTCCAGTCATTACTGCATGTGGGCTTGATGGTGGCCCATTACCTGGAGGCAAAATTTTCTCTTAAACACCTCCTTTGTAACTCACTGTAGGGGCTCTGCATTCTGAGTATTTGTCTTTCTATATCATCAAGTGTCCTTCTGTTCCTTTAATCCTGGGGCACCCCTGGCTCCAGCTTCATAACCCAGTCATTAATTGGCACAAAGGAGAGATTGTTCAGTGGGCTTCTACTTGTTCATCATCTTGTTTGTCTCTGCCCGTTCAGTTGATCCAACCTCTGCCGGACCAGTTATCTGGACGTAACCCTTCCAATGGACCAGGAACTGAACCTGACCTTGAACTTTCCTTGAGTACAGAATTTTTTTAACGATGAACTCGCGGTCTCCATTTACAAGCAGAGGTCAAAGTTTTTTAGAGGAAGATTGAGTAAACTTGCTAGGGGTAACAGCCTTTTTCAAAAGAGAACAATGGAAAGTACAGGGAATTTTTAAAGAAGGTGGTAGTTTGAGTCGGAATGCCACTGGATTCACTTTCCTTTCAATCAAAAATGGTCCGATGAATCGGGGACCAAGTTTCTTGCAGGGTTGCCTCAATTTGATGTTTCGTGTGGACAACCATACACAATCTCCTGCTTTTAATACACACAGTGACGATCGACGAAGGTTTTAGACCTGAGAGAGGATTAACACAGTGCGGAATGTACTTTCTTCCAAACGGATTTAATCGGGATACAACAGTAGGCGTCCTGGAATCTCCAAGGGTAATGGCAGAAGAGGGAGAGTTCGCTTTCGGGTGGAAACCAAGATTGCAGAAGAACGGGGAGGTACGTGTTGCAGCATGGCAAGAATTGTTATAGGCAAACTCTGCCCAAGATAAGAGAGAGGACCAGTTGTCACGGAACTTGGAAACGTAGATGCGTAGAAATTTTTCCAGGGATTGGTTGGTTCTTTCCGTCTGACCATTCGACTGAGGGTGGTAGGCTGAGGACAAACTAACTTTGTTTCTGAGGGAATTGCAGAAAGATTTCCAAAATTGTGCAATGAACTGGGACCCTCGGTCCGAGACGATGTCTTCTGGAAGGCCATGGAGACGGAAGATATGGGTAATGAATAAGGTGCCCAAACTTCTGGCATCTGGCAATTTGAGTAAGGGTATAAAGTGTGCCATCTTGCTGAATCGATCAACGACTACCCAAATGGTGTTATGACCCGAGGACAAAGGGAGGTCGACAATAAAGTCCATGGAAAGATGGGTCCAAGGCCTGTTTGGAATTGGCAAGGGTGGAAGTTGCCCCAGAGGACGGATTCTGGATGATTTGTTCCTGGCACATTCTGGGCAGGCGCGGACATAGTTTTCCGCATCAGAAGACAAGGTGGGTCACCACAGCCAGCGGGAAAGTATTTCTATGGTCCTCTGGATACCGGGATGACCTGCTGAACGATTGTCATGGTATTCGATGAGGACCGACTCCCTCAGATGAACTGGGACAAACAATTTATCAGCGGGTGTCTGAGCTGGAGCAATTTTCTGGAAGTGCCGGAGTGTAGCCCCAAGATCCTGAGTTAGACCGACATGAATGGACGTCGAGGAAATTATTGGTTTGCGGGTCAGGAGGCTGAGGATGGGATGCCATAAAACTCTGAGACAAAGAATCAGCCTTGGTATTTTTTGATCCTGGACGGTATGTGATGAGGAAGTTGAACCGGGTGAAAAACAAAGCCCAGCGGGCCTGACAAGGATTTAGAGTTTTGGCGGTCTGAATATACTGAAGGTTTTTGTGGTCAGTTAAGATGGTAATAATGTGAGATGCTTCTTCTAACCAATGCCGCCATTCTTCGAGGGCCCACTTGGTGACCAATACCTCTCGATTCCCAACATCGTAGTTACCGTATTTCCCCATGTATAAGGCGCTGCCATGTACAAGACGCACCTTAATTTTGGCCCCGAAATTTGAAAAAAAATATTACGGTAGCTGTCAAAAAAGGCAGGGAGAGTGTAATGGCCGGCTGCTCTGATTGCGATCAGAGCAGCCGGGCAGCACACTCTCCCTGCAATCGCCACCGCTCCCCCCCCCCTCCGCGCTGCCACTGTGCCTCTGTCCCCCTCCTCCTGGATCCCCGCTGCCACTGTGCCTGTCCCCCTCCTCCTGGATCCCCGCTGCCCCTCTGCCTGTCCCCTTCCTCCTGGATCCCCGCTGCCACTCTGCCTGTCCCCGTCCTCCTGGATCCCCTACCACTGCCCCTGTAATGCTGCCCCACTCCCCCTTGATCCCCCCGCTGCCCCGCTCCCCCTGCTGCCCCTCTAATGCTACACCCCCCCTGCATCTCTGCTACCCCTGTATAAGACGCACTCAGGTTTTGGACACAAAATTTTTGGGGAAAAGGTGCGTCTTATACATGGGGAAATACGGTGATTCGGCAGATGAGAATTTCCTGGACAGATATGCACATGGGTGCAATTTTTTGCTCTGAGGATCTCTTTGAGAGAGAATGGCGCCTCCTCCTACATCTGAGGTGTCTACTTCAACAATGAACGGAAGCTCAGGGTCTGGGTGCCTGAGAATAGGTGCAGATGTGAAGGCGGCTTTAGGGGAAGAAAAGCTCGCCAACGCCTCTGAAGACCAATTAGCCGGGTCTGCACCCTTCCGGGTAAGAGCAGTAATAGGTGCCACCAAGGAAGAAAACAATCGATAGTAGTTGGAGAAGCCAAGGAACCTTTGGATCACCTTGAGGTTAGTAGGAAGAACCCAGTCTTGGATTGCTTGGACCTTACTGGGGTCCATGGAGAAGCCAGACGAGGAGATGATGTATCCTAAGAAGGCCACCCTGGGAACTTCGAACTTGCACATCTCCAATTTCGCATAAAGGTGGTGTTGACGTAACTTCCCCAGAACTTCCCGAACCTGTTGGTGGTGCTGGGACAAGGACTGAGAATAAATTAAAATATCATCTAAATAAACCACCACGGTCTAAACCACCACGGTCTTCCCAAGAATTCTCACAAGATGTCATTGATTAGATCTTGGAAGACTGCCGGGGCGTTACACAATCCAAACGGCATCACCAAATATTCAAAATGCCCAGAGAGGGTATTAAAGGCCGTCTTCTATTCGTCTCCCTGTCTGATGCCGATGAGATTATAAGCACCCCGCAGGTCAATTTTAGAGAAAATGGTGGCAGACTTGAGCTGGCCGGACAAAACAGAACTCAAGGGCAGCGGGTAAGTATTTTTGACCGTGATTTTATTCAGGCCACGATAGTCGATGCAGGGTCTCAGACTGCCGTCTTTTTTGGCCACGAAGAAACATCCAGCACCTACAGGAGATTTGGAGGGACGGATGAATCCTTTCTTTAGGTTCTCCTCCACATACTGTTCCATAGCTTGCATTTCTGGGGCAGACAAAGAATACAGACGCCCTTTGGGCAATTTTGAACCCGGTACAAGATCGATAGCGCAGTCATAGTCCTGATGAGGTGCAAGAGAGTCAGCCTTCTGTTTACAGAACACATCACTGAAGTCCTGGTACGGTGCAGGCAACAATTCCGGACTAGGCTGCAGAGTTCTGAGAGGCAGGGTCAAACAAGAAGTAGAGCACTTTGGACTCCAATGGATGATCTCACCTCTTTTACAATCAATAAGGGGATTATGACTTTGCAGCCATGGATACCCCAGAATCAAAGGAGCGGAGGGACAGGTGATCAGGAAGAATGTGAGTTCTTCAGTATGAAGAGCGCCTACTAATAAGCGAACCAATGGAGTCTTGGCGAGTATTCGGCCCCCAACCAGGGGATTACCATCCAATCCGCAAGCGGTAATGCTAGATTCCAGTTTGACTTCAGGAATTCCAAGAGTTTGAGCCAAGAGAATGTCCAGAAAGTTACCTACTGCACCGCTATCGAGGAAGGCCGACAACTCAGTGGAACGATGTCTGAAGGCTAAACGTGCAGGGACTAACAGAGAGTTTTCTGAAGTGATTACTTGAAGACCCAAACGCACCTCTTCACCAGCGTTTAGGTCTAAGCGTTTCCCGACTTGCTGGGACAGGAACGAACTAGGTGGCCCGATTGGCTAAAATACAAGCAGAGACCTAGAGAGCATCATCTGGAACGTTCCTCTGGAGGTAAACGGTAAGCGCCCAACTGCATGGGTTCAGGGGAATCCAGAAGAGTAGGACTGGACTTGGGTGGTGAGCAAGGAAGTATAGATGTTTCCCGTTCAGTTTTTCTCTCTCTGATTCGACGATCAATTTTGATGACAAGCTGCATCAAGTCTTCAAGCAAGGGAGTTACAAGATACTGAACTAGGGAGTGCTTAATTTGCTCAGTGAGCTCCAAGCGGAACTGACTCCGGAGCGCCGGATCATTCCAGGCACTGTCAGTTGCCGGAATTCTGAGCAATACTCCGCCGCAGAACGACGTCCTTGCCTTAATGCCCGAGGATGAGACTCAGCTGAGGCTACTCTGTCTGGGTTGTCATATAGCAGACCCAAGGCCGGAAGAAGGCATCCACGGTTTGTAAGGAAGGACTCGTTGGTGGAAGGGAGAAGGCTCAGGACTGGGGATCACCCTGGAGTAGAAACATTACAATCCCGACTCTTTGCTGTTCAGAGCCAGAGCAGTGTGGTCTCAGGCGAAAGTATAAACTGCAACTCTCCTTAAAGTTGCAGAAGGCGGACCTGTTTCCCGAGAATCGATCAGGCAAATTCAACTTCGGCTCTGGAGAGATGCCAGAGGAGGCTTGCTGAGGCTGCAGGTTCCTAGAGGCCTCTTCTTGTGCTGACAAGCAATGAGATAGACCTTGTACCACTTGAAAAATAGCCTGGATCTGATTAGCCAGGACCTGGGCTGGAGAAAGGTTCAGGTCACTGTTGTCCATGGCGGAATTACCTACAATCTTCACTGGCCGGTTATAATGTTATGGCCACCAGTGCAGCATAAACTCATAGAACAGATAGAAGAGGTCTTCACCTTTAGCAGCCGCCTTTCCCGTAGAGACTGGTTATGCTCACAGGTACTCGGATGCCCCCAGGTCTTATGCTAAGAGTAGTATGAGTTTATGCTAAAACGGCAGAGCACAAGTACAGGAGGTAGCGCATGGTATAGTGGTAGGCCAGGGGTCAGCAGACTGAACAGAGCACCAGAGAGGATGTCAGGTACAGGCGAAAGGGTCAAGGTCACAGGCACAGGTTCAGAATCCAGGGACAGGCGATAGGTCAGGGTCACTAGAACAGGTTCAGAATCCAGGGACAGGCGATAGGTCAGAGTCATTAGCTCAGATTCAGAATCCAAGGACAGGCAAAAGGTCATACACGGTTCCACACCAAGCAATAGAACAGGAGCAGGCAGCAGTACTGGAGACAGGACGCTATAACCGGCAGTGAGGCTCAGTCCTCACTGCCTTAAATAATACCAACAGCCAATCAGGGCAAAGCCCTGATAGTAGCCCCAGGACCTGACTAAGCAATGATGGCAGTGGGGGCCAATGAGATCTAATGCGCCCAGGCTGCACTAATGAGAAAAGCTGCAGCCTAATTAGAATCAGCCAAGTATGGCTGTGTCTGAACAGAACTGTGCGCGCACGCCCGGCTGTTTGGTAGCTGGCTGGGCGCGGTGGCAGGGAGCCTGAAGCGTCACGGTTGTCTAGGCAACAACCTAGACTGTCTGAAACCAGAAGTGACGCCCTGGTCGTCACGAGCAATGCAGGAAGAGTCGCAGCGGCCGCGGGCACCGCCGCAACTGCTGACACATGGACATCATGAATATATTGTGTAGAAGATCCTTGATTCTAAGTTTAACAAAGTCCAGGGACCAACCCATTTTTTGGTTGATTGGAAAGGCTATGGCCCAGAAGAACACTCTTGGGTCCCTCAAAGATGCCTGCACGATGATAAACTTCTTAGAGAATTCTTTAAACAGTTCCCTGGGAAACCTGGATATAGGGGTTCCTTGACCACTTCTCAAGGAGGGGGGGTACTGTCACAAGCCGCGGCGGTGCCAAGCCTCCGCAATTCGCTTCTGCCTCTGGGTTGCGTCCCGGCCGTTGTCATGATGACTGGGAAGTCATTTCCGGTTTTCGTCCCAGCCCTCCCTATGGCAACAGACGAGGCGCTCTGTAACTCACCGCCGCGACCTTCCCTCTCACTCAATCCCCTTGACCATGTCCTCTCCCAGCACCTCCATTCCCTTTCCCAATGATTACCGATATTTAGCTGACCTTTTCAACTTGTCCCTCTCCACTATCCCTATAGCTTCCATCTTCAAACATGCGCATATCTCTCCTATCCTCAAGAAACCATCTCTTAACTCTACATCTTTTTTTAAATTACCGCCTGTTTTTCTACTTCCATTTGCTTTAACAGTACTTGAGAGGCTTGTGTACAACAGATTAACCCACTCACTCCCCTATCACTCACTCTTTGACCCTCTGCAATCGACCTTCCAAAGGGTTGTTCCTTCATCCTCTTTGACCTATCTGCTGCTTTCAATACAGTCAAACACCCTCTTCCCCAAAAACTTTTCACTCCATTGGCCTTTTCAGCACTGTGCTCTCCTGGTCCACCTCCTACTTTTCTGAACATTCCTTCAGTGTCTCTACATCTGGCACATCGTCCCCTCCACTCCAATGGAGTCCCTCAAACACTGTTCCTGACCATTTCTATCTTTAAAACTGTTCTCTTGGTGAACTAATACATGCCTTCAGCCTCCACTTCTAAGCAGATAACCTTCCTCTACAGCCCGGACCTTTCTCTTTATCTTCCTCCCAGTATCACTACCTCTATCTAGTCTCACTCACCATTGACAACATCATGCACTCCCCAATCCTACATGCCTGCTGCATTGGTTTAATCCTCGACTCACACTCTCCTTCATAATACACTCTTTTCTCACTCAGGATGTTTCCAAGATCCTTTTCCAGTCTCTCATTATCTCCCACCTTGACTACTGCAACTCCTTCCTATCTTGCCTTCCCCTCCTATCTTTCTAAACACTCCTTCAGGGTCTCCCCTTCCACTCCAAAGCCCTCACCAACACCAGGCACAGGTATGACAGTCCCCTCCATCTTCACATCTTCATCATCAGAAGCATTCATATATGCCTCCGTTCTGCTATACGGTGATTTTTATGAAAAGGAAATGAGTGACAAAAATTGCTCTGACCCTTTTAAAAGCTAAGTGGAGCTAAGTTTCTAAAACATGGGAACATAAACATTAGCAGGGGTGAAGGAGCCGGAATTTAAATTAAAGATGAGTTTGTATTTACCTACTGTGTATTAGCCTGACGTAGAAAGTAAAGGGGTGCTACAAGTGTATTAATCTGAACCCTTAATCCGGCCATGGTTGGGGATCCTGAGAGAGGGAACACATGCCCCCTATTGTCTCCATTAATCTGGTTCTGGTCTTCTTAGATCTGTCTCTCACCTGTACCTCAACTTCTCTCTATTGTCATCTCTCACTCCTCCTCCAAGACTACTCCCGTGTTCCTCCCCTCTTATGGAACTCTATCCCCTCTCCTGAAAAGACTCTCCCCTAACCTTCAGTCTCTTAAGCATTCTCAAAACCAACCTCTCCACTATAGCCTACTCTACCCCCACCTGATAGTAGTACCTATGTGGACTAGCATCTACCATCCCATACCTGTAGCTCCTATTGTCTCAGAAGTATGCTCTCCCTCTGGATTATAAGATCTCATTAGCAGGGCCCTCTCTACTTTCTGTCTCATTTCTGCACCTTCTCCACCAACCTAATATGTCCTTTTTCTGTTTCTATTTTTATTCTAATTTTTTGTATTGTTTTTTTGTATGATTTGTTATACTGGCTGTCCAGAGCTGTATTTTGTGCGCCTTATAAATAAACAGTGATTGTAATATGGGTTTTTTGTGATTTTATTTATGTAGATAATAAGAAAGTACACTTTTTGTAACTAGATGGACCATTATGTCAAATAAACATTTGACCATATTTGTTGACACTAATTTTATCTAATTTAATTTTAATATATATTTCTAGTGATTATTTATGAAAAAACATTGAGGTTAATCCATTTTGCACAACACATACTATTTATGACCTGTTAAATGGGTTCTTCACTTGTGGATAATCCCTATCCATAATTACTGTTTCCCCACATGTAGTACACCATTGGCATATACACCATTATCTTAAATAAGACAGCAGCAGATTCCCCAAATCACTTTGGGTATAAGCAACTGTGGTTTAAACCTTTGGTCTCACAAGAGTTTTTGCACATGGAATACACAAGTGATGTAGCTGTGATAACAGAGTTGCGACTTAAACTGCATTCCAGAAATTATGGAAATTCTCTTACTATACTATAATGTAAACTTCATTTTCTAACAATGTTAGATTGAAAAGCATGTAGCTTCTGCTGAATATTGTTTTATCAGCATTTTTCACTTGCATACAATGGCATGCAGACTTCAATTCAGATGCAGAAGTCAAAACACATAAGAAAGAATATTACACTGCACTGCACCGGCTTGTACTTAAAGGTAAATACAAGTTTGTAATGACAGGCTATGCTTAAGTAGTTTCCCACAAAACCAGTCATCCTTTTGAGATGGGATATCCGTAACATGAAATACTCCAGGAATAGCGAAATGGTTACTATTACTAGATTTGTAGAATGAAGCAAATTCTAATGGACAAAAAAAACAACTATTTATTATTGTATGTGTGCAATAAGAGGGAAGATAGGCAATCTGCCCATTGCTGCTGTTTTGATTTAAGAGGTTAGTAGTATTATTTTTGGATCTAAACCAGCCTGTACAATAATTGCACATTGCAAACGTACATTAAACTGCTTACAACGAGCAAAAGGAAAAATTTTGCATTTCTCAAATATAATATAAAGTTTACCTATTGTTGTCTTAAGCAGTTGGAGTTTCTGTCCTGCAAACTATAGTAATATATTTAAATATTATATATTTGGGGCACAAATGGGTGGTCTTGTTTGTGAGATGCTGGACCCCTAATATATTTTGTTGTGGGTTGAAGTTGATTATGTTAAATATATAAAATTGTTCCAAAATCATGAAAAGGGGGAAAATCAAGTATACATTTTTGATTGTGCTACATGACTTAACATATAATGAGGTTGCAAGATGAACATATATTTCCACCCTATGTAAAAAGTCCATTAAAAGTACTCATAAAAATGGGACAGTCCATTTCACGGCTGCCATCAGAAATTGCTGGGCCCAGTATAATTGAACAGGCTGGGCCCTACCCCTTCTGGTCCATCAATACCACCCCACTGCCGTCTGGTGAATGCAGAGATGTAAGGAGGAACTATTGCACCAGGAACAACAGAATGCCCTCCAGATCTCCCCACGTGTCCATTACACGTCAATCAGACCTCCTCACATGCCAACAGACCTATACACATGCCTTTACATGCCAGTCATAGCTCCCCATATGCCATCAGTCCTTCCCATATCATTTACATGCCCGCCAGACCTTCCCACATGACAACTTCGCACATAATATATGTACTGTTGAGCCTGCATTTTTCATCAAGATGGAAAAAGGCACAGTACCAGAAACCCCTGTAGTTAGTAAATTAGTTATTCCAGAATTTGAGCAAAACTTCCCTTATCCCTATCAGCAGTAACATAATGAAGGAAGCTGTTCTCTGGTTGTCTTAACTAGTCATAGAGGAGCAGAATGGCAAGAACAAGGTAGGAAGAGGAAGAAAAATATTTCACCAGAATTACAGAAGTGCTACATAGAAAATAGATAGTGGAGGAGTAGGTGCGGAAGGTGAGGGATTAGGGAAATGTATTGAAGCTGGTGTTTCACTTCTTACTGTCCCAACTGTATACCCAATTGTAGTTCAGTTTCAGCAAAATGGTTATCATTCGATTCCCCCTTTTCCGCACCCCCCGGGTTCTCTCCAACCCTCTTCCAATAGTCTACTTAATTTAGGCCTGCTGACAACTTCTTCTTCGGCTCATTCTGGCTCCTCTGCGCTGACAGTGTCGCAACATCATTAGATCAAGTCTGCAATGCTTCAAGGTGCAGGGAACGGCAAACTCTTTAAGCTGCTGCTCGCACCTGGTAAGACAGTGTTTTCAGCAGGTGTCCATTGCATTAGATGGCTTGCTGCTGCTGGGATCGTCATGGTGAATCCAGGCCATTGTCACACATCGGGATCTTAGACGCACACAGAAACATGGTGGCTCTAGCAGGCGGGTGGCATACTACAGTGCACAATTGGACACTGTGGCAAGATCACTCCCAACGTGTCTAAGAAGTGTAGCAGCAACTGCTTTCCTGGTAAGTAAGAGCGAGGACGTAGTACTAGGACATGATTCAACTATCTATACACCTCATGTGGTATCTGCCCTGTTGAATTCAGCTCAAACCAGACATGTCATTTCAGCAAGGTTCACAAAGTAGGAACTAGCTCTGGTGGCACCTGCAAACATCACCATCAAACTGTGCAGTACTTTAAATCCAGCTACATACCTACTATCTGTGCCTCAAGATGTACAAAGAGTGGAAGGAGAAGAGACTCTGGTTGGGGTGAGTTTTTCATTTATACTGATACACATGATTGTACAGAATATCTGAACCAGACTTTTACTGCAGGACCGGACATACGTGACACACCCTTAGAAAATGTAGATTTTATGTTTTACAGACAGACACAGGAGAACTATGCACCAGTTACACTTTTTTAGAGATGAGGATGTTATAGAAGCTGAACCCCTTGGCCTACCGCACTCAGCCCAAGTGGCCAAACTAGGGGCACTAAGGAGAGTGTGAGAGTTGGCAGAGGGTAAATCAGCTAATATATGCACTGACACTAGGTACACCTTCGGGCTAGTACATGATTTTGGGGCCCTTTGGCATCTTAGGAACTTTATGACAGCGGCAGGCACACCAGTAGCACATTCACAAAACATAAAAAAACTCCTGGCAGCGATACATTTGCTATGAGCCTATGAATTGATTGAGCAACTTCCACTTCTGTATATGTCTGAGAGGCATGTTGGTGTCAGTAGCTGTGGGGGAGTACTGGTGCTGAATTGCTGTTTGGAGGCTTCTGGGGTACGTCTTTGGTAAGTTAGCTCTCAATTTAAAAACACATATATGTATGGCCCAAAATTTTTTTATCTACTGTAGAAATAGCAGGTCTTTTGCTGGCTATAGCAGTGTGCTGAGGGAATTTTCTGTGTGTTTGTTCCTTTTAGGATAACCCCAACCTTTCAAGCACCTTTTATGAGCCTATAAATTTATTGAGCAACTTCCACTTCTATATATAGCGATACATTTACCTAAGGCAATAGCCATCATAAAATGCAAAGCCCACACATACGAAGAAGACCCAGTGATGGTGGGCAATAGCAGGGCGGATGAAGCTGCCAAATGGGCAGCAGGGTTACTTGTAAATATATCAACTGACAAAATGATGGTTTTTCAGACAATAGACACACAGAAATTAATTGTAATGCAAGATTTGTGTTCCCTACAGGAAAAGACGGTCTGGAAGGCGAAAGGATGTGGTCAAGAGTCCTCTGGACTCTGGAGAGATGGACAAGGTAGGCCTGTGGCTCCCAGGGCATATTACCCAGGCCTGGCTGAAGCAGCACATGGTCTGACTCATCCGGGTAACGAAGGTATGTGTAAGCTGGTTATAGCATGCTGGTGTGTACCAGGCTTTTCTTCTCAAGCCAGTAAGAAGGCTGTCACGAACAGCACTCACCTGAGTCTGCGTGACACTTATGTGACACAGGGTTAACCACACAACAACCACTTAGTATGTCTAAAATGATTAAATACTTCCCTATCTATGCCACACACTAGCTTTGCGATACTAATTACCACCACCAAGGTTTTTTCGGATAAGAGCTGACACTCTTATTTAGGAAGCCTTCGGTTCTCCCTAGCATTAATCCAACACAATTTACTTTAATCAGAGTTCACTTAAACCACAAGGTTTGCACAGTTTCAATTAGGTAGCGTCTGGACCAAACTGTCGCGTGAATTCATAAGAACACAGAGACTAGAACTTATTAAGTGTAATTTAATATGGAAGATACATCCACAATGCTTAAGATAAAAAGATAATAAAATGACATACAAATATAGTGCAATTGTTTCTTATAAAATAAAAAGGATAAAACACAGAATTGATACCTCACTTAGAATCAAGTTTGTGGTGCCGGGAGGAGCAGGAAAAATGGGACCTCTTCAATATCGAATTGACTCCCTCAGAAGAACCCAGAGTTACATTTTCAATACAGTTTTAAAGTCAAGCTACAGGGCCCCCCAGCCCCCTTCCCTGTGAGGTCAGAACCAACAGGAGGGAAGAATGCAAATTAGGGTCTTATGACTTTGCGGTTTGAATACCTCTAAGTCAAGTTTTCTTTACACCGTCCTAACTTTTCAACAGTATGGTTTACGAACATGATTTTACCTTCACACAACAGGTCCTAAGTTTCCCTTCATCTGCATACCACACATGCCTCTGGTATGTATGATATTGGAGAAAATGATATGATCTTTTCCTGTGCCCTTATTCAGCTTGAATCTGTCATTAACATACAACCCAGTCTCTGCAGTCGGCCTGTCTGGGGCCTCCCAAACATGTGTGAGATTTCATTGTCTTGCAAGAGATCTCCTCAAAGGCATTCACATTTGCCATCCTGCCATAAATGGTATAAGGTGCTATCCTTATCTACCAGCCCCCCTGGGTGGTTTAACATCCACAAAACCCATTGATCTAACAGCTTCTAAGAGAACCAGGTCACACTATTTCTAGGAAGTAATTCACAAACATATATTTGCAGATTTATGCCTAAACATTAGCTTGCACATGACAAAGGCAATGTCTTGTTTGAGAAAAAATGTTGGCAAGACAATACCAATTGAGCCATCCCATAGCCCTCCTACAGACAGACCTTTTCAGGTAATAGAAATTGACTTCATCCAATTACAACCTTGCAGGAACCTCAAATATGTATTCGTTTGTACTGATGTGTTTTCTAATTGGGTAGAGGCATTTCCTGCAGCCACTAATACTGCTGTTTTTACTGCTAAGAAAATTGTTCAGGAATTTGTATGCAGATATGGTATCCCTAGAATCATATAAAGTGATAGGGGTACTCATTTTACATGTGATATCTTTCAGAACATGTGTAAACTTATGGGAATCAATAGCAGACTTCATGCACCTTACCAACCACAAGCCAGTGGTAAGGTAGAAAGGGTTAACGGTACCATTAAGAACAAACTGAGTAAGATAATGGATAAAACTGAATTGGCGTGACCAGAGGCTTTGCCACTAGTCCTCCATAGCATCAGAACCAATTCCAGACCTCCTCTTAATCTGTCCCACTTAGAGATACTTTTTGGCAGACAACCTCATTTGATCATAGGTCCACAGGACGATTTGAAGTGCAATAATGAAGTGACTGTGCAATATCTCATAAAAAGCAAACGGCTAAAACAACAGCACTCAAAATGCTGTCACCTGGTATGCCAGAAACAAACTGTCATGATGTTGAACCTGCGGAATATGTTATGATCCGCAATTTCTTACGCTCAGGTTGTTTAACAGACCATTGGGAAGGCCCGTACCAAGTGTTGATGACCAGTACCACTTGGGTCCATTCTACTCACTGCATGAAAGTCAACCACCTGGAGAAGTTAGAAGACAAATTCGAGACTGACAACACAGATCAGTCAATTGCAAACCTGTTCCAGGAGACCCAAAGACTGCAAATAAGATACCTGAGCCAAAGACGTTGAACAGATTATTATCCCAGCAATGGAGTGGCGGTTTATATATTTTTCTTGTTCCAGGATTTTTCTCATTTTTATTCTTTTTAGGACATTCTATTTTTGTGATGGAGGACAGATGACGGAGAGAGGGTCTGGTAGTGATATTGATGCAGTGGAGTTGGAGGAAAGGTTGATAGAACAATCAGTACAGCCCATTGTCAAACTCAATTCAGGGGTCATGAAAAGATCTGCTAGCTCTGGAACTTGGAGACAGTGTGAGGGGCTATTGGCTGAGGAATATTGTATGTGTGAGTACTGTGACTCCCTAGTTGAAGAGAAGTGCATCCAGTGATGCCAGTCCAATAGTAATCTGGATTTTGGCGGTCATCCTCTAGAGGATTATCATTCCCTAGTGGGTAAGGTCTTAAACCAAACTGAGTGCTGGGTGGGCTCTCACTGGCTCAGGGACAACATAATGTAGGACTAGTACTATTCCCATTAAACATCTCTGAGGTCCTCTAATTACGGGGAGGGAGGTCCATAGACGGGAGGTATAATATCACTAGGTTCCCTAGTCTAAAGCTTCGCCAATACTCCTTAGATCGGTCTTTGTTGTTTCTAAATATCTCACATGTAAATAGACTGGAGAATTGGGAAGCTGACCTATCTGATCAGACAATGGCTCGCCACACCAGTATTGATGGGAGGCTCTCAAGATCACCAATAACCAGGAATAGTGATGGACATCATAGACGAGGACGTATTAACAAACATAGGAGAGTATTCATTGGAAAAGTTCCTCTAGGTTATTGTCAAAATGTTATCCATGCCGAAACTTGTCTTGAACAGATGAAGACGATAGGCATGGGTAGATTCGTCAAAACTTTATGTAATATTATCAATGATTGTACTGTACCTTATGTTCTCCCAAATGATGTGTATTATGTTTGTGGAAGAAAAGCTTATTCCTGGTTAACTCCGAGTTCCATGGGTTTATGTTTTCTAGGTAAATTGGTTCCAGAAGTTATGACCCTTACACATGATGAAACGATTGATATCCATAGAACTACATCACCATCATACATACACACACAGTATGAACATTGTGGCAAAAGAAATAGGATTCCTGGTGAAGAACATGTAGCTACAAAGTTAATTAGTGAAACCAATGGTTTCCAAATTATGGTTGCATTAGATCCAACCAGGATGGCTCTGGGAACTTTAAATTTTAGGTATATTCAAGACCTGGCTAAATTGATAGACAATATCACAGAGATGTATGATGATACTTTCAGGTATACGGGTAAGGAGCTACAAGCTTATAAAAAGGAGTTAGTGTAACATAGACTGGTGTTGAATTATGTCACAACTATTACTGGTGGATATTGTGTGACTTTGGCCACCCAATTTGGTGTCAAATGTTGCACATACATTACCAATAATACTGACGACCACAAAGAAGTTATTGACCAGAAAATGGACCAAATCTTACAATTAAAATGGGACTTTCAGAAGAATCATAATTCTTCACTGTACTCGGATGGTTCTCGTGGCTGAATACTGCAAAATGGTTCTCAGGTCTAGGGGAGTGGGTACAGGAAATGGTTTCTAGTATAGGTAAACTCCTTATTCTTATACTTGGTGTCATCTTAGTAATTGGCTTATGTGTCAGATGTGTTCCTACTGTGTTGAAGTGTGGAAAATGTTCTACTGAGGTAAACACTATAAATGAAACTGTAATGGTGATGAGAAGTACAGGTATCAAAATTAACAAAGAACTGCATTATAATCCTGAAATCGAAAGCATAATTAGGTGATAGTTTTGTGCACTATCAAAGGGTGGAGCTGTCGAAGTCAAATAATTGGATGTAGTCGTTTCAAATTAATATGCATCAATACTGTTGGCTTTGTCTGAAAATATGCGAATAGTATGCTACGGAGTGGAAGGGCGTATTTAACCTCACTTCCACACACATGTACAGGTACACATTCATTATGTAAATAGTTCACCTTAATAAAGTTCCAACACACAGTCATTTAAATTCAAATGTAATAGATTTAATAGTTAATATAATAATGTTAAATGCACTTTAGTGAGATCTAGGGTTCAAGATACAGGGAACATATCATGTTTGGTATCATTCTAATCCCCTATTTATCCTCAGAGATCCGTTCCTATCGGCCAAGAGATCGCACCTTGCATATGCGAGTTATGGATGATAGAAAATTAATGATCAGAATGGTATTGTATGTGTTATGTAAATAGACCAGTTTGAACTAGCTTTTCAGTGGGAAGATAAGTATGCAGCTGTTGGAGAGCATTGTTTGAACTGACCTATGTCCTGCATTATATCAGACTGTCCTGAAGCCTGAACCAATAGAAACATGCCAAATCATCTCTACTGTTTTCAATGTAACACCAACTGTATATAAACTGAGCTCTGGGACTAGCATACAGTCTTCTTGACCACAGACTTCAGGATTGAATGACTGTATGCTGGATCCAGAGCGCCTGCGTATGTAATCGGCTGTACTTATTTTATTAATTGTTACTCTGTTATTTTTTGCAATTAAATCGCTTTGTGAGTTGGAACCACACTATTCAAATTGGACAATTTTCATTGAATAGCGACTAGACGGACATAACAAATACTACAGTATTGTCAACCATAATAAAATTGTGTTTCTTATTATTATTATTATTATTATGGTTTAATTTTACAGCACCACAGATTCTATAGCACCTGCCATAGTAGCACAAATATGACATACATGAAAACAGTAGACATTAAAAGTACATAGTTACAGAGAAGAATAATAAATGCATGGTGCAATTAACAGAGCAAATCGCATGAGATACAGAAACAATTCAGCATCAGACATGACTGGAACAAACAAGGAAGACAAACTGGACGTACGCGACGCATTGGGTAGAGGACCCTACCTGCGAGTGTTTACATTCTAGAGGCAGGGGATAGTGAGAAACAATAGAGACTAAAGGAACTTTAAAGTTTAGCAGTCCAGAAGGGAAACAGGAGGTGGAGGCAGCTCAGTCAAACTGGCAGGAGGGTGGGTTGAAGTGGTGATAGAGTAGGTTGAAATAGGTAAGCATATCGGGCTTGGAGAATGGGGAAAAGGGGAACAAGGGAGGAAAGATAGGAGAGGAGGGGGGAGAGGATGATGGTTCGGTGTGGATAAACATGAAAAGCAGATCATCAGGTTGGACATACTGAGAATTTAAATGAGAGACCAGCTTTGCAAGTGGCTCATTAAATCAGAAGTAATCTTATCACCAATGCTAACAAATCAAGGCTAGGTACACACTGGAGCTTTTTCTTCCAACCATCGTGCAAAACAGTCGACATACGATCGTTTGTTCGGATGTTGACCCAGTGTGTATAAATACACGATTGACGAAAGTCACTCCAAAGTGCCGATTGTCTGTTCATATGGTTGGTCATACTGTTTAATAATATCTTTCCAATCACCTTACGCTCATGTAATGTGTATACATTTCCAATCGATTCATGACCAACTGCCGATAGTTCCTCGAGCTGCGACTGCTTTGGGGTCATGTCTATATAAATTTATGATGTAAATTACTCTCAAGTATTATCAAACCCAGAGCTTGAGGTGAAATTGCTGTGCTGTATTTGAGATCTGCCAGTGTCCTTCCTGTGGCCAAAAATATCAGGGTAACAACCAGTCTCTGCTCTGCATATATGGGTCTCCTTAAACAGGTATTCTCCTTCTGGATGAGGGGGGTTATTGAAGCTGTTCCTGGAATGTGGGTTCATTCATTCGCAGGAAATTCCTGAAGTCATCAGGGTTGTTGTCACGTTTCCCCTGCAGCAGGGGAATATGAAAGAATGAGTCTCTCCTCTGGAAACACTCTTTGGTCCAACAAGACTGATTCGTTCTTCTTCTTCAGGTCTGTACTTGCAGTCTTCTTGCCATAGCGAGTAGCATAAGAGCAGTGGCTTGCTGTTCTTCAACAGTATCCATAATAGTAAAAGAATTTGCTGCTGTGCGAACGAACATGCACTGTAAACAAGTATATGTTACAGCATGAATGAAGAAGACGTGTTTCCTTCTAATGAACATGCTCAGCCCATTATTTAAATTTCATGGGGATATCGCTACAGGGACCACATATGTCGTTTTAGTGTGTACGAAATCCAAATCTTTTAACAATATTGCTGTTAAAAGTTGCTGCCCGGCCAGTCTGTCTTTCGTTAATCGTTAAAAATGTGTCTAGTATGTACGCATGAATGGCCCAAGTGATCGGACCATCAGTCGTTAGTAAAATCGTTGTTGATAACACATTGGTCGGAAAATTCTTCAGTGTGTACCTAGCCTAAGGAGTGTTCAAAGCAGATGCTTGAGGTGAAGGTAACAGGACTCACTGGAGTGTTGGGTTTTGCCCTCCTGTAGCAGTGATGTCAGGAGAGTGTTCTCCTACATTTTATCTCCTGTTGAACTCCAGTAGAATTATGCTATATTAATCCTAATAACACACTTTGAACTAAACACACTAGCTATGCTGTCAACACTGGCTTGCAGCCATTATACACGGATTAGAAATGGTTACAAAACACATGTGATCAGTGACTTAAATCAGCTTCCAATAAATGCCCACAACAAAGACCAGCAATAAGTCTTAAAGTCTTAAACAAATAAGCAGAGAAATAACAGCATAGCATGTATTAAAAAAGCACTTTCTTAAATTTAGTTCTGACTTTTTTTTGTCTTAAAATATTTATGTAATTTAAAGAGCTGTGGACCTGAATGTCCATCAAAGATGGTCATGTGATTCTTCTCAAGCAGCAATTAATGCCTTATATGCTGCCTGTCCTGAACCCTAACCTGTTCTAAACTATACTTTGTGTTCTGTCCCATGTGTCGCCTTGTAAGTCTGATTTGGATGCAGCAATCTGTAAAATCCTGCAAAATTCTTATTCCTTTGCAGGGGTTCCTGTTAAAAACTGGGGCAGCCATTATAGCATACTTGCCAACTCTCCCGGAAAGTCCGGGAGACTCCCGAAATTCGGGTCAGTCTCCTGGGCTCCCGCGAGAGCTGGCATTTCTCCCGCATCCCGGAATTCACAGAGAATCGCGTCATTTGACGCGATTCTCGGTGAATAACGCCATTTTGGAGGATGGGAGGGGCGGACGAGGCCAATCGCGTCATTTTGGCCCCTGCCCCCGCGACTGAAATTACGTGTCCTTGGGGGGCGGGGCCAAAATGCCGCAATTGGCCTCGTCCCGCCCCCTCCCACTCTCCAGACACGCCCCCTCTCCCGGAAAAAGGTTTCCAGAAGTAGGCAAGTATGCATTATACATGCCACCCAAAATTAAAATTTTCTATTTTGGGACAGCATCTAAAAAGGGGAGTAGCTACGTAATGCTGGTACCACGATTTTTGTCCTTATTTAATGAAAGCTCTTTACCTGACACTTAAAAGATGCGGAAATTACTGTTTCCGCATCTATTAAGTTTAGTTATTATGCATGAACTGCCTAACAGAGGAGATTTCACAGAAATCTCATCCGTTTAGGCAAATACCGTGCAGCATCGCAGTCCCCATAGATTACTATTACTCAATGCATGAAGCTTTGCATTGCGCAAACAGGTAACACCATCTCAGGATGGCGTTACCTGTCATTTCCTATTGGATTCTGCTGAAGCCTCTTACGCTTCGCAGAATCCGCTACAGTGTTAGTTTCTCCTAGGAAAATTTGGTCGCAGGAGAGCCGTTACTTCGCCGGGGCTCCCAAAGTATCCCCGGCATGATGCATTCAAGCGGTGCATAAATATGCATCACTGCAATATGCAGCGCTGCATAATTAGTTGCACCGCCTCTTCTTGATGCATAGATCCCTAAATGACTGAAACATTATATGTGGGAGAGAAGTGCTACTATTGTCTTGTATATGGGGAAGCTGCATATTTGCCCTTCCTTTTAGAAATATGATAAGCCTGCGACCAAGAAGGATGTCTCTGATCTATCATGTGAACAGTGAGTATTGCCTGGACTTTATGCCAGAGTAAAAGGTGTCTAGAGAATGCATTGCAAAAAGAGAGCCATCTGCCTGAGCACCTGTTTGTAAAAGGATATATAATAATTTTAAATCTAGCCAGGTGGTAAGCTTCACCAAGACCACATTCTAGGTATGGAAACATTCAGGGCCTGATTATCCAATAGGCAGACTAGGCTGCAGCCTAGTACGTGAGGCTTTGGGGGGGCGCAGTGTTTTTTGGAAGTGCAGAATTGTGAAAGGGAAAGGTCTGAACTGAAATTTATTTTAAAATATAAGAGAATAGTTGTTCTCCAAAGTAAAAAGAAAAAATGAATGAGATTTTAATCTTGACATATTGCCATGGTAAAGGCTACATACAATGAGTCATCCTTGTGTGGGCGCTTGAGGAGAAGCAAGTAGTAAGACAAGGACGGCGACAGGCGCTGGTATGATAGCACCATACCACTTCAACCTCAGTAGCACTACTACATGCGTTCTTTCTGCTATAGAGTTCTAATTTGAATGAACACACACAGGGGCGCACGGAGGATTGTCAGGGGGGGGGGGTTCTCCCCGCCGACCCCAAAAAAACAGAGAGAGAGCTGCTGCACATGCGCAGCAGCTCCGTTTCGCCAGCGCTGTCCAATACAGCAGCCGCGGCGCTGTCTAAGAAGCGTCTGCGGCAGGGCTGTATACAATACAGCACTGCCACGGATGCTTCTTTGACAGCGCCGCGGCTGCTGTATAGGACAGTGGTCACTTAGTTAGCGCAGGGGGGGGTTTCTAGAGACTCAGAAACCCCCCCTGCGTGCGCCACTGACACAATGGGCCTGAGTGTTGCATTGGAGGGGGGGGTAAATTTAAAATGGAATGCTAGATTTATAGTTGGGGTAGGGCATTTCCTAGATCAACTTTAAATTTCAGTGTAAAAATAAAATGTCACAACCACGAGGATGAAGATGGTGGCACCTACCAGCAGTTGGCACTACTGAGTACTGAGGCACGGAGTCTAACACGCCTCTGGTTTTCACCAGGAACCCGTGTAAGAAAATATGAAATCGGCTGCAAGAGGCGTTTTTTTGTGTAGACAACCACACTCTGTCTCCAACTTGAAGACTAGGAACCAGTCTACAGTGACGATCAGCGCTGGACTTGTAGCATTGGGAGGATTCCAATAACTTAAATCTAGCCTGAGACCATATTTGTGAGAAATCCTGAATCATACTCTGCACAGCCGGGAGAGAAGAACTAGGCCGAGACAGTTCAGGGAGGAGAAGGTAAAGCCCATAGGTGAGAAAGAATGAAGACGAGACAGTGGAGTCATGCACATAATTATTATGGGCAAATTTTGCCCAACAGAGAAAACAAATCTATTCAGACTGATTGCTCAAGGAATAAGTCCTGAGAAAATGCTAAACGTCTTGGTTGACCCTTTCGGTCTGGCCGTTGGTCTGAGGATGGTCTACAAAACTTGGAAAGAAATTGAACTGCTCTATAAGAGATTATGTCCCGAGGGCAACAAAGAAGGCACAAAATCTCCTTGATAAAAAGATTGTCAAGAACAGAGGGTGAAGGGTGTCCCTTAAGAGGGATGAAATGAGACCATTTTCAAAATCTATCCACTACCACCCAGATGGTATCAAATCCATGACTGGATGGTAGATTGGTGACAAAATCCATAGAAATACTAGTCCATGCTTTCTCACGAATAGCAAGTGGAAACAGAGGTCCTGATGCTGACTGCCTAGGTGTCTTATGTTGGGCACAGACTCCAGAAGCAGAACCATCTGCCTGGATAGAAAGCCACCAATAATGCCCAGAGATGAGTGAGAGGGTCTTCTTGCCACTGGCATGACCGGCGAACAGGGAGTGATGGGTCCATTTGAGAGTCTTAAGACGTAGCCTCGGAGCAAGGAATTAATGGCCAATGGGAGGAACTTTGGAAGTGGTTCTGGTGAGGGCCACAATACTCACAGGTTCTAAGATAGTTCTGGGGGGAGGATGAGGTTGGACATTGTTATCATCAAAAGAACGGGAGAAAGGGTCAGCCCTAATATTCTTAAGCCTAGGTCTAAAGGTTAATATGAGGTTAAAACGGGCAAAAAACAAGGACCAGGTGCGGGTTTAAACATTGAGCTAATTGAAGATAAGTGAGATTTTTATGGTTGGTGTAAACAGTAACAGCATGCTCAGCCCCCTCTAACTAGTGTCTCCACTCCTCTAAGGCGATCATAATGGCCAGTAAGTCCTTATTCCCAATGCTGTAGTTTTGTTCACTAGAGGAGAATCTTGAACAAAAGTCACAGGGATGAAACTTCCCAGTAGAACCTTTCTGTGTAAGAATGGATCTTATAGAGGAGACATCAACTTCAATGTAGAAAGGATGAGACAAAGCAGGTTGTTGCAAAATTGGGGCAGAGGAGAATGCCCTCTTTAAGGACTGAAAGACGCTGAAAACCTTGAAAGACCATGAATTGGACGCCCCCTTACGGGTGAGAGCAGTAATTCTTGAAATAAGAGAAGAGAAATCTTTGATAAAATGCTGAAAATAATTGGCAAACCCAATAAAGTGTTGAATCGTCTTAAGGCCCAAAGGTAGTGGACAATTGAGTATGGTGGCGACTTTCCCTGGATTCATGGATAGACTGGAACCAGACACGATATAACCCAGAAAAGAGTCCGAAAGAACCTCAAAAACACACTTTTCCAGTTTGCAATACAGATGGTTGAGGCGGAGGAGGAGTCGAGAGAGGACCTCCTTGATGTGATATCAGTGAGACTCTAAATCTTTGGAGAATATCAAAAAAGTCATCTAAGTAAACAACAACCAGAAGATATGAGATCTTGGAAAATCCCATTAACGAACTCCTGGAAGACCGCTGGGGCATTGCACAGCCCAACGGGCATCACTAGATATTCATAGTGGCCATCCCAGGTGTTAAAAGCAGTCTTCCATTCATCGCCCTTACGGTCCTAATCAAGTTTTACGCCCCTCTGATGTCTAATTTGGTGAAAACAGTGGCTCCTGTGATTCGGTCGAATAACTCAGAAATGAGAGGTATAGGGTACCTATTCTTCACGTTAATGGCATTAAGTTGCCTATAATCAATACAAAGAACTGTCTTTTTTCTTAACAAAGAAGAATCCTGCACCAGCGGGTGAGGAAGACTTCCAGATGAATTCAAAGGTTTTCTGAGAAATACTTAGTCACGGCTTGAGTCTCAGGAAGGTAGTGAGAGTAGGTTCTGCCTGGCGAGTGGTCCCTTAGGAAGGGTAACCCTAAAATTATCGGGTTAATGGTCTGTGGAAGAACCAGAAAAGAGATCCATTCAAAATGGAGGAGACCAAACTGTAATTGAATAGGATGAGCGGTCTTTGAAATAAATCCATTGGCTACCCGGTTTCCATTCACCACCATCAGAAGGAGAGGTTGTGAAAATGGTTCCAGAGATAAGTGGAGGTTGGGTGCCAGGGACGCGGAATTAAAGTTCCCCACAGAACCCGAGTCCAAAAAGGCCTGGAGAGAGACCAGACCCTTGGAAGAATGGATGGTGATAGGCACCAAGAAATCAGTCTTATTTCGAGGATAGGAGGAAGACGTTCACCACCCTAGAGTGGCCTTCCCGGCACCGACTAGAAGCTACGTTTCCTAGTCTCTTAGGGCACTGAGACAGGATGTGACCAGGGTCAGCGCAGTAAAGGCATAGATGATTCTTAAACCTTCGTTCCCGCTCCTCAAGAGTCAGACGAGAATGCTCAATTTGCATGGGCTCCTCAGGAGGTATAGTCAAATTTTGAAAGGTGGGAGCCAAGCATGGAGTAGCCCGGCGATACTGTTCCGGTTCCTGAGTCTGTTCGAGAAATCAGATATTAACTTTAACACACAAAAAGGTGAGGTCATATAGGTTAGCAGGTAAATCCCTAGAGGTCAGTTCTTCCTTAATTCGATCTTGCCAGACATTTAGACCTTGCCAGAAAGCTGCTACAAGTGCCTCATTATTGCATTTTAATTCTGAGGTGAGAGTCCTGAACTGAACCACGTACTGACCCACAGTGTGACTTCCCTGACGTAGCTTCAGAATACTGGATGCCGCAGACGTGACCTGTCCTGGCTCATCTAATACTTTTCTGAAAGTTTCAATAAAGGAAGAGGACTTCTGCAAAAGGGGGTCAACCAGCTCCCAGAGAGGGGAAGCCCATGCCAGAGTTTGATCCGTGAGCAGCGAAATAATGTATGCCACCTTGGCTCGTTCAGAAGAAAAATTTCCAGGTGATAATTCAAACTGGATGGCACACTGGTTGAGGAACCCTATACATCTCTTCGGATCACTACCAAATTTGTTGGGAGGTGGAATGCAAATCCCACTGAAATGGAGGTAACTGAAGAAGACATGCTGGCAAAAGAGGATGTGGGACCAGCAGATATTTCTGGAGAAGTCAGATTTCTCTGTAGGGAATTCAGACGTGTAGCCAGTCCCTGTAAATGCTGCAGGAGT
This sequence comes from Mixophyes fleayi, assembly GCF_038048845.1. Classification (NCBI taxonomy): domain Eukaryota; kingdom Metazoa; phylum Chordata; class Amphibia; order Anura; family Limnodynastidae; genus Mixophyes; species Mixophyes fleayi. Next base: position 67,510,268 of record NC_134403.1, on the reverse strand, counting down.
TACGTCTGATTGATCTCCTGTTGACTGACAAAGCGTGCCAGCTGTTGGAGAAGGTCAGAGGTGGAGAGATCACCGGTTCCTTCGGTATTTGACATGGCCAGAGTATACTGTCACAACCACGAGGATGAAGATGGTGGCACCTACCAACAGTTTGCACTACTGAGTACTGAGGCGCAAAGTCTAACACGCCTCTGGTTTTCACCAAGGACCCCCGCAAGGAAGTATGGACAGAATACCGGTGGATTCGCCTGGATGCAGCAATGCACACTTGAAGGATAGTCAGCAGAACCGGGTCAATACCAGTGTACAGAAAAATCAGAAGCAGGAGAATGGTCAGGAAGCCGAATCAGAGCCAGAGTATGGTCACTAAGCCAGAATCAGGAGCCAAAGGAGAAGTCAGGAGCAAGCCGGGGTCAGAATCCAAATGAGCAAACAGGAAGGAGGAACAAATGCTGGAGTAAGGCAAAAGACCAAATACTCTGGCACCCTACTGGTGTCAGAGTGATCTTAATATAGAGGGAAGTACTCCTTGATTAGTGCTGCGGTTTCCGGCGGTAAGAACGCAACCAACCGCTAAGCAGGGAGAGAGTGTGTCTTGTCGCTATACGTCGGAATGCGATGCACTGTGCATGCGTGCGGATCAGACCAGAGAATGTCCCGTAGCTATGCAACAGGACGCGGACATCGCAAGGGGGCTGGCATCCGTCTTGAAGCAGAAGCAGGACGGCGCCTGATAAAGCTAGCAAGTATTTGTGTGCTACAAGAAAAAAAGCCAGCGTTTAACTTATGTGCAAAATAATAAACTAATTTGCACCCCTTGCATTGCAACATGGTTTGTCCAGGAGAAAACTTACACCTTTTTGCTTTACTTTCCTTAATGAATCAGGCCCAATGAGTAAAAAATATTGTTGTGACCGTCTTAAAAAGTCACGTAAAGCTGAGTTTTGAAAAAACTATGACATAAACTTTTGTGGTGAGCTGAGAGGTTGGAGGAAACCAGATTTAAAATTAAGGAGGAGTTCATTTTTACCTACTGAGTATTAGCCTGGTTTGGAAGGTGAAGGGGGGCTACAAACATATTAGCCTAGGGTGGCCTGAATCCTTAATCAGGCCCTAAAAACATTGCCTAATGCAGTGTCCCATAGTGTAAATCTCTCTGTAATCCAAGGAAAGCCCCCACTGCTAATATTGAGCACCCTGTGTGGTTTTTTTAGAAAATAAGGATAATAGACTTTGTCTCCTCCTGGACGAGATAAAGACCTGTGTTATATGTTCAATAAAACAAAAACAGAAGGAGGGTAATCAACAGAGTCCTCTACACCTGCTGGTAAAGTATCTACCCCAAGTAAAGTATTTCCCATGACCCAGATACCAGACACACACGAGCTGATCCTGCCACTCAGCCCAAGCAATTGGCATCAGGATCAATGTTTAAATAACAAACTGATGGATTTATTCCTGCACATACATACCTATACCAGTCAGCTTCTGATTGCATTTACCAACATGACATTTAATGATCCAATTGGGACCTTTTTTACCAAGAGCAAAAGAAAATTGATGTGCGGAAGCAAATCCTCTTTCAAAGTGCAATATGTTTCACAAGAATGCCTAGACTTCCATCAAAACAGAGGAATACAGGTTTGCACCAGACAATGGGGGGAGGCCTAGCATCCTTCTATGTTTGTGTGCAGGGGGGCATCTGCCCTCCCGGGCTGGTCCCATAGTGGGCTACCTTGGGCTGTGTCACTGGGCCACCTGCATTTTTTTGTCCTTTAAAATGTTTCTATTAGGCTGCTGAGTCGAGTCTTGCCCCTGGCTAAAATTTACCAGCCCTCCCCTGTTTGTGTGTATGAATTTTAACTTTTCAACAAAGACTTTATATCCTCTAACCAGCGTAGTACTTTTAGTTGCCTTTGGATACCACACAGCTCAGCTCTGTACATTGCAAATAGTTGTACTTACAAAATAGTTCTGTGTCATATCCAAAGACAATGACAGTAAACAATTCTACTTAGATTATTTAAATATTTGGTGAAAAACACACATAGAAACAAGAAATATAAAGCAATACATTTAGTTAAAGTTCCAGGAAGACATATTTAATACAATGCATATGAAGGTAGATAAACCCAAACAATGTTGTGTCCATAAACAACAATTATACTTTTATTATTGGTGTAGTACTCCAGAGGCTCTTCTTGTAATACAAGAGTGAATTTTAGGTGGATTTGTTGTGGTGTAGAGGGGAACATGACTATTCCCACTCCACAAATGGACCTGAATCTTGCACCAGCTCACAGCTAAAGGTCTTTGAGTCTCTTCCTATAATTTTAATGGATGCATCTTGTGCCTTCCTGATGCACTTTTGGCATATAAGTGCACTTTACCAATTGTAAAAAGCTTCAAATACACAAATGTGCCACATGTAACACAGACAGTCCAGATGCCCCCTCAATCTCTAGATTAATGTAACCCACAAATAAGGAGAAAGAGTATTTGAGGAGAAAAACTAAACATTTTATTTCATGAAAAGAGTGCTTGTAACATGGTAGGAGGTTTGACCTTTCATGTGACGCTTATACTTGTGCACATTTTCAGATCCCTGTGCCTCTCTAGACTTCTTGGTGTATTTCTTCTTTGCAAAGTATAATATACTTTTATTATCAGAGTAATAATCCAGAGGGTCTTCACATTACTGGAAAAAGTCAGTTAACCGTCATTTACACTTTGTGTTCCTTCCTGTTGTTTGTTGGGGGGGGGGGGGATTCCAAATCTGATACTATCCTCCGAGTTTTGCAGCTGGATCTTGCTTACACTTAGTGTTACACTTTTTTCTTTTCATTTTTTAAATACCTACCTGGTTGTTTTTATGTTGCATTGTATGGGATCTCCATTCTTCCACCAAAATGTATCTATATAAATATGTAACATGTATGTTAACCTTTGGTTTCATATGCCTCAGTCTCCCTGTCATAAACAGCAGCACACTGCATAGTCTGGTATGGCAGCAGTTAAAAACCCCTTACTCCCTATAAAGTCGCTGGAGGAGACCAAATGCCCTTCTAGTCCTTGAACTTTCTGCCCCCGCACCTCCCTGTCTCTAGTGCCAACCACATCAAGCATTGCCACGCAGATGCCCAACATCTACTGCAACTAAACTCCCTGCCTAATCCCACATGTGACCCTCCCTGTCCCTATATAAAGCTCTTCTAAAAATAAGAGCCCCCCTCCCCATCACCACACTGAAACCCACACACCTCTCTTCCTCCGCCCCCAAACCCTCAGAGCTTGGGGTGGTCCCCACAGCTCCAGATATTTAGGGAATGTAATATTTGGAGTTTCCGTGGCTTTGCTTTGTATGAAACAGGGAGGAGGTGGCAGGGGAACCTGTGGCTTATCATTTTATTATTTTATGCTAGAAGATGGAATATGAAGAACTGTTATGCATCGTTTATGCAAACTGGGATATGCTTTTGCATTTCTACAACAGATAAACAAAATGCTTTTTTCCATGTTGCTGTTACAACATATTGCAATAATTAGAGTGGAAGCTATAAATTTGTATAATAACTGCAAGTGTAAAGTATTTTTTTTATTAAGTTCTGGTGCTGCTGTTCACTTATTCTTGAATTATAGGAACCTAACTACTGAAATCCACATCTATAGGTTTAGCTAATCAAAAGTGCTCACAGTACTCCCAATACGAAGCACCAGTCAAGACTGTGTCACTTGTTCTGTGTGTCCATCAGCTGCTTTGCTGAACCACAACTAGGCAAACACATGAAATAAAAATACTTATATTAAAGCTCCTTGTATTATATCTTTTTTTTATGCTGATAAAGGAGTAATATGTAGCAACTTACATCATGTATTTGCTAACTGATAGCTGTCATAATAATCTCTGTCAAAGTAGCCTATACTGCTATACTGAAAACTAAGCCAGTATTGGATGATGCAAATGTTCTGCGTTGTAGACAAGTTAAAAAAAAATAGAATAAAAAATACCACACGGCAGTTGAGATCCAGCACACGGCGGAGCTCACCATGCAAGGGCGCCATGGGTACATGGTCATTGATGGCTTCGTATCACATGTTGAAATGATCCATAACCCTTACCTTTCTAAGTACTATTATTGTTGGATTTCCTATTCAATTCCTGTGTACATTTGTAGTCGATAATGTTAATAGACAGTATTTTAAAAAAAAAAATTGGTTCCAAAAAATGCCATGCATTTTGATAACCAATGAAAGGCTACATAAGACAGTATATTTTCTGTTATAATATTGTATTAGGTTGTCTGATGACAGGCAAATGTTTGTATATTAGGGCAGAAGTTAATAGTAATAATAAAAAAAAAAAGAAAGTGTTTTTCCTGCAATTTCTCTCCTTATTTCTTACAATGTGTATTCCACTAACAGCTTGGACTGCTCTCTGCACCTCTATACACAATAACTATGCATTTATGCATCCAGCTTCTGGTTTACAATACACAAAAAGCACAACAAAAACAATAGAAGTTGCATTATGCATGGAAGAGCTGTTAATAGTGTGCCTATATGTTCATACCAATATGTTGAGATGCCAGATTGGATTTCTAGATTTAAATCTGGGCACTTATGAAATACACACAGGGCCTGATTTATTAAAGGCATGTAGATGCCGTACGTGCCGTATTTTGTGCAAAACCGCTCTGCCCATGCCTAGAAACAAGCCATACGCCAGAGAATGCAGTACCGTTCAATTCATCGAGCGCAAAGGACTCTTACTATAGCCTACGAATTCAGGAGCGGAACAGGGTGGGGACTGATCGTATGCATATAGTCAATTTACAGTAAGGGTGTGCCAAGCTTGAGCGCAAGCAGCAGCATCTGCTTCAAACTTTAGGCATCTCAAAGGCATGTGTTTTTCAATTACATCACTTGCACTAGCTACAGGTCTGGTGTAAGTGCCTATGACAAGTGATCGCAGGCGTGTATACATGCTAGAACATGTGTTTGCAATCAGAAGCAACTGTAAAAATGCATTTTACGTACAGTAGACATTCATAACACCCTAATAAATAATTTTTTTAAATTATTTTTTAATATTTTGTCATTAATGCTTATATTATTAAAAAGTAACATTAAATTAATATTTTTTTTCTGTGCATTCCTTTGCGACTTTATATTCCACATATTTATTGGACGTATCCTGTAGTGTATTGTCTGTTGGAGCAGAGCGGACCTATACCCAAATTCATTAGCGGACGTTTCTTCCGATCCGCTCCTTGTATATGGACGTGTGTATGTCCGGTGTATGTGCGTTTTTTTAAAAACGCACATTACATTTGTTTTGCATTAATGAATCAGGCCCACAGTGTCTGGCTACTGTGCAGTTAGTAAGTTAGTATCAAATATAGGCATTTAAGGGCTTATGTTAAATTTAACGCAAATTGTGTTTTTGACGTATATTACGCTTTTTTACTTCTGGGCAACTGCACAAAGCACTAATTCTGCAATTAGTGGCTTGTGCACATGCTCAGATGTTAAAAATCATATTATATGGCAAGACTGCAATTTGCGTTAAATTTAACATGAGCCCCTCAGAATGCATCTGAATTGATTGTAAGGTAGCTATCAATATGTGTCCAGCTTTACATGGCAATAATATAGTTCAATGCATTCTCCAGTGTTAAAAGACCCCTAAACTAAAAAAAACAACTGGTAGTAGTTATTTTTTTTAAGGCACCTTCAAATTAAAGTTTAACTAAGTAATCTTTATACTGTTAGGAAACCTGGATAATATTGGTGAATGAGTAGAGTACGGCTTGATAGTGGCTCCCATGTTACATTCAGCGCTGATCCCCAGTTCTGCAGGTAGTGTGTATGAGGAGAGTAGAGTACAGTGCACTACAAAGCTAATCCTCTCTCCTCTTTGTCATCAGCTAATCTTCTGTGTGTGTCCTTTTCCTTTCTGTATTTCCCCTCAGGACAGTTTTGCCTCTCCCTCCCCCCTATCTAATTTGGGGCAGTGCAGGGACACACCTCACTGATAAATAAATGATAAGCTGTGTGACCAATTGGACATTGTGCGTAGAGGCATGGAATAAGGTTTGACAATCACACACTAAACTAGTCTCTCTTTTTATCAGTTTTGTTTTGATGTTAGGAAGCAATCTCTACCAAAAGGTCAGCAGTAACAGGGAAATCACCATAATTAATAAACATAGATTATTTACATTGGTTTAAATATACTGAAATATTCAGAGGGAATTGTTTATATTGTATATGATTCCACTTCTCTTGGGAGGTGCCAGAGTAAGGATCTGAAAATTATGAAGGGCCTATTTTTGAAGGGGGCCTGGAGCTGCACCTCCATCACCCCCTGCTCTTGAGTAATACAGTGGTAGCCACTATTGGTTGATCAAGCTACTTGACAAGGCACATTTACATTTAGACCCTAATCTCTAACATCCAGTAATTTGGCGCTTAGGCATAGTTACCAGATCACATGAGGGTCTGTTGGTGAGGTTTTGAGGGACTGCATGAACAAGTTTTGTGGTTACCTGACAACTGGATTTACAAGTATGCCTAGAAGTGATCCAACCTATTGCAATTGGTTTACTCTCGAGCGTCACATTTGGGACCACACGCACAGCAATATTGGGCCAATATATGCCGATATCACTGCATGTGTTGCCAGCATTAACCCCATCCAACACGCCATATTGCCTCAAGAATGTTTCACAGGCAGTAATATGTTTTTATATGAGAAGGGTTATGTAAGGAGGTCAGATGTATTACTAGGTGCAAAACACTGGAGAGTTCTGAATGCTTTGGAGATAAAATACTTGATAGGACAGGGGTTCATATATAGGAATAGCTGTATTTTGTATACTTGAGAGGTCCGTCATGAAAAAGAAAATTATTTTTGTATTAACTATTATTACCATTTATTTATAAAACAACCCATATTCTTTAACAATTTACAACTGAAGAGATTGTACACATTGAAAGACTTACATTTAAAGTGAGCTCATTACATTTAAAATGGTAGGAACAAATAAAAGAAACAAGAACTGATTGGGGAAGTTGGGAAAACATTTAATGGGCACAAAGTTGAGAGAGAGTCTGAGGGAGCGATGTAGGATGTTTTGGTAATTAGGTTCAGTAGAGGTTACATATTAGAGAGGAGTAGACCATATTGTTAAGCAGAGATTGTGCTGGAGTCATTCATATAAGGAGGTGCAAAATAATGGAGGGATTGGCACAGGGGCGGATCTAGACAATAACTTTACCCGGGGCGATTTTAAGGGGGGGCGATTTAGGCCCCGCCCCCTTTCTGATTTCTAAGGCTGCCGGTGGCTGCACAGCAGTATGTGCAGGTCCGTTCAGCAGTGACAGTGTGTTGTCCCGCTGCTCTGATTGTGTTTAAAACACAATCAGAGCAGCCGGGCAGCACACTGTCACTGCTGAACGGACCTGCACAGTGTGCGGCTGTCGGCAGCCCAGGGGCCCCAGGCATCCAGGGGGCCCTTGAAAGTGCTCAGCAGCAGTATTGATCGGTCGATAAATGCTGCTGAGCACTTTAAATGCGGTCCTTCCCCGGCGCGCTGTAGACTCCTTACTGAGGAGATCTCGTGAGTCTCACTCTCACGAGATCTCCTCAGTAAAGAGCGTACAGTGCGCCGGGGAAGGACTGCAATGCCAGGAAAAGGAGGTAAGTGCCTTGGGGGCGGCTCAGCTCACCGGGGGGGTGGCTCAGATAACGGGGGGGGGGGCCCTCACGGGGGAATGGAGGTCCCCTTATCCCAGGGGCCTCCATTCCCTTAATCCGGCCCTGGATACACACCACTAGAGAGTATATCTAAACAATGAATAAAGCTAGGTACTGAGTTTTGTTTCTAAAATAGATCCTCTGGTCTATTACAAGTAAATTTGCTGGAATTTTTTTTTTTATTTATTTTTTACACAGAGATGGTCTTTCCCAATAAGTGCTATTTATCCAAATGTAAAATAAACACATTGCGCTTGAGTCATTAAGGAGAGTAAGGCAAATAAAGGAGTAAATGTGAACCTGGACAAACCATGTTACAATACAGGGGGTGCAAATTAATTTATTATTTTCCATGTAAGTTATATTCTGGCTGTTTTTTCATGTAGCACACAAATACGCGATAGCTTTATTTTTACGTTGGAATTTAAAGTTGATCTAGGACATGTCCTATCCCAGCTACAAATCTGTCCCCACATTTTAAATTTACCTCCTGCTCCAATTCAACATGGTTTTGCCAAGGTGCAAAGTTACTCATTTTATATGCTTTGCTCTCCTTAATGACTCAGGCCCATTAGGTTTTGCTGCATATTCTATTACAACTCATTATGGATTTGTACTTTGGTGTTAAAATATAAGATGACAGGCTGAGCATGTCTGAATATTTTTGGCAACTTCCAAACTTCCCCATTACAATGTTATTAAACGAATTAAAAGGAATCATTATACAATAGTCATCATTATAAATGTAATATATCCCCCAGAGGGCACAGCCTGCAAGCAATATAATGAATTATGCACTTTTTAGTAATACTCAGAAGAAAAAGGAGGTCAGTCCCTCACATTAGTGTTGCAGGAGGCAGCTCAGCCCTATAAGATGTTGTGTTTAGGTGGATGTCTTCATGTAGGCACAAATGTCACCAGTGCTCTCCAAGCTGCTAGAATAATATTGAATTTATTACAATTAATAAAAACATAAATCAGAAATAAATACATAAAAAAAGAACTCAGAGATTAATCCCAATTGTTAAAAAGGTTTGTCACACAACACTCAGGTTGTTTATATCGGGGAGTAGAAAAATTGATGACTGTGCACAATGATTACTCCACTTGATAGTAGTTAATATCAAATTACAACCAGGTGCTCCTATAATTATTCCTCTGCAGGTATAGCTCTAGTAGATAGATAGATTCTGGAACATGAACTTTAATTCAGCACAACTTTGTGTGCAATTAATCAATTAAATCATCCACGATCTCTGTGTAACTCTGCTTGATTAATCAAAAAAAGCTAGATGAACAACGGTGGTACAAACTCCGGAAACTACAATTACCAAGAATCACAGTTCTGAACGTGAGTTGGTAAGAGCACAGCTTTGTGTGCATCCAGGGCCGGATTAAGGGAATGGAGGCCCCTGGGCTAAGGGGGCCTCCATTCCCCCGTGAGGCCCCCAATGTGAGCCGCCCGCCGCCCCCCGTGAGGCCCCCCCAAGCACTTACCTGTCAGTGCAGTCCTCCTTCCGCAGCGTGCTGTAAGCTCCTTACTGAGGATATCTCGCGAGAGTTTGTGAACTCTCGCGAGATCTCCTCAGTAAGCAGATTACTGAGCGGGGACAGAGGACTGCACTGACAGTGCTCAGCAGCATTGATCGGGATGGGGGCGCCCCCGCCCCCGGACCGATCAATAATGATGCTGAGGACTTTGAAGGGCCCCCTGGATGCCCGAGGCCCCTGGGCTATAGCCCAGTTAGCCCTAGGGTTAATCCAGCCCTGTGTGCATCTAATACTGGTATGAAATCCAGAATATGTTGTTTGTGTACATCACAGCTCCATGTGACACCGATGGTGCGTGTCAAAGTAAGCAGGCAGAGTTCAACCATGGAAAAAAACGGTACTGTTTTTGATGATAAACTAATTAAATAATCCAATCCTCCGTGACACCTGGGAATGCTGTAGATAATGGAGACCTCGGGATATTAAGCTCAAAAGTTCACCAACCAGCCTGACGCGTTTCTCTGCAAATCCAAAGCCATCAGAGGCAGAGGGTAAAGCAATCAAGTCCACTATTTTAAAGATCAGAGCTCAAGGCATATGATCTATTTTAAGAGTTAATGTGAGGGGAATATAGCATCTATCTAAAATGGGCCTATACAAAATAGCAGCTAGTGACAGTGCTAAGAATGAGATTACAATGAAACTGGAGTCACAATCAACATCGCTCATAACAGCAGTGATGCAATTATATATAATTTCTAAGGAAGATTAATCCTCCCTATTGGCTGCGAACCTATAAATCCATGTTCTCTTTGGCGATGCCAGGGCATAGTCTGCATGGTGCGAATTTGCTGCGGTTGGTAAATACCTAACTACATGTATAAAATATGTTACATTTAACAGTAGCATTGCAGGTTATTAGGAATGACAATGTGCACACAATCTATTGCCAATTACTGTACAAATTATTGTGCACCATTTCTTGCCCATGATTGCGCACTAATGTTGCAGGGCATTTTTTTTAATATTTCTTGTTCCGTTTCACTGCCGGATGCAGTTGAAGACTTACATTCATCTCAATGGGGGCTCATTCTAAATGCTAGGATGTGCGGTTAAAAGGCGTCTTCATATAAGTTTTCATATGCGTTTGGCATGTACAAAATAACCTCTTGTTTTGTCAAAGACACATGTTTAAAAAACACAAATGGAACATGTTTGAAAATGCATATAAAATGCATTTTGAGCACATACCGTACATAAATGCAATACAAGTTATATGTGTTTTTAATTGCATTGTAACATGCAATAAAAAAAAAATGTCATTTAAACACGCTCTGTGTGTTCATAGCCATAAACTGTCCAAAGGTCTGCATTGCGAACAACAGGTCCAAGTAAACTCGATAAATGGGATTTCTAAGAGATGTGCTGATACTCAGTACAACAATGAAGAATCATTTCTAGCTAGTTCACCAGGGTTTAACCTGCAAGACCCCAGGCTGTTCCTCACACCTGTGAAGATCTGTTCTGCTGCAGGGCTGGATTGCAGGAAGAAGCTGAAACAATGCAAAGAAGACCCCAGCATGACAACAGAAGCACACACCTAGTACAGCCTCCTGTCCACTACCTGCCACACTGCCTCATTAATCACTGTCCTCCCAACTGCTGCTTCGTAACCACAGCTACAAGGCTAATGCAGAGCAACTGAAAAACAAACATGGTACTAAGAGTAAATCCCATTACATCTTTTCTCATTGTGAATGTCATGCAAAACTCACAAATATACACTATAGAGCTACAGCTATCCTCACCTAAAAATAACTGTGCCTCATTTACCAAGCGCAAGACAGCGAGATGCAGTGTAAAATACTCTTTGGTGGCTCTGTACGCCTTGCTTTGTGCCATGGCACATAGATTTCCACTGTGGTGCCAGATGGCGGTGTCTGAGAGTATGGTTACACTGAGAGAGGGCATTCACTGCTAAGTACAGTTTGGCACAAAAATGCAATAATGATATTTAATTTTGCTGAGAGTTTATTAACATCAGAGTTGTGTTAGGTGTGTCCCTTACTTTGCAGAAGGGCGCACAACCATTTTCACTCCATCGTCATCATCATCATTTATTTATATAGCGCCAGCAGATTCCGTAGCGCTTTACAATTGGGAACAAAAAGTAATAAAACAATACTGGGTAATACATACATACAGAGAGGTATGAGGGCCCAGCTCGCAAGCTTCATTTTTGCACCAGATCTGAGGTGGCGCAGATGGAGTCCTATACATTTAATGGGACACATTTGCACCTTCAAGTTGGGCAATAGGCATATTTCTTGTTTCACTTTGCCAAATGTAAAAGAAAAAAATATCTTCACACACGCACATGTGTCACATGTAATAAAGGCAACTCTAAGGTCCTCTCACTCTCATGATTAATCATTTACGGTTTAAGTAAATGAGGCTGATCTGAGCTGTATTCTAAGAGGAAGAGAAAAAAGATTAATTTAATAAAAGGGGTTGTTGTAAAGTAGACGAAGGTTGGACTTTAATATGGCAGATTTGTCCACCTCCCCACATACCTAGGTGCATTTCTAGTTTGTCCAAACGTCTCCAAAATATTTCTAGCACTTCATTTAACATAATCTAAAAATTTAAATATTGGAATTGTTGCGCTTCCCTTAATGTGCAATAAATTATAATTAACATCAGCCTCACTATCACATTATCAGCGTACGTCATTAGTCCTGCATTATTACCTAAACCAATAAATATAAGGATTATATTAATGATATTTTTGAGCATCAATCTGTGCCAGTTGCTTGAAATCCCTCATGGATGCTACATATTGCTGACTTATGGTAACCCCATAATACAAAGAAATATTTATATATACAATATGAACAAAATGGGCATTCACAATATGAAAACTTCAGGTCTAGTGTTCTAGTCATAGAGAAAGTATTAGACAGCACCCAAGACTTGCAAAGGAAATGAATGCTGTCCATTTCTTTCCATCTCTCTCTCTCTCTCTCTCTCTCTCTCTCTCTCTCTTTCTATCCACACAAATGATGAACACTACATTAAAACTTTTCTTGCAGAAAAATAATGTGTGTGTGTGCATATATATATATATATACACACACACACACATACGTATATACACACGCACACACACAATATACATACATATATATATCTATATATACACATACACACACACAAGGGTGTACAGTCCTATTTCCCTGAGCATGTACATTTTTACAAATAACTACAGTTGCTCATTACAGGTACAGTATACCTTAAATTCACACTATATTGTCCAGAATGCCATGGGGCAGATTCTCACCTGGAAATCTACTGCTGAGTCCAATTATCCTCTCTTGTTCTCTGCTTTATTAGGTTTTTTTCAGACATCAAAGAGTCCTTCTAACCTATTTAGTCTCCCGCTGCCTTTTAGGGATGACTCCCATGCTCGACAAACAAGCTAAGTGGGGGTCTGCAGAACGACCCCATTATACTTATTAGCTTTGCTGTTGTCATCTGCCAAAAACTGGAGAATGCAAGTTGCCGTGTAAGTCAGAAATGAACCCAGCTGGCTGTATTACTCACATTCCCGCAGGTTAATATTTATTGAATTAAATGGTCAATAATCTTCTTGCTATAGAAATCAACATTTTTTACTCTAATCAAATTTGATCGTAGATATCGCGCACCAAATAACTGTACTGTCTACCCGAAGAATCATCATGCAGTCACTGTGTTATATGAGATTATAATAATAAAAGAGCTTTCTTTTAATTTCCTGAACTGTGTGTTAAGGGGGCAGAAGTATCGATGTTTTCGCAGCTCAGACATTGCATATAAAGCTAGATACATTACATTCAATGTGGCTTTATTTTATACTGGAAAATGATGTGGCCTCTATACCCTTTTCATAGAATTTGTCTACAGAGAATACTTTGTCTCAGGTGCTGTCTAGATGAAACCCCATAAACTAGCTGCAATAGACTCCAACTATTCTATACACTCAGGAAAGAAAAGAAGAGTCCTCAGAAATGTCCCTGCAGGTTGGTTTGGTAGAATAATATATCTGATATCTCCAAATCAGGGAAGGATTTAAAATTAGGCATAAGGCAAGTGCATATAGATTCCTTTAGGTCAGTGGGGCTTCAGAGCATTTTGACCAATCCAACCATATCTGTCAGCAGACTCATTTTTTGTGGGACATTTCTGGAGTTACTATGGGTAAAAAGGCGTGACCTTATAAATTGGGGGCATGGCCAGTAGTTGCCCTGGTAAATTGCTGTTCTGGACAAATATGTCCCAGTCTTTAAATCAGAACTGTTGAGAGATATACCAAACTGGTAACTAACCACAGCCATTCCTAGCTCAAATGGAGCAATTTCCAAAATGTAAGCCGGCTTAACATGTTCTGTTTTAGTCTGTGCTCTGTTTTAAATTGAGGGTCATGTAAAGGGTACACGTGTTTTCCATAAGCAGGGACAAGTGCAGGATTTTGACAGTGGGGATTACAGCTTTATCTTCTACCAAATTATTATTATTCTATGTATATACATACTGTACAAATGTTACATATAGTACAAATAGAAACATATATATGTCCTGCACTAAAAATGTCTATATCACATTGTTCTGTCAATGTAAATACTTGGGCAGAGATTGAAATGGCTGAAAAACAACTTTTCTTTATATATTAAACCATACTTGCCAACATAGGCAAGTTGTTTCCCAGGAGGTTCGGGGGGCAGGTGGGTGTGTGGGGGCGGGGCTCAATGAATCACCTCATTAGCCCTGCCCCCAAAATGGTCATCACTAGTTTGGACCAATAAAAACAGGAGCAGGGCCACGATGATGTGTGCATGACATCACTAACCCCGCCCTCCCCATTTAATTTACAGAGGCGGACGGGATTCGGGAGAATTGCCTACTCTCTCGGGAGCACGGGAGTCTCCCGGACAATCCTGCAGAGTGGGCATCTATGTACAAAACACTGGTCTAGAGGATGAATTCTAGGCACATGTAATCTCCTGGTCTTGCCTTTAATAAACCTAGTTTTGTTTACTGGTATTTCACTTACTGAGGCCAAGGTCAGGTCCATCTGCAATGTAAATCCAGCCCTGCTATCAATGTTGGCATGTACAGAGTTTTTTTTCCATAGTGAACACCATAAGATCCTAAGTGGGAAATAATGACTGTAGGTTAAATTCACAAGGGCTTTTCATTTGCTACAAAGTCATAATAACTAATAATTTGACACTTTAACCTTATAACACACAATAACACCCACATGACAAGTTTATGATGACTATTTTACCAGACATTTAACCTTGTAGAAATCTGGTAGCCTAGTTGTGACCAAGGCCCATATAAAGCAGTCTTTTGGATCACAGTTGTGATTGCCTATGCCTTGAACTGCCAAGGTGTAGTGGTAAAATTAAGCAGCATCTTTAGTAGTTTGCAGTTGATATATAATTTTATATATATATTGTTCTTAATTTTCTTGTAAGATATGCAGAATTGTGTTCTGCCGTGGAGGTCATGGATGGGTTCTGCTTGCTAAGCTGTGTGTTACCAAGCGGAGCAGCATGCCAGGTCACTTGGACACCCGAGAGCAGCAGGAGGAATGGGGAAGAGCGGAGGGGTGATGTCAGACCAGCAATTTGCAGCTGCAATTTAGGAGGTACAGTGATCCTGTATGACGGGCCTGGCCAACCTGTGGCTCTCCAGGTGTTGTGAAACTACAAGTCCCATCATGCCCTGCCAGTTATGAGCTGGTTATCTACTGGCAAGGCATGCTGGGGCTTGTAGTTTCACAACGTCTGGAGAGCCACAGGTTGGCCAGGCCTGCCATATGACAATGACCTGTACTTCACGTAGGTTACTCTGACTGCAGAAAGCTGCAATTTTGTGAGTGGAAGAAACACAATATTTATTTCTTTATTTAATTCTGTATTTTGAACAGTCAATCAAGAGACTACAGGAAGCAAAAAAAAACAAAAGATATAATAATAAGAAGAAACCATGGTACAATGAGTTTGTCAAATAGTATCCAAACTGTAACATTGGATGGAGGATGACCAATTTTTACGTTTTAATGAGGGTTATTGAAAAGTGGACTTAATTTAACAGCCTAGGGGTGGGGGAAAGGTAGTGGGGGAGGGACCGCAAAGTTGGGTAGAGTGTGGACTCAGAGGACGTACAGGATATATAGAGCCTAGAGGAGTGGGGAGAGTATATGTTGAGGGAAGCAATATTCACCAGAAATGCAATATTTAAACTCACTTCTGACATCACTGTAAAGTAGTATATTATTTCCGCTTATTTGCACAATGTTTTCATATTTCCTCAGGCAAGAGAATTTCCCGCACCTGTTTGATTCTGGGGTTCTGTAAAAGAACGAGACAAGGTAAAAAGCAGGGCATACAGCGTCTATTGTGGGGCACCTGCACACTGGATGGTGAAGTTTGCTATAGTTTAGTCATCCAATATATTTGCCTGTTTTGTTATTCTGATTCTTTTCCACACTCAGGGCCTGATTCATTAAGGATTTTAACTTAACAAACTTCTTATTTAAGTCTCCTGGACAAAACCATGTTACAATACAAGGGGTGCAAATTAGCATTCTGTTTTGCACATAAGTTAAATACTGACTGTTTTTTCATGTAGCACACAAATACTTGATAGCTTATTTGTACACTGAAGTTTAAAGTTGATATCTGTGTGCTACATGAAAAAACAGTCAGTATTTAACTTGTGTGCAAAACAGAATACTAATTTTCACCCCTTGCATTGTAATATGGTTTTGTCCAGGAGACTTAAATAAGAAGTTTCTTAAGTTAAGATCCTTAATGAATCAGGCCCGCAGTGTTAAATGTGATTAACATGTTTTGAAGGGTTGCAACTTCTAGCAAAGCATGGTCTACTGGTACATTTAGACCTATCTCTCATTGATTTGAACTATTGGGAGATTTTTCCAAACGTACATGTGTCACCCATTAAGGTGTTACCGTAGATAGATTCAATAATTCATGTCAGTAACTGAACAAAGAGACTCTTTAATTCTAGTGTCATATGTATTATTTTGTGTTTTTACTACATTGGTATCTGGCAGATAACAGCATGTTTACTTTATTGTATACTTATTGAATGAGCAAATTGTGTCCAATTTATGTATTAATAGAGTCTCCTCTGACCTGTCAGTAAAATCAGGGTCTATAGCACATTGCAAAACCTCTGAGCATGTTCACAAAGGAGGGAACACCTTCCAGTTTGGTCCCTCCCTATTTAGCCGTTGCAGATCATTTACATATATTATTATATCTTGGTTTAGTGTGAATTGGTAATATTGTAAACAGTAAGAAAGTTCCAATATTTAACTGTCTGTCACCAAGAGCAAAAAACTGCTCTCTCATAAAAAAGACTCTTGATAGTAAAAAATCATGTAGTCTTAAAAACATGTGGTCTTTTTATATGTTGCTGCTTAAATGAACCCATACCGTTACTATTGTTACACATTACAGCCAAGTCCAATCCTACAGCCAAGGCTACACATAAGGGGCTCATTAAGTAACACAAATGTGCTGCAACCCATACCAACAAATCAGTGGTTTGCCTCTACTAACCAAACAGCAATACTGTCTGAAACCTGTCAGGTTACTATGTACCATTTTGTTAAATAAGCCCCAATGTTTCACCAAGGAGCATTATGTCAAATATCATTACAAAAACATGTGACACATCAAAGCCATTGCCCAACCCAAAATACTTTTTTCCAATAGATAAATACATCAGTAAATAAAAATACAATGGTATTCCACACCAACACCTCCCCTAATGTCTCCATTGTAAAACTATACGAGAGAGATGTAATATATATACACATTATATATATATATATATATATATATTTATGCCAGTGCAATGCAACATGGTGCAATTTACTTTAGAGAAAAATTGTATATGTAGCCTTGTACTACACCTCTGTAGAAAGTCGTACGTGTATTTGGCTACAGAGGACAAAGTGACAAGACAGTGGCGACCCATTTTGCTGCTCTCCACATACAGAGCCTCCAACTTATAGTGGTGTAATTATTTACAATGCCCAATGCTGTGTGTGTATACTTCAACAGAATTAAGCACACTCTAATTCAACACATTACCAATCCCTCTTGACATGTGAAAATCGTTAAGTACACGTATAGCATTCAGTCACCGACATTCCTGCAGTGCCTCGGTGTTACAAGCACATAAATGTATCCCCTGGATCCAAATAGGATAATAACGTTCTACTAATAAGACACACACCCTACCCCTTACTGCTTTCACGAGGGAGGGGCATTTAATAAACACAAGTGGATAGAAGAGGTGCAGCCGAATGAGCCTTGGGGCAGTGGGTGGATCATAAGCTCCTCTCAGGACCACAAGAGCTCCCTGCACTCAGAGCTCCAGGAGCGGCGACATCAGTACGGCAAGGAGGGAATGGCATCACCCATGTTAGAGGTAACTCTAGGCAGGCACTGAACGGCATTCTAAGGTTATTATTTACAGAACCATGACGGGCTACAATGTTGGTATATTATAGCATGTAGTAATTATATGAAAGTGTAAAGTGTGTTTCAGATGGGGTTTTGCGTCATGACGCACGATAGCGCAGAGCCTTAGAAGTCCACAGTACTGTGTGAGCAGTTTATTGCGTATAGCAGGTGAATAGTGTGTGTGTGTGTGTGTGTGTGTATATATATATATATATATATATATATATATTACACATGGTTTTGTCTGATAGTGGAAACTACGTGACTGGTGACATCAGAACGTTGAGTAGTAACATCAATAATGGGCATAGAATAACAACCTTAAAATTTTATATATATATATATATATATATATATATATATATATATATATATATAGTGAACAAAACGCTTAATATTGCCAGACGTTATCTAACAGTTGGTGTAATAGTTCTTAAGCTGTTATGTCATTAATAACAATAAGGAAATTAGTATGTTTTCCCTTGTAACACATTATAAAGCAGTAATATTGGGTTAGTTATTTCCTTCTTACTAAATACACTACTACAGTGTCACATGTTTATTCAAAGCTTTACCAATTTTATTTTGTTTTTCTCCTCAAAATAAGCTGTCTAACATTGACATATATATAGGAGGCTGGGTGTTTGCATTGGACTCCTTGACAGGAATCCAGCTTCAGTAGGGTTAAAGTATCAAAGTAATCACCCTCTGAGAATCCTGTCTCTCCTCTCAACCAGAAATGAGGACTCAGTTTGCGGATTTAACCAAAATGGGAGTTTGGGTCCGGAAACAACAAAGTTTATTTTTTTTTCCCCCCCAAATCCTCCAAGGGGAATATATATTCCTAACTGTGGTTAGGGAGAGTTTTCAAAGGGAAGCACAAGGAAGAAGCCAGTTTTAACCCAAATGTTCCCAGAGATGAGAAGTGCTGAATTAACCACTTTCAATTCTAATTTCAGAATGCCACAATAACTGTTATGTTGCCAGAACGACTGCTACAAAGATCTGGCCACAATGCTTAGGCATTTATTTATCTTGTACAGCCTCATTGTTTGCGTTAGCTCTGTTGGTTCTGGACACGTGTGGATCTGCCATAAATTGTGATGCCTTTTATTGGACTTGGTGTCATAAATACAGTGTACAATCCACTTCAATGCAAGAGAAGCTGTAGCCTGTACTGACGCTATCTGAGGTTGCTGCTGATGTTACATTAAAGCTATTCTCTAAATTTATTAATTGAGAAAAAATTGACTATACTCCCAAAATGTTAGGTAACTCTCTTGTAGCAGTCAGGGCAGTTATTCTCACTGTCGCCTGGCGTAAGATAGGTCAGTAACTGGTGTGCAACCGCACACTGCAAATACAAAGTTATTGGTTGTGAATATGTCCTACTGAAAAGTCTTCATCTCTTTCTGGAGAGGTAACAAGATTATGTATTTTTTTACGTATTTTTGCTACAGCTCAGAATATTTTGCTGAAGAAACTATTTAAAATAAAGTTGACTGCAAAGCTGCAGCACTTTAAAAATTGCCTGTTCACTACTACGAGTGGCTATAGAAACAGTTTTCACAGAATACACGGTGACAGTTCAGTCTTAAAAGCAAACTGTTTTATTATTGTCCTTTGCTAAGAAAACAGCCATCATATCAGTGTCCAGACATTGTTAGCTGCTTTTTATGGATAATAGGGGAAAATATGAAGAAAATAAGCAGGAAATCATTATTATATATAATTTTATTTTTGTAAATGGCTACAAATATGTTTTCGGTAATAATGAAATGAAAATGATGCCTTTTATGATTTGTTTTTTGTTTTTAAATAGTTTTAATAGACCTCCATACTTTCTCGACATTATTTAGCATTCTCTACAACACCATTGTTGGAGTGCCACTGTTAAGGCCCGTGTTTAACTGAATATGAAAAAAGACTTGTATACAGTAGAAGACTTACAAGTATATTTCTCTGTAAATGTTAGTGCTAAAAATCACTGTGTAAAATGGCCAAATTTTGATCGGGAGCCAATTTACATTTTTATCGTCACATTGAGTATGGTTCAGTTCTATAAAATTAAAAAGAACCTATATTTTTTTTTTTTTTTTTTTATAAATTTAAATGTTGTAGAACGTAAACATTTTATACTATAACCTTTCTTTACATGCATTTCTGACTACTGTTTCACATTTTAATACAGTGTTAATGTGCATTAATCCAGTATTTATGTACGAATGCTTATTTGTACTTGGCGTAATATGCAAGTATGCAAGCAGCTATGAATATGGTGTTTATGGACACCTGGCAACAAGACCCTATTTGGCATCGCCTGTTTTTAAATAATGTGCATTTTTTTATTTAATCACAAGAATCAATAGTGTTAGTCATACGTGCTGTGATACACTTACGCACAGTACAAGAGCTGTACATCACCCTTCATCCCTGTGATAAGTCAGAACAATAGTTAATCAAAGAACACCTGTCTGTACTAAAGCTGGGTACACACTACACTGTTTTCGTCCAATCCTCGGCTGAAACAGCCGACATACGACCGCTCATTCAAAAGTCTGGTCAGAGTGTGCAGTGACACGATGGTCGAAAGTCTGCCCAAATGGACGATTGTCGCCTCATTTGGTTGGTCGTACCGTTAAATATTTTCGTTCCAATCTCGTTTCCGCTGTGTAGTGTGTATAAACTTCCGACCGATCCACAACAGTGAGGACGAAATTACAGTCATTGCTCAGGACAACATGGCTGTAAAAAGTCGCTAAAGGGACATCCGCTCTTCCCTTTATCGTCCTAAACAAGGCTAGTGTGTATGCAGTCCATGGACCGAGCGATCGGACCATCGATCGCATGTAAAATCGCTCGGCATAAAAAGTTGGTCGAAATTTCTGTAGTGTGTACCCAGCTTTACATATCAGCAGGCACTTTTATTTAAGATAAAGGAGCGTTATGAGCTATCGCAAACAAATCTGATATCAAAGCAGAAAAGAGTGATCTGGAGACACGTGACCATTTGTGGCGCCATATAAATAAGTTTAATAATGTGGCCCATCACTGATCTATAACATTTTAATTTTAGCGCAATAAATCTATATTATGCGTAAATGTTACAGATGGGTCTGGTGGACAGTTTGAGTTTAGACTGCTGTCCACCTCAGACTGCATTGAATGAAGTCTGGACCCAATCACCTGCAGTGAAACTCAACTGAAGAGAGCATTTTCAGGGTAAGAAATGAATGCCATTTGTCCAAAGTTTCCTGGATAATTTTAAGATTATGTAGTTTATTCATGACCTAGGCACCTCTTAATGGGAGTGGCCTAATATGAAACCCAATTTTGCATGTAAGATCCCAAAATAAGTAACTCCAACAAAAAGAGATTTAGTTCAAAGAAAGTGTATGTACCCCATGCAGGACCAGTGCATGAATGGTATAAATCATCAACGTTTATTTATATAGCGCCAGCAAATTCGGTAGTGCTTTACAATTGAGAACAAACGCTGTAATAAAACCATACTGGGTAATACATACAGACAGAGGTAAGCAGGTCCTGCTTGCAAGCTTACAATCTATGGGGCAATGACAGTTTGATACATGATGTTCATATTGGTCCTGCTCTGGAAACCATTCTCCAATGTTATTTTAGGACTACTAGTACCATAGCACACCGATCATTAAGCAACTGTAATTCTACATTCCAGCATATAAATTTATTAATTTGTAGACAGAACATTTCTCAGACTTTAGGAAACCAAATCTAAGCTTTCAATGCATGTGGTCCTCTGTCACCAGATATCTCTGCATATATATATAATTGAAAGGTCTATCTGTGTGCAAGCAGGGGACCTTATTTAATGACAGTGGATTCATAGTGCAAAATATTCCGATGTGCACCTAGATTTCGGTATGCCCTGGCAGATGTGGGGAGTTGGGTGGAATGAGGAGGTGGTCCTTGGCAGGGCTGTGCAAATACAAGGTAACATTTTATTGAAATTAGACAAAGGGGAGGAAATGGCAAATATTTGGGGGCATTTCTTGCATACTCCACAAAATGAATAGAATTTTGCACCCGCTCAGAACTGCTGCACATCGGGCCATGGGTTCTATACTTATAATGGAACGCGCTTTACACTATTCTTTTACACTTGTCACTTCAAGGGTCTTTCCAAGCTAAATAATAGGAATCTTTAAACTAAAGACATCCCTGGTGCCCCTCACTGGTGATTTATTTAAGCCATAAACTAAGCAGTATTTTAGGAGAAAAAAATGTGAAGTCTTGTTTTAATGAGGGATGATTTTTAAGTGCCAGGAGATTGGACTTTGATAGTGCGTCTCTTCAGATTATTATTTTATTATTATTATTATTATTATTATTATTATTATATATATTTTTTTGGCCTTCTTGCAAAACTGGGCTCACTTCTAGTTTTGTTTAGGTGTTTCCCAAGAGCAGAGGGTAGGTGTGCATACAGATATACACTCATCCAGTGTGAGTTGTAGACAAACAATATCCAGAGAACTTGCAAATATATTTAATGAGAACAAGCTTACTAACCTTTGTGACAAGCTTAGGCAGCATGTGGCTTTTCAGCTTTGGAGGCAGTTCAAATTACAGCATGTAGGCTGTCGGGGCATACTGGGACTTGTAGTTCATCCACTATTGCAGCAACTCCGCTTGGCTACATCTAAAGTACAGTATAATAAATCCTTGTAGCATGACTAAGGAACAACTTAAGAAAAAAGCTGAAGAATTGAACACAGCATCTTGATGGTTAAACAGGCCCTGTTCTCCGTTTATTTGTAGGGGATATTTTTAAATTCACACTTTGAGACGAAGGTGGAGATACATTTGGGTGGGATCATAAAATATTAAAAATAAATTGTATAAACCCAGCAGGGACATGCTTCACATTCTGTGGATAATAAGCAGCCTCAGACGCTAGCTTAGCAAATATTAGCCAGCACTTTGAGGTCAATAAACCCCAGAATTTTCTTTGCAAACGTTATTTGTGGAAGCCTATATATAGGTTGGTATTCTTCTACTTGTAAACACCTTGTAAAGCATGCACCCTGATAGAAGAACATCTAACTGTCCTAACAGGATTACATACTGAAGGGATCCTCACACCGCCGTACAATGTGTGTTTATACTAGAGCATGCTCTGTGGTGATGTTGCATGCTGTTTTATTTAGTCATTTACGCAGAGTTTATCATTTTTGCTGAATCTTCAATTAACTGTAGGTGTTGACTGCTTGGAATTACACTCTACAGCTTTTACCTTCATATTACCCACCACTGGCTATAGACATCCCAACATTCCAGTTTCATAAGTTACTGAGCTATTCAAAGGTCAGCACACCACTATTAGGAGAATACCTTTGCTCTCCCCTTTAATATTGATTTCCCCCCAAACTAAAGTAGAACAATGCAATTGCTCTAAATCACCACAAAACTATCGCCCCTTCCTCAATTTAACATTTAACACCAAATACTAAAAATTGTATAATTACGCCATGATGAATAGTGCAAATATAACCAAAGTATTAAAATAAACCCAAACTAATAGAAATCCCGCAAAGCTAACATGAAGCTTATACTTACTATAACAGCATAAAATAATAACTCCATATAATATAGGTTCTTTTAAAACGGCATTACCACTTACTCATGAACCTTTCACTGAGCTGCCCTTGTCTCCTAGTGGAGCCCCAGGAACTGTAGATGGAAACAGCTTTTTCTAGGGCTGTTTTGGTGGTCTATTTTGCTAACCATTTTATAAATGGTTGTGTGACTGGGAGAATCAATAAAAATCAGCAGTCTCTGTGACTTGTCTTCTTGTTGGTCCATTTGGCTAAATCCACCTCCAACAGCGGCATGTAGACCCCAGCTTTAGAGATTCACGTGGTTGCTGTTCAGGATAATTGCCTGTGCCATTCTCAAAAATCTACATTTTGCTCGTGTTCTGCAGAGGAAAGTGAGGATTTTCTGCTGACCTAGGACAGCAATAATCTTATGGGGAGAGTGCACAGAGGAACCTAAAACTATGATCATTATTTTGGTTCTTGGAAGGACGATTTAATACTTTTTTAAGTATAGATATGGGGGTATTAACTTGGTCTCATATATTTCTCCACGATGACTTAGGAGCATGGCTTTCTAAACATGTAAGTTGGCACTACTGTGCTATGTCCCATTGTATTTGTTATCTATGTCAATAACTTCCATATCAATAATTTCCAACATTACCCTACAACCATATATGGATGTTCAGGTATGCATAGCTGCCAGCTGTCCCCCAATTTCCAGTCCCAGATTTCGGCCCCTGGTTTCATTATTTACCAAATACAAGGTACAATTGTTTTTATTTTGTATACTAAATGCAAATATTCTACTATATGAGCATTGAAAATGCAAATAAATGTTATTATAATCAAGTTCAGCACACATAGCATGATGAGAATTGTAGTTCATGAATTTGTAACTGTCCTAGACTGTATCACACATGACGTGCCCTTGCTCGGCACCAGTGTCCCTGAAAGTCTCTGTAAAATGCTGGTAACTATGGGTGTTCGTTCTCTTACAAGGAAATCTGGTTATCTAGAAAAGAATAGTGAATAATTACTACTGTTTGGTGAGAATATCATACACTTATGTCTAATGCTTCAATAGAAACCTGTGTGTGTGTGTGGTGGGGGTATAGATGATGGGGCTTGTTTTTCCTACTTTACAAATATACATGTGTGGTCCTTTTGTGGCAGGGACTGTATGACACAAATAATTATAAACAGCTAGACAGTGACTATACATAGCCATAAATCTCTAAATAGTATAGCATAAAATAATGTACATGATGAATACAATTGCATGAAATGTCTAACATACAGTAACGGTATGTGTAATAGACCAAGTGAGGGATGGGTCCAAAAAGAGGCATGGTTGGAGGAATGGGATAACCACTGCAAAACTTCTGAAAACTGATAACGTAACTGTGTGGGAGAGGCCCTGCAACCCATAGCTAGGGCTACCATATTTTTTAATGGGGGGGAGGGAGAATACCATGTGCCATGCATTTAAAATTCAAGACCCCCCCTACAGTTTAAATATCAAATGGTGGCAAAATCATTCTATATATCTGTACAGTACATACCCCTCTGTGCAGTTTCTCCAGTTATGTCAGGCTCTCCCTAGAGAGGGGCGCAGCAGCCATGACCCGATCACGCAAGTGAGTGAAGTGGAGACACGCATGCAGATGTTTCCAGTTTGACCACACAACCTCTCTGTACGGCCCTTGACCCAATTGGCCAGATCTCGGTGACCTTTTAGTTAACGGACAGCCACACAAATGCTGACCCTACCCAAGCAACCAATTTGTTTTTGTTTCTGTAGAACAATGACCATTATAATCTGCTAGCTGTGGGTCATTACACTTTTTGTTGTGCAGTTAAATTTGTGTTCATGCCCCACCACCACTTTCATTGTTCTATGTGCTGTGACACCACCTGAGACAACAGGAGGCAATAACTTTGTGACACTAGCTTCCATGTTTTTGTTGTTACGATAATAGTGCGCGAAACTACTGTTATTACGGTAGTTCTAACGCCGGCTTTTTGCTTGCAGCTCAGAAAGCCGGGTTAATACCGTAATAACGGTAATATCAATAACACGGCGGTACTTCGGGGGGGGGGGGGGGGATTGAATTCCCCATTAGGGTAGGTACACACTAGACACTTTCTCTCTGTGTTATCTATAACTATTTTACCAACGACTCATTTACCCTCAGATCTGTGCTCTTTATCTGTCATAACCATTGGCTGAAAAGATCGTGACTCTGTAAACTCTATGGAGATCCTGATCATGAGTGCATACACCCTGCAGGATTGGAAGGACATTGTTACATTACTGAACGAGATTTGCAAGCCAGTTGAAAATTCAAGAAATCAATTATTTAATGTGCTTTGGGACGACAATCGTTCATTGTGTACACACTAGTGCAATATCGGACCAACTGGTTGTTTATCGTCTGATTGACACAATAATCGGCTGATAACGCTGTA